>NC_133831.1:6648630-6990773 GCF_047830755.1 Zonotrichia albicollis | reverse complement strand
TACAAACAAGTGAATTTGTTTGTACGACTTGTTTGTACTTGTACAACTACAAAAAAGTCTAATCATTAATGTCCAATGTTAATTTGTGCTATGATTTTCACTCTGCATTTGAAAAGAAAAAGTGTTTGACCAACAAGACTTTACACAGACTGGGGAACAAGACTGTAGTGCCCACTGTGCCCATTTAAATCACAAAGACACAGTAATTATTAAACCTGTGTGATCATCAGAATGAGGCAGGAACTGCTTTGTTCACACCAATGTACAGACACCTGCAAGGGGAAAGAATCCTGTGCAGAAATGCAGTTAGGATAAAGAGCAGCAGACAGAGTGAATACCTTCTTTCCAGCAGGGATGGGAGTGTGGTTTACTTCTGGCGTTGTACCAGATCAGCTGCCGGCAGCCATCGTACGCGCAGGAGTATTCATCGTCCCCGATGCCGTAACCTTCCTTCAGAGACAGAGCACAACACCTCAGCCTGCAGCCATTCCCCACACTCAGCTAAAGCCTCTTTGCCTTCACCTAAAATTGCTGGAACCCTAGAAACTGAGAATTTTGGACTTTCTGCACTGACAGGAGCTGACCCTGCATTTGACCTGAGGCCGTGGAGAAGGCTTCCAAAATTGAATGATAAAACTGGGATTGTGGGTGTGGAGTTCGAGTAGAAGTGTGTAACATTACATGGTGGAAAATTTGGAGTTTAAGGTTTTAAAACATAGTAATATATATAAAGCAAGATGGAAATTTTAGGACTGAGACTGGTCCTTCTCCATGGGTTTAGGTGGTGTTGTGTAATTAGAGGAAAAAGTCCACACTGTGCGGTGCAGGTGGTTGGTTATTGGCTAGAAGCCTGTTTTCAATGACCTAAACTGTTGGAACTCTGGAAACTGAGAATTTTGGACTCTCTGTGCTGACAGGAGCTGACCCTGCATTTGACCTGAGGCCGTGGAGAAGGCTTTCAAAATTGAATGATAAAACTGGGATTGTGGGTGTGGAGTTTGAGTAGAAGTGTGTAATATCACTTGGAGTTTAAGGTTTTAAGATACAGTAATATATATAAAGCAAGATGGAATTTTTAGGGTGGAGGCTGGTCCTTCTTCACCTTCTCCATGGGTTTGGGTGGTGCTCTGTAATTAGATGAAAAAGTCATTGCGGGGCACGGGTGGTTGGTTATTGGGTTAAAAATAATTTAGGTGTTACTTCTTAATTAGCCAATTTGTCCTATAAAGGCCTAGTAGTGAAAGAGATATGGCTCCATTTTGTAGTTTGTTAGTGAAGTGCTGTAGAACTCATGCTCTGAGAGTGTAACATAGATAAGAACTAATGAACATCTGAGTCCAAAGAAGAAATACTGTCTTGTGCCTCTAACCCCAAACTTGAAAGAAAAAATAAGAAAAGAATTGTCACTAAACCACTCTTTCAGGAGCAGGAATGGTTTCCTTCTGTCTCCCCCATGAAGGTAATATTTTTTTCAAACTAGTTTAAGTTTCGTTTTCACATCAAAAGGGAATTTGTAGGGGTGAGGAGGGAGAAGGAGATATTGTTTGCAAAGTGTCTTCCATTCTCTGTGACCTCAAATCACTCCTGTCTGTTAAAGTATTTAAATACCACAAGGCTAGTTCCCAAATAGGTCAAATTTTTGCATCTTTAGAAGTCACCTCAGAGTAACAGCCACTCTCTTATCTTGAAGTTCCAGTACCAAGCTTGTAATGTCCTCTCCTCAAGATATCCATGTGCCACCAGAACCCACAGCACACAAAGGGAAAAAACACACAGCCCCTTCACCTCATTTGTTGCATATTGTGTCCTTTTCACTGCCAGCCTCCCTCAAGTTGTGAAAACATAATCAAGTGATAGTCCTAAGGTCCAAGGCAAACACAGAACTAAAGAGTTTCAGAGTGGGAGAAAAATCTGTCACATAACCCATGAGCTCATCCGTGAAACCCAAAGCATTATGGAAGGTAAGTAACTTCCTCATGCTCAGCATGGTTTGTCTGGAGTGCAAATACCAGACAGCATCTGATTACACAAGCCTCTCATGTCCCAAATTAAAGCTAAGCCCAGCTAATGGGTGTTTAATGTCATATTTAGGACTAGTCTTTTTGTTACAGATGCTGTAAATAAAGAGCATATGGCTTCTGAGGCCTGTGTTTGTGACATACCCAGAGGATAATATCCTTGTATTTCAGGCACACACCTGATGAACTTAAAGAACAGCAGCATTTGGCCACCAGCAAAACAGCTGCAGCAAGAGAAAAATCATCCTGCTCAGAGATGTGACATCTCCTATTTTCATACCTTGTACAAGACACACAGAAAAATGCACATACACCAAGCTCCTTAACAGTAAGTGGGAAAAAAATCTTTTAAGCCTCTTAGCAGTCTAAAGGCAGACACATGGCCTTTTATTTCACACTGTTTCTGTTACACTCAGTGTCTGCAAGGACTGCTCCACACAGCATATTTTTGTTCTGTTGGTTGGTTTTGATTTTGTGTATGGTTTCTAATTTTTTTTTACTTAAATCACACTTCAATTCCATGCTAAAACTGTGGAACTGGACTTTGGATGTGACAGAGAAATATGTGCATGCTATAGATCAGACAATTGTTATAGATTGTTATAGAACACAATGCTATTCCCGTGAATTAGAAGAAATGGAGCAAGACCTCTGAACTCACAGAAATACCTAAGCTAAATGGTGAGAGAAGTTACTCTTGCATTCCCATTGGGTTTCTTGCCACTGGTGTTCGTTTAATCTCCTTAATGTATTTATCTCATACCACCACAATCAATATTTGCCCACATGTATTTGGCCTATCTTCATGACTTCTGTATTTGACACAGCTGTAGAATGACTTTCTTTAATAATCAGAAATGAGCAGGTTTAACTGCTTATCTCTATATTAAATATATAACTCTTCTCTTAAAATAAGCTCCAAGTAGGAACAGAAAGCCATGCAATTACAACACTAAAGGGCTACAGGTGAATTTCTCCCTCAAACTTAGCCAGTAGAATTGTCAACCCCAGCACTGTTTCCATTCTCAGCACTAGGCTGGGCTCGACATATCTTTTGTCCTAAAATTCTGCCTTGCACTTCAATGAACTGTAATGGCCATTTGGAAGGCTGATAACATGAAAAATTAACTCTAAGATGAAGTAGAAAAGGTTTTTGGGTAGTAATAATTACTCTTTCTTATTATGGAAATACTGAAACAAGTTATACCATAGCATAAGAAGCATACAAAGTTTCTAACAGCCATTACAAGTAAATAGTAGGAAAAAGAATACTTAGAACTGAGAATAAGATAGAAAATTATCTGGATGAGAAGGATAGTAAAGCAAGCTATAAAATAAGACAGCAGACTTGTTCTGTACTCTCAGGAAAAGGCAAGAAGGTAGAGGGTTTAAATCTTTTTTTTTTTTTAATCCTTATATTTAATTAAAAAGAAGCTTTTGTATTCCAAGATTGTCCCATATTGCTGCTACCAGCAAGTCCAATGATATACCATGTTATCCCAGAGTGAATTTGAGTTATTTCCCTTGTGAAAGTTAATTTAATAGGAAAATGTGTTAAAGAGGATGAGGAAATGGCTGCTTGGTGACCTGTGTAAAGGACAGTGTATGAGAAACTGCTGTTCCAGGTGACTTATTGTTTCCTTCCAAAAACAGAGAGTAACTACTGTTATCCAAAGAATTTTCAAGAGATTATGCTCCAAGAAATAAGAAATAAGTTTTCTATAGTTTCCAGACAACAGCCAGCAGATATCAAGCTGTCTCTGCTGCAGCTCTGCATGCCTTAGGTGAACAGTGTCAGTCTGTAGCAAAAACTGACATCTCTTGTACCACTAAATTCGGCAAAACCAGCTCTTCATGGACACAGAAAAATTGAAGGAAACAAACACGTGCTCAGTTACAACCACAGAATAACCAGAGCTATTCTCACAGATGCTGTAAGAAGGAAAATACTCATGTTACACCACCAGCTCAATGATATCACAGGTACTCACATGGTTGAGAAATTTGCTGTCTTTGGTTGCCCATCCTATCTGCATCACTCCTGAAGTAATGACAGTGACTTCATAGTACCAGACCCCAGAGTCGACACAGAACGTGCACCTCACGCTTTCGAAGGACGAGGCGTCACACCGTGCCTACCAAAACCAAACAGAAACCCAAAATCACCACCCAGACCCAGGGGCTCCAAAAATCACCACCCACAGCCAGGGGCTCCACAAAATCACCACTCAAAAAACCTTCCTGCCCTTGTTCAAGTTTCTTGAGTATAAGAATATACCAACATAATTTTAGAGGCATTTCAGACAAAGTGGCCTCTCTTTGACCTAGTGAGTAGGCAAGACTGAAAATTGTTAAGTGGTTAAGCCACAGGCAAAAAAAAAAAAAAAAAAAAAAGAGGAGAGAAGTAGAAAGTTGACAGAAACAATGTAAAGATTTAAAGACTAAGACAGCCAAGACAGGAAAACCTAAATAGTTGGTTGTTAACTGATTCCTGGTAGAAAGGACAAGGAGGCCTTCAATGTTAATTCATGAAAATTCATTTTTAAGTAGTCAAACAAGTTTTTAGGAGGAGTTAGAGAGGAAGAAAGAAACCACACACAGCTGAGACAAATATCTGACTGCTGTGAGCTTTTCAAGATGAGACAGGACAAACAATAGCATGATATTTTGACTACAACTGCTCACAAAGTAAGTGAAAAGCCATCTGACTCTGAAGAACCCTCCTCACTTCCCTGGTTTTGGGGCATTACTTTGGTGGGAATATTTCTACAACTGAGATCAGTGTAGTGATGCTATAACCCTTTGATGACAAAACAAGTTTTCTGTACAAAGCTGGCAGACAAGATGGATTCATTCTACAAAATCACAGGAGCAAGTACAAAGCAAAATCTTTTTCTTCAGCCTCTTTTTCAGGTTGAATACATGAAACAATTCCTACCTCTAATCCATGTGGTGAGATCTTCAGGTATTCACTGACATCATTGCTGTTCAGCATGGCCCTAATGTTGGTCAAGTCAACCTTCTCATATGTAAACTGCCTGCCTTCTTTTAGAACTGAAAAAAAAAAGTAAATCCCAACCAGTGTTAGTTGCTGCTGCTGCAAAACTTGATTTTAAACACTTCATACAATGATAATCTCTCTAGGATCCAAGAAGTTTTTGGCATAACTGAATGGAACACTGAGATTTTGCCTGCATGAAAACAGCTTTCAATAGAGTGTGTGTTAAATATCTTCCAAACATGAAAGCATGACCTGTGCCTCTGACTAGAGCTCCCACAATCTAATTAGTACTTGCAGGAAACCCACAGGAAAATGGAAGGCATCCAAGTTCACACCAAGATGCCACTGCTTCAGGATTTACCATTGCATTTGTACATTCAGTGGGCAGAGTTTTTCTGACTCATTATAGTGGAAACAGATTTGGGGATAGGAAGAAGGGGAAAACAAGGATTTAAAGGTTTATACCATCTCATTTTTAGGTGATGAACTTGAACTGAGCCAAAGCAACTCTCTCTCCCCAGCTTGCCCTCTCTACATGGAAGGATCAGAAGCATTTTTCTGGCCAAGTGTCAAATTGTTGACACATACATGTTAATTTACAAGTGAAAGATCTTATCTGAGGACCCTTCAAACTTGCTACAACACTTACACAGCCATTTACTAAACACAGCTGACACTGGCTTTCCATAAGCTGACTAAAGCCCCTAAAGCCCAACAGACCTTTTACCCAAATTTATCTAAAAGGCATTAGAAAATACAAGGTCATTAGAGTTACTGCACCCTTGAAATCACAACTAAACAAGCAAATTCAGTGGGTTTTTAATAATCCAAAAGATCCATCTAGAGCAGTGCTTTGCCAAACACTTTACTTTTGATCACAAAAATGAAAAAGTACATTTAATTTAAAAAGTTTTTATTAATTCTTTATGCCAGAGGGGAATGACCACAGGAGTGGCCATCACCAGGACAGGTCAGCAACCCAGATGTTCCACAGAGACAGAGCTGCACTGTTGAGCCACTCAGCAAACTGGCTGAAGTGTGGATTACAGGAAACTGGTGCAAAGAATTTTCGTTGCAGCTCCAACTTGCAGAGTACAAACCACTTCCTTTCAAAAACATTTTCCTTGCCAACATTTTCTTTCCATACCATTACACTGGATATATTTGTTGGCGTGTTTTTTTTGGTTTTGTTTTCTTTTTCAAGGAGATATTACAAACGCAGCCAGGTTTGTAATGAGCATACTAAGTGCTCATAAAAAATGAACACAAAGGAGTCCTCCATCTCTTTGGAGTGATTACTATTTAATTCATCCATCCCTTTGTTATACCTACACAGATTGTCTAAACTCCACTGGGCACAGAATCCAACCTGGCGTTTTAAGTAGTCGGGGTTATCTGTCCATTTCTCCAGCAGCATCAGTTGGTCACTAATGCACGACTCAGAAACTGTCATTTTATTTTCACCTGCAATTTAAGAGGAAAAAGAGTAATTGCTATCAGCTAGGGCTAAGTTAAAAATAATAACATCCTACAAATGCAGTAGAACTCTCTACAGACACCTGAACCTCAATATTAGAAGCATGAAGTTGTTTCCCCAAGCAGAATTATCTTCATTCAGATTTACCACTTCTCAGCATGGCGCTGCATCATCAAAGACTGATCACAGCTGTTCTCCATCTCCCAAATACTGATTGATTTCTTTTCAAGCAACAAAGGTCTCATGTCATAAGTCATTATGTAGTAATTTCTCAGATGAGAAGGCCAGTTTCAGCAAATCTCTTAAGGGTTTGTCATTAAAACAAAAAATATCTTTTCCTGCTCCTGGCTTACAAGCTCCCAATGCTGTTGTCCAGCTCTAGTAGAGATTTATGTCAGTGACAAAGGCCTCGTGTCACAAATCCTTCTACAGCAATTTCTAACAGGGAAAATAAGTTTCAGCAAGGATCTCCGGGGTTTTGAGGGAAAGAGGGATGTCACTACAGCAATAAATACCAATGCAGGCTCTCATGCTCACAAGTAATCAGGCAAAGCAAGTGACAATAATGCAGAAGCCATGGTGCTAACAGCAGTACCAGGCCAATACTCACTTGTTTGTGCAAACTTCTCCAGTGCTATTAGTGCAAAAAGCATCACTGTTGGGTGGGACTGGAAGTTCTAAACATGGGCAGTAAGAAAAAGTTTATTAATAAATACCCAGTACAGACAGACAAGAGGAGTTGTAAGTCTGTCACAGAAGGTTTTAGGTTCAAAGAAGCCTCCAAAATTCCTGTAATCCACCCTCCTGTGGAGATAGATCCAGAGAAATCAGACTACTCAGAGCCTTGTTCCACTGCCTTCTCATTATGTCCAAGGATGGAGATCCCACAGGCTCTGGAATTTCAGCTTTTTGTAACATACACTGCTAATATTTAGCAGACATGACTTCAACTTTTCACAATAATAATAATAATAAAATAATTGCATTGTAATTGCTATGTATGGATACATACAGAAAGATCAAAGACACTTACCAAGCTGTGAAGTAAATATTCCAATATGCCTGGGCTGAGCAAGCCTATGCTTGCAGGACCTGCAAGAATATCAGGAATGAAATCCCTCTCTGGGAAGTACCACATACCCATCACCACAGAGCTTTTAAACACAAGGTAACAAATTACAGAACACCAAACAACTTCACAGCAAAGCAAAACTATAATATAAAACAATTATCATTGTTTCTAGTAAAATACTTGTTGCACATTTAATAATTACACAGTTACTGGCACATTACAGTCCTGCTCAGTTCACTGCTCTAAGTGGGTACAGAGTTCCAGCCAGAGATTTTGCACTAAGACTCCAGCAGCCTCCACTCAGCATTTTCATGCTCTTTACTTTTGAAAAAAGACTGCCTCCCCTTTACTTCCAGAGTCAATGTTTAAAAACCAGCTCCATCTATCAGTAGCCCAAAAGAAGCAAAACTGAGCACCTGAAACAGCCAACTTGATAGTTAATTATACAGCTTGCAGCACCAGAGCAAGCAGCCAATTTAAAATGGAAAAGCCCTGAAATAGTGTCCACTTAATCAAGAGAGAGACACCAGGGAATCAAACTCTGGCATCTACAAGCTCTTAAGAACTTGCAGTGGGTTCCAACACTTCATTAACAGATTTGTTGCCTGAGCTGACACAATGAGATCTGTGTCTACTAAGATAGAAGCAGATAGAGTATATCTCATTTTGAATTAGTATAATACAGAAGTATTACACTACAAAAACACTTCCAGACCTTGTTCTTTACTTTTTTTTTCCACAGAAATACAGTAATTGGGTTTTAATAACCATTAGGTGACACTGGACAATCACTTTTTCCCCCTCTATTTCCTTGTCCACTTTCAAACAAGGAGTAAAAAATCTAGATACAAAAGAGATCACCAGCAGGAAGGAAACTTAACCATCAGTTTCCAACTGTGTACTAGGTAGGAATGACAGAATAAAAATTCTATATGAAGTCACCTTAAAATAGAATCTCAATTTTCTTTTAAGCAACACAGAAGAGAATCTTTTCAGCTATCTACAATAGAATAAGACATGTCTAAAAAAATGTGGAAAAAGCATATTTCTTTTTTATTTCTATACAGCCTCCAAGACCACTAACTTGATATTCCTGCCTACACTCTAGAGGATGTGTCCTCAGTAATTCAGAGCCAGAGTGGGTCTCCAGAAGAGACTGATTACCAGTGCTAAGGCAATATAACCACCAGGGATCCCCAGTCACTAACCACACAGCAGAAGGATTTGTCAATGGCTCATTCAGACATAGAATCAACCAGATTCTGTCACACCTGGTACCCCTGGGATGCAGAACATTGAGTTCTAAGCCAACACCTCTGACCTGTGCATGGTGGGTGCTAAAGCAGAAGGTTTTTACCTGCTAATTTCTTTACCTGCTAATTTCTTTACCTGCTAATTTCTCTGCCAAGCAGCCAAGCACTGCGGTCGTGTTCCGGTGCTTGGCAGGGTGACAAGAGTCCTGGCAAGCAGCAGCTCCACTCAAGTTTAGTATTTCTGTTAACTTCTGTAATGCATCCTGCAAAGGAAAAATCAGAAATCTCTTCAATGTTACTGACAGGTACAGCTTCCCCCTAATCCAGTATTGTAAAAACAAGATTGTTTTTACACATTACTGAAGTCAGCATCGTATTACAGACAACATGGGGTGATTATCTTCTAAGATAAGATAATGAAGGACAGATGAGAACAAAAGTTCAACAGACCTAAGAGTTGTAACTTTAAAATTACCATCAGATTGTTGGTTGTTGTGATCAACAGCTCAGGACACTTCTGGATTTAAATGAGCTCCCCATGGCAATAGGAACCAAATAGCACATTTGGCACCACTGCCATCTGATCTATTTCCAGGGTCCTAAAACTCACATGCTTTTCAAAAGAAAAGGACTGTTTCAGATTTTAGAATTCAGGACTAAAGAGACATGCCCCTTCCCCAAAAAGGCCTCATTCCCATCATAAATTTAGGATGCTGTCAGCTTTACAGGATGTTAAACACTGTTCTTGAGAGATTAAGTGGTTTTCTGTAGTCACACAAATTTAGGAAGTAACCAAAGAGGGTAATAAAGCTAAAATCCCATGCTTTGACTTGCTGTGTTCAGGCAGCATGGTGTGAATAAAATTCCAGATAGGTCTAGAGCATTCTCTGTATTTTTCAGGGTAGTTAGGGGTTAATCTAGAGTCAGAACAAGTCATCCCACAGGGAGAAACCCACCCTGAAAAGTTCCAAATCCTCCTCAACTTTCCAGCCTTCATGAAAGTTTCAGCTGATTCAGATTGAAACTGCATAATTTCAGGCAAGGATCTAATTAGAATAGAAGAACTCCTCATATTGAAGTCATCAGCAGCCATTTGGAGGAAAAATGAGCACTGCTCAAGTTGAATAGATGTGTTTTTTTGAACTGTGTTCTGAGCCACATTTGAATCAGTTGACTGTGCTAGAGTCTGAGGTCTGTACAGAGATCACACTGAAAAGTAGTTACATTCTTAAAAGGAAAGCCACAAAACCAGAACTGATGAACAGGACTGAGCTAAGTGGAAAGAACAGAGAAAGAAGAAAGAATGAGCAACAGACTTGGGATGGACAGAACTCCCTAAAATTAGACTCTTGACATACTGATACTGCTCTTAGCCATTATTAGAACTGTCAGAGAGATCAAGTATTTTGAGTTAAATAAAGACTTTATAGAATAAACAGTTTACTGCACTGCCCTTTCAACTTCATGGACTTTATAGCCTGCAAAACCAGAAAATAAAATACAGCATATTGCTGTTCTCCAGCTGTCATGGAAGTGAAGTATTGACTTAAAGTGTGTGCTGCTGTTAGTTTTCTTTCTATGTAGTTTAAGCTTTTTGTTTTGGGGATTTTATGAAGCTGCATGTGACCAGCAGACCCCACAGCTGCAGCTCCTTGTGCTGCAAAGAAGCTACACAGGAAAAACCATTGTGCCCCCCAGAAAAACAAGCACCTCATTCCCTGTCTTGATAAGGTCAACTATTTTATAGCAAACTCCTTAACTGTATTCCAATGAAAGTCACATGGCTTTTGAAAAACAAATTATTTGATTGCTGAGGACATTGTAGAGCCAAACAAAAAATCCAAAATCATTCTCCCTATGTGCATTCATTTCCATTTCCTGATTTTTTTTTTTAAATTAGACAAAGTTTCTAATAATAGCATTGTTTTCAAAATAACTCAGCAGTCTCTGTGAGAGTCATAATACATTTCTCTTGTTTAAAAGTCTCAGATAACTTTAATCAATAGCCTAGAGGCAACAGACCCACTTCAGGTAGTTTGAGAGCTTGACTGATTCTCCAGCCACTGATGCAGGCAGCTCTTCATATCCCTAACAACACCAATGGAAGACTAAAATTGGCAGCATCAGAAGCTTGAGAAATGAAGCAGCAATTTCTGAAGAAATGAGATAATGACAAACATTTGAAGACAGACAAGTTCTCTGTACAAACATTATGTTTAGCATCCTTAAGCACCTGAGGCTTTCAGTTACACACCTGCACCAACACAGCATGAACACCTCAGGTCATCTTTCTGCCCAAAACCAGATTAGTGACCAGTAGAACAAAAGTATTCTCATTTGCCAAAACCACATATAGGTACTTGTTAGTTTAAAAATGTCATTTATTTAGCTTAACACACCCATTTGTGTTGCATTCCTCACGTGCAGGGCAGGAACAAATTCAAAAGTGACTTGTAAACATGCAGCTTTGCAAATGAGAGAACAAAAGGGCAGAACTGAGGCAGCTTCTGCAGCACCTGCACAGTGCAAGTACCACACAGCAAGAGAGAATGGCAGGAAAAGCAGCCAAAACCCAAGGCTCTCTTGCTCCTTCCCCATGGATCAATTTTATATTTTTTTGGGGAATAATCCTAGCATCAATTAGCATTTAGACACCAAGCCACCCCAAACTACTTGAAGTTGAATGTTACACCCGTTTTTCTGAACCACTATCAGTCTTGCATCACCGGTGAAAGGCACTCAAAGGGATTCTGGGTGTGGCAACCACAAGTAACTGACATTCACAGATAAATGCATCTGCTTTTGACTCACTTTTGTTGGCAGAGGACATTCATCAAGTAGTAGCGTTATAACAGCTGGTCCCAGGGGATCTTCTAATGGAATAACTCTAATTAAAGATTGAACAACTTCCAACCAGCCTTCATCTGTCAACCACAAAACAGAAGTCACACTCAGAATTAACAGTGCTATTCAGAAGTGTTCAAAGTACATCCCCAAATGTAAACTGAAAAATCCTCAATATTACTCAGTGAGCTTAGAGACAGCAGGAAAAACAGTTTGCTTTTTACACCACTGTCTTAGTTTGCAGTAATTTAGAAGTTTAAATTCAAAAAAGAAAAAGTTTACAGCAGCTTGGGTAATGATGATCACCTGATTTGGAGAAGAGTCTTGCCAGGCCAGAGCATCCTTTAGTTCCTACTACTATTAGGAAGGAATACTCATGGTGGTATGGGCAAGTACTTTGCTCAAGTGTGACACTGATAGTTCAGCAGCCAATGTCAACTCTTAAGTGTTAAATGCTACATACACAATGACACTGAGGAAATAATTTCTTTTAACCAGAATCAGATCCCTCTTTCTGAGTTCTCTGAAGCAACAGAAACTCAGTGGTTTTTTCCCATGCCTGATGGTCTAAAGAATGTTTGTGCTCCTAAGGAGCAGCTCTCAATGTTGAATGAGTAGACAAGGACTTTTACTTGCAAGCAAACTAAGAAGATGTTAAACTACTGATAAAGTAAACAGATTTGGATTTACAAGAAAATAGCTCCCTTAGAAGTGCAAATAAAGACAGTCTGTATCTGTGTACAGGTGAGTGAGGCTGAAGAGGCAGTATTCCCTACAACAACACAGCAGTAATATATTGGGGGTTATGTTAGCACATTCCCCTGAAAAACATTTAATTGAATTGCTGTAATATCTAACCAGATTGATTAATTTATTTTAATACAGAAATCTATTTCCTAAGACCACTACCAACACTACTAAGTAGAGAGGTAAAAATTCAACTAAACCAGAAGTTTTGTTGAAGCCTTAAGATGGGAGAATCTCTCCTGCTGTAACAAAGATGAAGCAGCCCCAGCTTGTCCTGCAGGAGCACTGAGAGACAGGGTTGGGACAGATACAGAGTAAAGCAGAGCTCTCAGGTCAGTAAAACCCAAACCAAAGGAACCTGCTCTGTGCTGACACCTGAGCACACAGGCCTGGCCCATGTCTGTGTGCAGGTGCAGGATGTTCCTGCTCAGCTGCAAACAGCCACTCTTGGTGGCTTAGGGCTTAATGCCACTACAGTGTGTTTGTGGCCATCCACTGGCTGCTTCTGGAGGTTTCACATGGGAACTTTAACTGAATTCAAGCAAACTCAGGCCAATGCATGAGCTCAGAGAAGCTCTGGAGGGCAGAACTTTGCTCTGGTTCCCACATCCCCAGAGCTACACCACACCCCAACACACCCAGCTGAGGTGCATTTTTCTTTGCAAAGAAAAGAGGGGCTTGGGGTTTGCTTTGTTTCTTTTGCTTGTGAGTCACAACTGAAATGCCCAACACAATGCCTTGATACCTGTTTCTGCCATTTCATGCAACGTGATCATTGAATAAGGAGGCTCCTGGTCACTGAAAGAGATATTACACAGGTCAAAAATTATACACAATCATCAATGTAATACAATGAATAAAGTGATTATACACAGACAGAAAACAAATCCAGTAACCATTTAACATAAGGAAGTTACACAGGCTGCAGATTGCTAATGTCATTTTCAGATCTGAAACACAGATGGGATTTGAGCCTCTCTCTGGCTCAACATCAACATCTGCATGTCTGCAACAGCTGACAAGTGAAATTGTGATTCACATCTGCATGTCCAAGAGCTGAACATAATGCCTGGATTTGGTGCTGTTCATTACCAGGTTCCTTGTAGCACATAAGGAGGCACTGCATGTCAGAGGTCACAAACTGAACCCAGAGCAGTGCACAAGGGGCATCGCTTCAACAGGATTTTTTTTTCTCAGAAATTCTCTGCTAAATATATAAATATTTAAAAACCACTACAAAACCTGAATGGGAAGCCACCTAACAGCATCTCAGTCTTCAACAGGAGTTGTTAAAAGAAACAGTTAAGGCAGTTTAACAGAAAATATTTGATCCAAGCCATTTTCCAGCATGAAAACCACAAGAAGTTCAATAGCTCAGGTCCTCAGTCCAGTTTACTGGAGTAAGGACACAAAGCTATGGACACATCTGCCTGTGAAAGTACCTAAAGCAAGACCCCAAAGTCCTGCTCAGTAAGCACCTCTAGGTCCAGATAGTTTGAGATATTAATCATAAAGAGAAAAATCTCAGCATTGATGAAATATGTATGACATAAATACGTCTTTCTTTTCTTACAAAACAGTGAGCACAATATATTCTTAAATATTTCCACAAGACAATGCTAAAGTCCAGTTTAATGCATTTTCATATTGCCGCAACATTTGAAACAAATAGTTGGGTTATTTTTTAACTCGAGGCATCTTCACCTTTCTTCTGGAAAGAAATCTGCCTAGAAGGAAAAAGAAGTGCAGTTTTGCAGCCAGAATTACATCAGGAGAAAGAATAGAAAAATTCAAAGAAATGAGAAAAAAACCCCAACAAAAATCCCAACCATTAAGTAAAGGCTACAATAAGAAAGGATGGCATTTTTATCTGCAAGATTTCTGGTTTTGTCATGAGTAGCAGCTTTTCACAGTAGTGGCACTGAGCACAGGACAATCCTGTCCCACCGATTTGCCATTTTAACCACTTAATTTTCAACATCCCCTCCAGGACATCTTCCTCATTTTGAAACAAAACAGCCATTTGGGTAATTTCTTAATTGGGAAGGCAGCTTTTCATATAAGCCCCAAAATATAGAACTTATCCTTCTGAGTTTATGAAATTAGACTTCTAGGAAGCATCTGTCTCTAGATAGGAGAGAAAATAAAATCAGTTGTCAGATATGTTTTAGGTCAGAACTTTGAGATTTGATAAAACCAAAAACAGTAACAAGAAAAAAATTAACACCAAGAAAAACCAAACAAACAGCAAACAGGAAGAGCAATGATTCATTCCTTATCACAGTACATTTTCCTGTAGTCTGTATAAAAGCCCCCATAAAAATACAGTAGCTTCAGGAACTGATCAGAAACAGGACTCCATGGGCAGTGAAATAACCATGCTTATTGTCTCTCAGTAGCATAGGAAAGTGCTCACAAGATTACAAAACTGATTGCAAGACCCACAGGAACAGGATTGACTGTGCACAGAAGTGTTGTGAAACAGCTTAAGGAGCTGAACTTGAGGGAAAGGGCATGTAAGACTGGGCAGAGACTATAAAAAATGTTTGCCATGATTTGAAGACAGAGCACAAAATAAAACCTGTTAAAAAACCAACCAAACACAACTTAAGACTTAAATGTTCATGAAAACCATCAGTCCTGATATTTTCACTTAAAGCCTTTAACAGCAGGAAGGCAAACTCCTTCTCTGCAGGCACATTCCAGAGCTGCTGCAGGTATATGAATCAAGGCTCACTTATTCTGAGTCTCATCCACCTCAAACTCAAACCCCAGCTGTCAGGCTGGAATTGTGCTTTTCCTTCTGTTCTGGTCTTCCCAATTCCGAGCCTGCACCTAATCCAAAAGGTGTTGAGCTAACTTAACCCATCATTTTAAGGTCCTTTTAAAGCTTTGCAGAAAGCAACACAAAACCAAAAAAAAGGACCAAAAAAATGGATGAGCCCATAAATATCCCCCACGCCCTTAATGGATGCTTTGAGCATGCCAGGAATGCAATACTGGGATTGTGAGTTGGGCAGTCACAACATGTGATCTTTAAAAAGCAGTCAGACTTAAAACTGGAAAGAAAACCTCAGTCTGTTTATCCAGGCTAACAAAGATCAAAGCTCCCTATTTTGCTTCACCATTTCCAAAGAAGTGAAATCCAGCCTGCAAACAGAAAACTGCACAACAACCAATTTTTAGGACAGAAGTTCCCAGCCTCTGGAGCATTTATTGCTTCCTAAACTGTGTATCTGAGCCAGGTAAGAAATCAGGAACTGTGAGGAAGCTCCTCAGCTCCTGGAAGAGTCTGTACCTGGGCACTCAGGAGCTACTTCTATTACCTAGGAAAGGTGCTCCTCTCCTAAGCCTCCAGATGGAAACACGCAGCTGCTCCAGGGAGGGTCAGGTGCAGATCGGTGAGAGGCTGGAGCCACAGTTTGAGAGAAGACAAGAACATTTTCATTCATGTTGAATTATTCCTTGAGGAGGTACTTACTTATCTACCAACGTCCGAATTACAGCCAGTGTGTCAAGCACCAGCCCATCCACATTCTGTTTTTTCCTCCTTGGCTCATGAGGCCCTCGACCCCTCCTGGGTGGACGGACAGGGTCCCTTGGGTGGCTCCTGGCCTCAGGGATGTGTGTCCTGCTGTGCTCTGTCTGTCGGCCCTGAGAGCTCCCGTTGTCCTCGGCCCCGCTGTCGTCGCGGCAAACGCACGAGTTTCCCATGCTGCCAGCCCCCAAGGCTCCCAGGAAATGGGGAAGGTGGTGCTCTAGAGTCAACAGCAGAGCTTGGAAAAGGCTTCTGCTAGCATAGAACACAACCCAAGCAACTACAATCATCTAGGAAGTTTTAAGAGAAATGTTTGTGCGATCCCGGATTGCGATCTTTTTGCATCTTAAACGCTGCTACCAGCTGGAATGAGTGGGAAGTTGGAGACTTAGCTGCTGACAGAATCACTTAAAACACACATTGGTCATCCAGAAGGAGGTCTGAAAAAGCAAACATAGAACAAGAGTCAGTGTTACTACTGCTAGAAAACAGCAGAATTTCTATTTTAGTAAACAGCAGCAGTTCTGGTTAATAAAGCAGCTCAGAAACACAAGGCTTCACCTGAAGTCTATTGTGGGGAAAGGGAAAGGAAGGAAGAGGAGGAGGAGGAAGTTCCCCTGGTCAGGAGCTCTCACCCACACACCATTCCTTTCTATACTACCTATTACCTCCCAGCTCCTTGGTGGTTTTTGGATGCAGAGGAACAAGTTTGCCTGTAAATGTCCCACACTGCTACCTTTAAGTACTGAGTATCAACAAACCAGTTTCATTTGCCCTTTACAGAGACACATGGCCTATGCCACCTCAATAAAGGCTGTACACCTCAGGTTCTTATTTCACATCAGGAACATTTCCAAACTTTATAAAATTGTAAAGAACTAATCTTACAGTTAGGGTTTATCTCAACAAACAATAGATTTAACACAGAACCATTTGGTCCACCTGTGCATAAACACACATTTTTGGAACATGCCTACATCTCCTGCATTCTCACCCAAAGAAGCACCAACATTGAATTAAACAGGTATTATAGACACCTTTTTAATGCCTTATAAATCTAACTGGGATTTTAAAATAGGTGTTGTGTGCCTGTTTGGATTTAGTGTCACACCAATCTTTCGTTTTTGGGAACAAAGACTAATCCAATCATTCTTCTGTTCTTCATTCAAATGGCTTGGATCACATACAGGCCCAATAGCAACTGAGACCACAGGGCAGTCTCTCCCAATTATTAACTTGAAAATGCAAGAGAAAAAGGATTCAAAGCCCCATTTCATAACAAGGTATGTTTCAAGCCATAGAATATTACTTCAAGCCTCAGGTAATATAAAACTCTACAAAAGACATAATTTCACTTCTTACTTATTCTGACATGCCTGAAGCATGTAATTTTTATCCTTTCAAGAATCAAGTTTAACATTTAACATTTACACTAGAAGTTATGGTGAATATCCTGTAATAGGTTATTACTATTCTTCAATTACTAAATCTCATTAACAGCAGACATGTAGCACCCTAAATTCAAAAGAAAGTCAAAGAGTGCTGACACCTGTAAAATATGGAAGGTCCCCACATCAGAGCCAACAGGCAGCTCTGCAATTGCTGGCTGCCCTTTGGGACAAGATCTCAACAACATTCAGGAACCAGACATTGGTCATATGAGCAACTCTTGGGATGTCAGCTGTCACTGGAAAAGCACTGCCACCAAGCTCTTCCAGGCTCTTCTGTATTGTGAAGCACATCATCTTTAGGCACAGTGAAATGTTCAGTATTAAGAAATTAACTGGAGGCTAACTAAGAAAAAAAAATCATTTCCCCAAAGGCTATTAATAGGAAAAAAAGACAAGATCTTGACTTCTTGGTCAAGAAATTCCTAAACCACAGATCATCAAAAAGGTTTCAGCATCACATCATGCTTGCTTTTAGCCCTGAGCAGTTTGGCCATCAGGCTCAGAGTCCTTCCATCTGAGCCAATCCTGCTGGCACCTTCTCAGTCAGAAAGTCACAAACAGATGAGAGGTGCCAGAGGGTAGATTGCAAAGACCTCCAATAGAATTGTCTGAGCTCACAACTGGTTAAAGTGACTTTCTTGATTTTAAAAAGAACTAGTTATGTTAAATGCAAATCATGTCTTTCTAGGGAATAGGTATGTATTTATGAATCTGGGTCATTTAAGGGCTTTTTAGCAAGATAATGCTAAAATCTAAAACTGTTACAGATTTAGAATCTGCATAAAGTTGTTCTGTAACTTATGGAAATGCTAACACAGTGAATCTATCTTGTCATCAAAACAAGAATGGAAAAGCTGTATTTTAGAGATTAACAATGAGTAAGAACCTAAAGAAACAAAACCAGACATATGTCAAGATTAAAGCTGATTATTGAAGCCTAAGTTTTTCTGTCTGCCAACTTAAAACATGATTAAAACCAAGTAATTATGACCAACTCACCTGTAAGTTTGCTTGGTTCAGGAATGGCTGGGGAGCTCAAAGTGCTGTGGCAGAAGTGGTTTGTTCTCCTTCAGGGCACAAAGTCTCTCTGGAAAAGGCAGTGCTCTGTAAGCCTTTATGGTGGGCACTGAGTCATGACTGACTCTGCTTTCACTCCTAGGAACTGCACTGAGGAGTCCCTGAGGAGACATGGAAAAAAAAGAGAATTCACTTGGAAACTGCATCTAAGGTAGACATACTCCACCTCCTCCCTACACCTGCCATGACATCAAGCCACACTGTTATTTTCAGCCTTTACAGAGCCTTATTTTCAGCCTTTACAGAGGGAATTCTCTTAAGGCTTCAAAACCCAGTTTCTCATCTAAAAGCTTTAGGACTAGACAGAGAGATAGAAAACCCAACCTGTTTCTACAGCCTTGGTATTCCAGATTATACAGCACAAAGTGCAGAACAGTGACCAACTCCTCACCTCAAATTACTCCCTACAGGAAGAAGAAGAGAAGCAATAATATCTGCTCCAGACAGAGCAGAAAATAAAAGTACACTATAAAACCTGATTAGATAACAGGAAGAGAGAAATGACAGGATAAACTCCCCTTATTTAGTAAAGAGCTGGGTTTGACAGCATTCACTTGGCTCTTGCTCACCATCACATACAAGGAGCTCATTGTCAAGCCTGAAACAAACTGAAAGGCTAAATAATGAGGAACACAAGGTAGGAGAGATTGCTACAGATCTGCTCACAAACCAGCTTGTCTGGATAGAGCACGAATGCAGGAAGAAAGGTTCTGAAGTGCAAAGCAAACTAATAAAAATGCAAGTTTTTATTCCATAAGTAGTATCTGGTGCTCCAGCTGTCACCAAACAGCACAAAATGCCAATGCCCAGCACCTCCTCTGTGGGACACTCACTGAGCAGCTGCCCCAGCACACCTTGCCCTCAACACAGCCCCCAGAGCAGATGCTGCTGGAGCAGGACACCTTCCCTGCATGGCAGAACAGCAGCTGCAGCCTGCTGTGCCCCACACCTCCCCTGGCACTGGGACCATCCCAGCACAGGGAGCAGCTTTCTCCTGGCAGGCTCAAGCACAGGCATGGATGCACAAAGGAGTTATGAGCTCCACAGGCTGACCAGCCTGCTGTGGCTGGATGTCCAAGTGGGCAGACAAAACCATCATCCATTGCAAGGGATGCTGTGGGAGTGGATTTGCACCTGCCTGCCCCAGAGAGGCCTCCCTGGATTATCCCACTTGGCTCCAAGTGGCACTGGGATCATTGTTCTGCAATGTGCAGCCCTAGAGTCAGTGATTCATCCCCTCAAATATTCAATTACAGCCAACCATAATACTGCCTCATGATGGAAAATGCCTCTTCTTCCCATGAAATTGAGTGCACTGCCAAGCAAACAAAAAAACCCTCGTGCACATAAATGGGGAAGGTTTCAGCTACCAAAAACACTTTTCCAGTTTCTGCCACCACTACTAAGATCAGTGATTTCCTCTCTTGAGCAGAGTAACACAGGAGCTCAGTCAACAAACCACACAGCAAAACTGACAAGTTTTCAAAAGCAAAACTGTAAGAGTTTTGGCCAGCAGTTTCCTATTAAGAAGATAAAATATTTCCTCAGCATTTCTTTCCCAAAGAAATGATGCTCCTAAAAAGGAAGAGATGGAAATGCTTGTGATGCCTGTCAGATGAAAGTTCAAACCAGAAGGAAACACAGCTATGAACTGCTGCAAGATAATCAACTTTGACACAGGAACAAGAGGAAGAAGCAGCCTGATTGAAAAACAAGCTTTTTTAATAAGGAGAATTTTGAAACAATGGGGATAGTACTGAAAACCAAGAATTTTCAGTAAATGACATACAAGTAGAATGTGAAATGGAGACTTTCTCAGGAGATCCCACTGACATACAACCTCTCACCTGTGAGACTTGTGCAGCTGAAGAGCAGCAGGGGCTGGGTGTCCAGAGTGGTTCCACACAGCCAGGGGAGCACAGGCTTCAGGAGGAGCAGGTAAATAAATACCCTGCTGCAGCTGCTTTGGCATGTGGTAACCAACCACCACGTTGTGTAATCTGAAGCAAACCCCTAATTCAGTTCTATTTTCTTTAAAAATACCTTGTAGGGTTAAGACTAGTGTCAAAACCTGATGGGAAGCAGCCTTTACTGGCATGCAGCATTTCACAAAGCCATTGCCATAGCTGGTTGCTTTCTTACTGAGGCAAGAACACCTGAAACCAAAAGCAGACTGACCTTGAGCACGCCAGTTTCACAGAAAGGGAGACTCACCCCACCTCAAAGCTTTCCAGCTCCTGCACAAGTGCTCATCAGTGAAAACCCCAGGTTGCCCAAGGTTTATGCAAACAACTAGGCCTTAACCCTGATGCCTTCTCTAGGTAATTCATCTTTGTCACACACACACAGAGCTGGAGGATCTGAGCTCTTGTTTGACTTGATGTGAAGCAGAAAGAAGCAGACAGTAACCACCACCACAGGAGTTTCTTTTTCTGTAGACTCAGTGTGAAAGTCAGATTTTATAGTCACTTGCACATCACACTACTTTGTCTTTTCACTTCCTTTAAACTCCTTTTTTAAGCTGGTACAGGAACACTAAAATTGCAGCATGGATTTAAAGCGAACTTCACTTTCTCACTTAAATGAGCCTCACCAGAGCAGGCCTGGCAGGGATTCCTCCCTGCAGTTTTTCCCTTACCTCTGGATACAGAGACACTAGTGCTCAGGACATGCCAGGCATAAGACTGCTCAGCTTGCTTTCTGAAAGAGAAACTGAGGCATTTACCACCTTTTGAGCTTCCCCATCTCAGAGGTCATCATTTGTCATCTGTCATTTAGGTGGAACTGTCCTTTGTACTACAGAAAACCTCAACTTTGCTTCATGTCTAAACCAAGGCTGCTATCGATCACGCTTCCTGCTCTCAGCTCCCCAAGCCACAGCTGGATCATTAAACTCCTTATCAGAGACTGAGCTTAAGCTCTGCTTTGAGGCAGATGAAAGCACTTCTGAGATAATGATCTTTTAAATAGATAGTGGTATCTGACAGCCCAGTGAAGTTGAACAAGAGGTGCCTCCAGCAGGGTGACATGGCCTGGCAGAGCTGAACAAGCTCAGCATTGCCTAAGGAGCAGAGGAGAATGCACTGCTTCACAAGTGCCAGGGAGATAAAGATAATGCCCTGTGCATGGCAAGGAACACTAATCCCATCAACTGCAGGGATACAAGCACATGAAATAAAATCGATTAGCTATACCCTGTTAAGTTTTGGCACAGACATTCATTTGGAAGCTTATAAATAACTCTTTCAATTAATTCAAGTTAATCTTCCTTGCTGCCCAGAAAGTTAAAAGCGTTATCAACAATACAATTCTGACAAAAGCATTCATTATATCAGAGTTCAATATTAAATAAAAACCACTACCAAATAAAGCCCAAAACTCTCCCAAAAAATCCACAAGAAATAAGAAACTGCGGAATAGACAATGCTAGAAGCAAAGTGACTCTCTGGATACCAAGCAGAGGTATAGAATGGCAAAGAAATTAAAAAAAAAATAAGAAAAAGACTTTTTTTTAAAGCTTTGTCTAGTAAAATTTACAACAGTTCATTTCAGAAAGGATAAGCCTTTATCTATATCAGTATCAAAAAAAAACGGTGAAGAGTTCTCTTCAGTCACGTTGCAAGGAGATCAGCTCCTTGCAATACCTAAAGAATCTTGTGCATGAGCAAAATCTAAACCACAAAAGCATTTTGAGGAGCAAGTCAAGAGACTGAGCAGCTCAGTGACAGCCCAGCCCTGCCCTGGGAACTGGAATTAGGGCTAGCACAGCATCCCAGTCATCACATTGTGAGCACCAGGAAGATGCTTCAGGGAGGGAAGCAGGGGCAGATTCTTGTCAGCAGATCACCAGCTTCATGTAAGTGAGCTAAAAGAGTGGCAACTCAGAGTTTGTCTGTTTCTTGTCTAAACTATCTTAGTGCTTTTCTTTCTTCTATCTCAGAGCTGGGCTTGTTTTCAGAGGAACACTGGGTGCAGAACTACTCTGTAGAAGGCAGAGGAGTCTTCTACTGTAGACCACAGAACTTAGTCCAGCTACATGGCATGACTAAGCTATTATGAACCTTTAAAATTCCACAAACTGTTGTCAGTGAAAAATTTCAATAACATTGCTGAAAAACTCAGCAATGCCTCAGTTGGAAGCCTGCATTATCAGCTGTCTGAGAACTGCCTTGGTGAGCAGACAATGTCGAGGAACAGGCTGAAGAAAGTTCCATGTAATGATAATTAAAGCAGCATCAGAGGATGGCCTGACCTTTCAGTGGGCAGAGTTGAGAGCCACCTTTGTGGCCCTCCCTGCCAGCCATGGAAAGCTGGCTGCTGTTTGCTAGCCAAAGTTCAGGACTGTACTGACAGAGCAGGAAATGCCCTTCAAATTCCCTTTCCTGCTGCGAGTGGATACAGTGACAGCTGCTCAGAGACTGTCACTTGAGCCCAACACAACATGTAGGTCACTAGGTTAGCAAACCTGCCTGGGAAGCACTCTTGGAAAGCACAATTCCTGAACGACCTGGGACTCCCAGAGCTCAAGAATACAGAACCTGAAACAGCTCTGGGCAGGTCACTGGAACCCCCTTATCTCACCAATTTCACAGGTCACAGAATCAGTGGGTTGGAAGAGACCTTCAAGACTGAGTCCAACTCAGCCCCAAACACCTCAACTAAACCATGGGACCCACTGCCATATCCAGGCTTTTTTAAACACATCCAGGGATGGTGCCTCCACCACCTCCCTGGGCAGCCATGCCAGAACTTCATCACAGAACTCACTTAAAACAACAAAAAACCCACCCACACAAGAACTCAGCTTCATTTCTCCCCATCTACCTCTTCAGGACCTTTCCTTTTTGCCCTGCCACCAATCTGCCAGGAGAGAGCCTGCTGTGGATTCACCAGGCAGGTGTAACAAGTGTCCCTGCCAGGTCTCTCAGGTGTCCTGCTCCAACCACTGAGCTGTGCTGTTTCCTTACAGTGTTTTAGGGCCCTGCAGAACCAAGAAAGCCAGAGGAAGTTGCTCAATGTGCCGTGGCCAAGGGGGAGGAGAGGCCTAAGAGCTGGCCTGGCCATGTGCAGGTGGGTTAGGAAGTGGGAGGATGATGAGCACGTGTCTCACATGGCACTCTGACCATGGCTTAAACAAGACTGTGCTCCCACTTCAGTCAAAAAAGGCAGAAAGCACAAAAACTACTTAAGAGGCTTTCAAAATCCTGTAACAGTACCAGGAACACAAAGTCTCAGCCACCTGGGGCTTCTGCTAAATAACTTCCTGAGGAATTTCAGAAATTATTGTTTTGATAATTACATGTAAACACCACTTCACTGAATGTTACAAAGGGGTAATGCTCTAGAGAGAGAATAACTCACCTATTGTTAATTTTTTAAAAATCTTATTTCAGGACTGATACATTAACCAGAGTTTGAGTGCAAACACACATCATTCTTGGACTCACCATTAGCTGAATGTTTTTAAAAGCAGGAAGAACAATTCTAAGCCTGATCCATGCCAGACAGCTTTGCCTTTAGAGAGAGAGAAAAAAAAAAAAAAAAAAAAAAAAAAGCATCAGCAGGTTGCTGGGTTTTCTTTTTTCAGTATGACTTTCTAGCATGCCCCACTGTCTGCAGGAAGGTATAAGATAAATGTGAATGGTGCAGCCTCCTGGCTTGTAGTTCACCAGCTGCCCCCTACCCTATGATTCAAGCTGTAACTTGTAAGTTTGTGCACATGCATTGAAGCCAGAAATCCAAAAACCCATGCCAACACTTCAGATCAAAAAGTCTTCAATACTCGTCCTTCTCCCACCTACCAAAACACCAAGATATTCAGATACTTAGAGCAAAAGGGAGGCATTTTCTATGGGGAAAAAAAGCCTTAGAAAGGGAGAAAAATAATGACAGTTGTGTTTCATATGCTCAGAAGCCACTATTTCCCTGAGGGGAGAGATTTATAAAGAAAAAGATGGATTTCTTGTTACTGATCATGGTAACTCCCTGAACTCCACCTCAAACATGCACTAAAAACCAAGGAGCAGCCCCTCATGCCGGACTTTCACTGCCAGGTATCCCTGGAAGAAAACAGACAGGCAAAGCCCAGAGTTGCCACGGCAGAGCTGTGCTCCCAGCACAAGGCTGGTCACAGGAATGGCAGATCAAGGGCAGGTAATTACAAGCACTCCTGAAGAGAGATCGTGATGCATTGGTCAGCCACGCAGCCTTGTGAGTCATGTGTGAACATTTGACTTTTATTAGACCTCAGCAATATAATGAAGAATACAAAAGGAAATAAAGATCATGCTGGCACAGTCACTGCCCTGCAATGCCAGCTTTACAGTTACCACACACAGACCAGGAAAATTAAATATATTTGTCAGGACACATGGCAGTACAAAGCACATGAGATACTTGAAAGACAAGGAATCTCAGTGTAAGATCTGCAGTGCTTAAAGCAATGAATAAATTCAAAGTCTACTGAGCAATCATAAGTTCAATAGAGGGAAAAAGAAACCCACAAAAACCAGTTTGAAATGCCGAACACAACATATTGATAATGGAGCAGAACAGGACAATTATCATGACATTAGCTGGCCTTCAATTTACTACAAGCTGAAGCATTTTAAGTTGCTGCCTCTGTGTTGAGAGGGAAAGCACTCAGTGCACATGGTGAGCCTTACTCCACTTTGTGAGGATATCAGCACTCAGCTACATGAGCAACTGAGGACATTTCCAAACACAGCACATTGCCAGGTAGGGGAGATAATGAATTCAAAGGAAATCTGAATGAAGAAACCTAAGGAGTTACAGGCCAGCAAGTGTCCTATGACAAATCACTGCTTTTATCACTAACTTACTGCTCACACTAATAAATATCTTCCTGTTATTCCTCAATTTTAACAAACAAGCAAAAAGCTTGAGGAGAATTGACTCTGATGGCACCTGAAGGGCAGAATATAAGGAATGTCTTACTTTACAGGAGGGAACCAAAACATTTCAAGTGATCTATTTCAGTCCTATCCATTAGACTCACAGCAAATGAAATGCACTTCAAGCTAAGACCTCCTATGTGAAAATACTCAATGTACCAAGGGAGAGCACTGCAGGTCTGTGCAGAAAACCATCATGTCCCTCTTAGAGGGAGAAAAAAAGAACATTAAGAAAAGCACAGAATAATGTACCAGTGAGAGAACAAGAGAGGCACTGAGTGATCACCAAATTATGAGGCCACACAGTAAGATAACACAGTGGCTACCACAAAGCTTTGCAGTGAAACTCCCTGTATGGGAGGCTGAAGGCAAATAAAAAGGAAAGTTAAAGACCTCAGGGAAACCAATAAGCCCACCTCCCTGCAAACACCACTGGTATCACAGCTGATGATAAAGGAGGTGTGTGGACAAGCTGGATTAGCTCTATCAGCAATCTAAGAGTGGGTAAACAAGCAAGACCAAGCTAATAAACAATCAGCATCAGCAAGAGTTATCACAAGAGTTGTGCAGAATGCAAAACACAGCACTAAAATACCCTGGAGGAGCTTCCTGCTCAAGTGATGGACAGGGGAAACTGAAAACTTTCATTTAGCAGCAGCCTCAAGAGAATGTCTGGATGAAAAGGGAAGAGACAAGAAGCGATCACACAACTACAATTGTGCTTCACTCATCTGAAAAAGAACACACGAGAGGAAATTCACAGTCTGTTCAATCAGACCTATAAATAGGCACAAACAGCAGAGATTGGGCACAAAGCAATAACAGCAATGTCCTAAAGGGAGGGACAGAGGAATGGGTGCCAGGAGGAGAAAGGGCTGTTTTGCTGAGTGGACTTGGGCAGAGAACAAAGACACAGGCAAAAGCGCTTACAGAAGAATGGGACAGATTTAGATCAAAGAACAGATCAATTCTGTGCATTTGGATAAATGCAAAACAAAAACACATTTAACAGCATCACAGACTCTTAAAATAATACAACAAGTTTTGAGAATGCAGAGTCCTCCGGAAATCCACAGTCAAATGCAGGAGTCCAAGAGGAGATGAGATGCAAGGGAATATTTCAGGTAGCTCAAAGGTGATGAGAACATTCACTGTTTAAAAATCTGTATATTTTAATAAGAAAAGAGCAAAAATTTTAATACCAGGAAGAAAACAAGGGAAAGTCACAGTAAACAAGTGGATGTAGATTTCCACATGACAATCTCATAGCAGTGATGGATGTACAGAAAATTAGCAGAACTGAGCTGAGGACCAGCATGAGAAAAGAAAACAACACCAAAACAAACACATGCATTCAATGTAAGACAAAAAAACCTAAAATCCTGAGACAAAGCTAGTGCTAAGTAGAAAAAAAAATCTCTTATATTGAAGAAAACAAACACTGACACAGACATAAAATGAAAAAAAAAAAAAAAAAAAAGCCCTACCAAACACACCAGCATTCAGAAATCAGAGCAGGCTGAATTAATTTAGGAGAGAAAAGGCAGCTCTTATGTCTGTGCTCCTCTATGGACCAAAGTTTCACTGTGTGAGAAAAACTGGTAACACTAGCTGAGCACCAGAATGAACTGTGGGCTCAGGGATCAGAGGTTGCAATAACGAAACAAAGTGACAAGTAAAGTGACGACAGCCATTCCTAGGACTACACTAAGATTGTGCCTAGAAGGGACAGTGCACCTACAGCTACACAGCAGAATACATTAAAAAAAAAGCAATTCCTAAAAAGAGGGGGTCACTGAAGACCTGCAAGACAGAAACAGCGATCAGGAGGACAGAATCAAAGGGCTTAAAAGAGAAACTCGTGCTCGATATGGGCATAATACCAGCAGTGAAAAAATCCTGCTTTAGAGGAATTGAAGTGGGAGAACAGAGCCGAGGTGCTGCCGCACCCCAGCAAAGGTGCCGCTGCCCAATCTGCCCCGCAAGAATGTAAAACAAAAGATCCAGGTAAACGAGCGCATTTGGTGGCCCGCTCCACACCTCCACATCTCCTCTGTAAAGTCAGAAAACTTGCTGTGCAGAAACATTTTCACATTGCGAGCCATAAACAGCGTTCAGGGTCTGATGCACCATTGATGTTCAATACCCGAGGGCTCAGCAGCCCTGCCGTGTTTCCGAGCTGCCAAGCAGCACCTGGAGCCCGTGACTCCGCGATCCGATGGCATTTTACCCCCTCACACCAGCCCCGCTGAGGCCAAGCCCGTGTTTTGCAAGTCATACGAGCCCCGGGAGCTCTCCCCGCTCCCGGGAGGCGCCGTTAGGAAGTTCCAGCCCCTGCGGGCCCCGAGCAGCGCCGCACTCGGGGCGCCCCAGCCCGGCACTCCCCCGTTCATTCACCTCCCGCCGCCTTCCCCAGCGAGCTCCAGTTCCACACGCCAGCCCGGCTCCGGGGCCTCCGCCAGAGCCCAGCCAGCCCGGAGGCTGCTCCTCGGCCAGGGAGGTGCAGGGATCCCCGGTACCCCTGGCTTGCCCTCCACAAATGGCCCCAGCCAGGCAGCCGGGGGTACCGGGGGTCTCTGGGGACAGCGGCACCAACCACGGGAGCCCACAGGACCCCGGGCCGCTACCCGGGGCTGCGCTGGCCGGGCCCCCACCCCAACCGGGACCCGCGCCTGGGGGAGCGGAGGGCGGGGAGCTGAGCACGGAGCCTTCACTCACGGACGCACGGCCGGCAGTGGGGCCGCCAGCGGGGCCACCAGCGCCCAGCCCTCCGCTGTCCCTTCCCCTCACCCCGATGCGCGCCCGCTCCACCCCAGCCCCGCCGCACCCGCCAGCCGGGCCGCGTCCGCCCTGTCTCACCTCAGCTCCACACAGCCCCGCCGGGAGCGCAGTGGGAGCGCAGCGGGGCCAACGCGGACCGCGCGCTCTCCGCCCCTGCCCGGCCCCGGCCCGGCGCTGCCGCCGCTCCTTTGTGCCGAAAGATGGAGGCGACTCACGGCGCGGCCCCGCCCCGCCCCGGCCCCGGCCCGCCCGCGGCCGCGCCCCCCGCCGTCTCCCGGGCGACCCGCCCCGCCCTCGGCCCCGCCCCCGTAGAGGAGCTTCGCCCAATCGCTGCGCCCGGACGCAGTGACGTCCTCCCTGCAGCCAACCCCCGCCCGCTCCGCGCGCCGCTGTGCCCGCCGTAAGCGCGGCGAGGATTGGCTGCCGCGGGGGCGGGGCCAAGCAAGGAAGCGCTGGCTCGGTTGGCCGCGGCGGGCGGAAGAGGCGGGGCGGCCGGCGGAGGGGAGCGGGGTCAATGGCGGCGCTGCGGGCCCGGCGGTGCCGCTTGCTCTGAGGGGCCGCGGTACGTGCCGGGGGCGGGCCCGGGGCGGCGGGGCCGGAGAGAGCGCCCGGGGGTGGGGATAGCGGCGCGGCCGGGCCACCGCGCCCTTGGGGTGCGGGGGTGAGGAGGGCCGGACTGGGCCCCGCGAGCGCGGCGGGCCGGCGGCCGGAGGGGAGGTGCGGAGAGGACTCGGGGCAGCTTCAGCCCGGCACGGCCGTACCGAGCTCAGGGGTACCGCAGGCAGCGGGGCCCGGGGCGGGTTCAGGCCGGTGGGGCCGATTCATCCCGGGCGGCTCCGGGCTCGGCTCGCCGCGCCTCGGCTGATGCGGGGCGGGGAGCGCTCCCGGGCCGGCCCGTTCCCGGTGGGTTGATGGAACGGGCCGGTAAATCGTGCTTGGTGTTTACAGAGGGCTGAGTCTGTTGGAAGCCGCACTCGGGTACCCGGGGCACCGGCGCTGTCCTGCATCTTATCCAGCCTCAGTGGTGGCAAGGGTGGGGAGGTTTAGGAGGTTTTGTGATCCTGGGGCGTTGCCATCTGGTGTTATAAAAACGTTGTTGGAAAAAGAAATGAAATTTAGCGAAATGTTTAATTACAGTTTAGTTATGAGTTGTGTGCGAATTGGTTTGTTAAAAACAGTTTTGTAGCCGTTGATAGTATGTGTTGGGTTTTGTGTGTAACTTAGCAGGTAGTCTTAGGAACTTAATAAACATTTAAACCAGTGTAGGAAAGCAAGAATGCTAACCTGTCTGGAGGCAGCATACAATAAGATAAGCAGAAGATTTATGATTTTGTTTGTGAACTAAGGAATGTATCACAAGGGGTCTGTCGCTAGGCAAGGGGAACTGTTTCTTGGAGACCTTGTTGTGAATCGCATATATGCAAATCATATAAAAGGGAAGCACCTGTAGGTGAAGTTTGGGGCTCTGACTTGGGACACGAGTCCACAGGCTCCCGGGCCCTTAATAAAGCACCGCACAAAACTTACCCGAGTTTTGTGTCCTTTATCTATCAGGCAACAACGTGGTTTACAGCTGTGACAAACTTCTGTTGTTTGCAGTGACAGCATAGCCATAGAATACCTAGTCACCAGACAGAAACACAGATAAATAGGGAAAAGTTGCCAAGTGCTTGTTTTCTGTTGGGTCTGGTTTGTGTGTGTTAGCTTCAGATGGGAGAGGGCAAGGAATACAGCAAGATGACCAAACTTTATAAGTGCACGTGAACTTTAGTCTGGTGCTGCTTGATGGGGTTTTCCCCAAGATGGGGTTGTCAGTGTCAGGCACCAGTTTTCAGGCTGGTGTTGGAAACACCATTGGTGCATCTCAGGCCATACTTAAACCATAATCATGGTTTAATTAATGTATCAATTGATGTATCAATTCATCATATTGTCTGAGTGGACGGACTGATCCAGGTGATTTGCTGCTGAAGCCTGTAGTCCCCAGAGGATGCACAGGACTGTGTTCTTGCAGAATCCCTTTCTCTGTTTGCTTTTATTACTTTCTGTCACCATTGTATCAGAACCTTTTGTGTTCTCTCTAAATATATAGGTTGAGATGACACAAGTGGAGAAACAAATTTTGTTGTTTGCAGCACTTGGATAGGAAAGCTGGCCTTGTGATCAGGATCTGTATTCAGCAGTGGGATTCAATTTTATCTTCTCTGCAGGTTTCCAGCTTGAACCACCTTCAGAAATTGCACTCAAAGAGCAAATGTTCCATGCTTTCTGGAAAGTGGAGTTAGGGTCTTAGGGTGAATTTTTTTTGTTTGATATTAAAAAAAAGAAAGAAAAGTTTAAAGAAGATAAAATCACCCTCCCTGGATCTGTCCTTTCTGTCCCCAGCTCCTAAGAGAATTCTTTTGTCTTAACTTCTTTTAGTAATTCTAACCTTAAGAATACATCCTGCGGTAACAAATATTTGTCCAGTGCTCTAACCTTGATTTCTGCTGAGACTTTACTTCTTCCATTTTTGTTTCAAGCAATGCCCCCCCAAAAGTATCAGTATTGGGTTTTCAGGACTTCCTGCAGGACTGATTCCTTGTGGTATGAAGGAGGGATGATAAACAGGTTTTCTTCCCTTATTTGGGTTCCTGCATCCCTTCCTCCTTGGAAGAGTGACTGTTCTGGGATCTCTTCTGTGCTGAAATGCAGGGTGAGATCCCAAATGAGCAGTACTTGGCACAACTGTGGGCAATCCTTAACTTGCTGCAGTTATCCAGGGAGATGATAAAATAGAAAAAAAGTTATGTGTGCATGTCTTTATATGAGCAGCTCTGTGTGTTGTGTTTATGTTGTACTTCTGTGTACACTTTTGATGTACAGGCTTGAAACAAAAACAGACATTGGGGCTCCATGGAGCTGGCTGGAAGGAGACACCTGGGATTGAGAGAAGCAGTTTGTTTTATTCTGGGCTTACAGGTGTCAAGAGCATGAGTTTATTTGTTAGGCTGACTACTGGAGCATCTCCACCCTGCCCTGTTACTGAAACCTTGAGCAGAGGTGGCTGCAGTGTGTGGGAAGGGGCTGTGCCCTCTGCAGGGCAGTGCTGCTCATTTTCTAACCCCAGCTCTGTTTCAGCCCTCTCTCACTCAGCTGTTGAGCTCCCAGGCAGTTCCCCCCAGTTTATATCCTGGGCACAGTGTTGTGTGGTCATGGCTCTGTGGGATATCCCTTTGGGCAGTTCAGGACAGCTGTCCTGGCTCCCTCATGGTTTCTTGTGTAGCTCCTCACTGGTTGAGTGTAAAACACTGGAGATTCCTTTACTTAGACTAAAACTGCATGGGTATTATCAATGTTCTTGTCACACCAAGCCCAAACCCCAGAGCTGTTCCAGCTGCCAAGAAGTTTAGCTCTGTCCCAGCCAAAACCAAAAGAGTTGCTAATTTCTGAAATCTCACTGTTAATTACTTCTAAATAAATGCATTCAACAACTGAAAACAGGCAAGCTGTCTCAAATTTTCATAGATTGGCCAAAAAGAACTTGGGATTTGATGTTTTGCCATCACTTTATTTCTCTTCAGAACATATGTGGAGGAATAGAAATAAAAGGATGAGAGTGTAGGTGAGGGTGTTTAATTTAATTTTTTTTTAATATTTATTTAAGCAGAGTAAATCCATTAGAACATGACTCTCAGAAAAGCAGCCTGAGGCAGACAGCTAGCAGGAAAGATAGGAAAAAAGAGTAAAGAAGGAGTAATAGATGATGTTTATTAGTTTTAGCAGTTATGCAGTGAGTTTGTGTCTCAGTCAGTGCTTACTCTGCAGTGTTCTTTAGAGAACTGGAGTTATTATGAGTACAGCAGGTCTGTTTTTCAGCATATTTAATAATCACTCCTTGAAAAGCAAAATCAAACTCCTGATTGTGTTTTGGCAGACAGTATTCCACCATGGAAGGGGGAGATGGCACTGCTGACCTGGTGATTAACAAGAGGTTCGTGTCTGAAGCAGAGCTAGAGGAGCGGCGGAAGAGGAGGCAAGAGGAATGGGAAAAGGTCCGAAAACCTGAGGACCCAAAAGGTATGGGCTCACTTTAGTAATTACAGGGAAAAGAGCTGAGAATTTTCCCACTTTTTCCTCTGGAAATTCTGGAAGGAGACACCCAAGACTGAGAGAAGCAGTTTGTTTCATCCTGGGCTTACAGGTGTCAAGAGCACGAATTTCCTTTTAGGCTGACTATTGGAGCATCTCCACCCTGCCCTGGTACTGAAATCTTGAAGCAGAGGTGGCTGCAGTGTGTGGGAAGGGGCTGTGCTCTCTCCAGGGGAAGTGCTGCTCATGTCAGTAATTACAGGAAAAAGATCTGAGAATTTTTCACTTTTGTGGGAAATAGAAATTAAAAGTAATGCCTTTTTATATTCTATAATTGAAGTTGTTTTTACATGAAGTAACTGAGAACTGTTGGTGGTTTAGTGTTTCTAACATGGTCTCCCTTCCTAATTTGTTCCTTTCAGAATGCCCAGAGGAGGCATATGACCCACGGTCCTTGTATGAAAGGCTCCAGGAGCAGAGAGAAAAGAAGCAGCAGGAGTTTGAGGAGCAATTTAAATTCAGTAAGCAGCAAACTGCATGTGTTGTATGCAACAGCTGTGCACAACCTCTGAGTAAAGGACATATCTGTGTGTTTTGTCTCCCTCTCTGAGAGGGAAACAAAGGCTTCAGAGAGTATCATTGAAATCCTGGAACATATTCTAGACACTGAGGCAGCACTGCACACATGCAAAACTCAAAAGGTGTTTGCAGTTATCAAGCTGCATGCCTGCAGAGTGTTGAGTACTGAGCTTATATTGCATATAAAAAAAAAAAAATCCCAAACAAACTTGATAGCAATCCACAAAGAAATGGCAAAGTATTGTGGTTTTGTGACTCTTGAACTCATGCTTTAACACATTCTTGAATCAATTAAAGAAATCCTGTTAGAGCAGCTATTTCCAAGTCATAATTATTTGACTAAAAGTGATTTGAAAGTTAAAATTATGATTTGGAAGAAGTAATTTTACATGTTTTGGTTCTTTAGAAGTAAATGTTTGATTCTTCTAATGTAATGTTTGAATTTCTGATTTTATAGAAAAGTGCTTGCCATTTGAAAAGTGGCAACTACAGATAGCAGCATTAATGCATTAAAGTTTCCAGCTGGACCTACAAGATTGTTTCCACTTTCCAGTAAACTTCAGTAGACTTTTGATCCCATTTTTGGAGTCAATTTTGGTAACATGACTAAGCAATTCTTGCTGAAGGAGCCACCCAAAAATTGCTCTCAGCCTGAATAGGAAGTGCTTCTAATAACTGCCTAAATGAATAGTTTTTCTTGGCCAGTTATTTTAGATCTGCAACAGCTTTGTTTTGGTAATCCAAGTACTGGAATGGGAAGAAGCCCTGAGAAATAAACCCACCTCTGCTTTTAATGCAGCCACAGCAGAATATCAGACATCAGCTCACCTGGAGAAATCCTGCTGCAGAGTGCCTGGGAGGGAACCTCAATAAAACCTCAGCTCTAAGCACCTCACTGGCTGCTCCTCTTAGTTTGCAGATGAGTCAGGCAGAAAATCAGATTAATTCATGTCAAAAAAATGTCCTGAGTGTCACTGCTTTTGCTCTCTGAAGGGGTCCTCAGTAGTAATAGTGAGTGCTACAAGTTACTGTTGAAAGATTTATGAATGAGCTCTGCATGAGTTGGAAGGAGCAGGGATTGGCTTTTATAAATTAACCTCAAATAATCATTGATTTCCAGAGCTTTTCTGTCAGACACAACTTGCCAATTATGGGTGTAAATGGATTTCCTAGTTTGCCCTCAAAGTGACTGGGGCTTGCCTGTGTGGGTTGAGGATTAAAAATATGTTGACTTCATGTAAAAGCCTAAAGTATGGAATTAAACTTTAATGAGGACTAAAGATGATGTTTGGGCTAAGATTTCTGATGATGACTACAAAGAGCAGGATTTGGTCTTCCTGAAACATAATCTTTATTGTCATTCTAATTAAATCATTTGCTCAGGAGGTGCTGAACATTTGCAGAACAGGAAATAAAAGATCTGCCTGCTGCACTGGCATGTACTTTCCTTAAAATAGGGTAGCATGTTTAGAAAGAATTTGGTTTTATTTGGAAATTAGGAGTAGTCCTGCTTCTACATTTTTAAAATTTTTGAACAGATGTTAAAACTAATTAGGTAGGAATTGTTTGCTCTAAGAAAATGTTCTTTCTCTTTTGAAGCAAGATTTTTGAGGCAAGAAGTAGTGTGGTTTTTTAGTTATTGGTTGGTTTGAGAATATTCAGAGGAGACAGACTTAGACTTGGTGTCTGAAACCAACAAATTTCTTCTTTCTTTATTCAGAAAATATGGTAAGAGGCTTAGATGAAGATGAGACACATTTCCTTGATGAGGTTTCTCGGCAGCAAGAGCTACTAGAAAAGCAACGAAGGGAAGAAGAGCTGAAAGAGCTGAATGAATACAGAATATCCTTTGCACTAAGGTGGCTGGTGGTTACCTGGAGGAGGGTAAGAGTGGGCTGCAGTTTGTTCTTTTCATAAAGCTGCTTTACAGAATGTGTACAGTGATACATTTCCAAAGTTTGATGGCTTCATTGTAGCTTTGATAGACCCCTGCAATGTTTGATATTCCCCCCTCAACTCCCACTTCTTTGATCCTTTCCTCTCCTTTCTGCATTGTTTCGGGGTTTGGTTGTGGTTTTTTGGGGTTTGGTTTTTTTCTGTTAGTGAGGTCCTGAAATACCATGACTTAAAAGAGAAAGAGAACATAAAGTAAAACCAATATATTATTTATAATATTTTGCTTTTATCTTCTTATGGAAAATTACACACTCTTTTTTTTTAGCTATATATTGCCTGATTTTAACGTTCCTGTCTGAAATAATGTGTGGATTGCTCTCTCTGTTATTCTTCTTGGAGTATTAGATGCTTTCTCCCTTGCTGATACCTTCAGGATGGGAAATTAAATACATCTGATTTTTTTCTGGGAAGTCAGTGCCAATGGAGTCTTGGCTCCTTTGGGTAATAGACACTTGTAGGCAGGATTAAGGACAGGACAGTTTGGCTTTGCTGTTAAATTTGCCTAATTTTCTTGTAGATATGCTAGAAAATCATAGAGGATGTTTTTCCTCTCTAATTAGTGCCAGTCAGGGGAGGTTGGAATGATTTGAGAATTTCTGTGCTAAGCAAAATGTTGCTTTTTTGAGGTTTACTGAACCTATGCAGAATCTGATGGTTTCCTTGCCTAGATTGTTTTTGGGTTAGAGGTGAACAAAACACAAATGCTCAGGGATGCTTTAGTATAGATGGAAGAGTTTGTGGACACAAGGAGGTGACCAAAACCAGTCAGCAAATAAAATTGAATAGTGAATATTACAGATATTGGTCTTACAAGAGCAGAGCACCTCACCTCAGTCTTTGCACTCTTAGTAGTGTTGGTGCCTCTGAATCTGAAGTCTTACTGTAAAAATTAAACTTATTGCCAATGGAGTGGAGGAAAGGAGAATGTTTTATAGTCACCTCATCTTGTGAGAAAATCCAAAGTGTTGCCCATTTAATTTCTTTTTTTAAATTGACTTGTGTTTGAAATTTTTGGTGGTGTTCTGAAATGCAAAAGTGGTTTTTGCTTCTGCAGGTTGTTACTAAAAAAACACATTTATCACTGCAGTGACAAAAACCACTGTGCTGCATATATAGGTGCTGTTTAAATGCTCTTCCAAATTAATAAAAGCAATGTCAACCCAATGGATTTCACTATTTGTTCTTTTTCCTGCAATAGCATTTAATTTAAGCTACCCAGAGGCATTAATTTCATGGTAAAAACTGTGTCAATATTCAAGTACAGAGATCTTTTTTTTTCTTAGTTTTTCAGGTTGAACAATCACAAAATTCTACATCCTCAGGATAAATATGCCTTGGAATATTTTAATGTACTCTTGAGCATAAGAAATTCATATGCATGGGTGAATAGGAATTTTTCTTTCTCCTGCACGAACAACTAGGTTTGTTTGTTCCTTACCTTATCCAGAGCCCCCTGTTCAGATAAAGACTTACAAATATTTTTAAGCCATTTCCAAGAAGTATTTGAGAGCAAGATCAGCTTGTTTTTACTGCTATCTAAATGTAGGAACAGTCCCCCCTCCAAGAAGCTGGCTTTGCTGAAGGACAGCTTGTTTAGTGCAGTTGATATTTAAGATTGAGAGGTTTGTTTCTAATGTTGTCTTCCTGAGAGGGAACACTTCTTGGCTGCCTGGAGCATTACATTTGCTAATGACAGCAGGATGTATAAAATACCCACTAAAAATGTGCTGTGCCTTTCTAGTTGAGGAGTTTTAGGAGAATGCCATCCTGAATGGAAGCTAAAAGCTTCAAATTTGGTATCTTTTAAAAGAAAAGCCTTTGAGTTCCTCAGTCAGGCTTAGACTATAACAAGGTAATGGACCTGAATGTGGCAGTTGAACACTGCAGTATGTGGAAGAATTGTGTGGCAGCATCAAATCAAATCAGCATGAGGAGCTCTCAGATGATTTCAGACAGCCACAGGATGGCACTCCTGTGCCATCTCAAAAACAGATAAAATTGAGCAGTGGTTTGGGCTGAGAGGGTTTTTGGTTGAAGTGAGGAACAGTTTGGGTCACTGCTGTATCATTAGGAAAATCAAGTAATAAATGGCATCTGAACATTCCTGTCTGTAAAGAGATTGGAGACTGGGTTTCACTTCAAAGCAAAGTCTTAAAGATTTTGATTTTCAGATGTTTAGTGGGGGAAAAAAATCTATGGCTTCAAATATCTGGGCCATCAATGTAAAATTCACTATCCAATATATGTCTGCAGTGATTGGGGCATCTGTGAAACTCCACCTTGTGGAACTGTAGTCAGAGCACAGACTGTTAGAGCACTAGATTTGAGTTTATAAACATGCTTTTAAACTAAGTTAATTTGCCTTTGCCTGTGCAGTTAAAATTTTTGCAGAATTTTGTGTGACTTTCCTGGCACCTCATCTACAAACAGGGTCTTTGGCAGATTTCTCTTCATCACACAAGTAGATGTGTTCAGTGTGCAGAGTGTGCCCTGATAAACACACCCTGCTCCTTCTCATCCCATCTGAGAACCTGCTCAAGCTTCTCCACTTCATTATAGGTTTCAGCTGCATTCCACCTTGCTAACACTGTTCTAATCTGCTTACCTTTTCTGAGCAGTTTTAGTCTTTTTTGGGTTAATCTTGGACCACAGTTCCCCTTAATCAAAGTCTCCTTTCTCCTGGGATTGGTGCTCAGACCAGCAGTGGAATCCTTGTGATCCTTACAGAGAGATGAGCTGCAAAGGTGGAATGCTAAAGACCAAACCAAAAAATGGAACTGTTCTGTCTTGCTAGGCTGAAATCTGCTGGGCTCAGCAGAAAGAAGCTTTGAGGAATGGAAGTGAGTGCATAAATTGCTGCTTAGCTTTTCTGGTAAGGATTAGAGTGCGGAGCAGCAGATTTGAATTACAAATGTGTGGATCCCTATAGAAGGGGAAGTACTGCCTTGCCTTTTTGGTTGGTTTGTTTTGGTCCAGCCTGACCTTTTTGCTTTTTAAAGGCCTTGAGGAAAAGGCAGGATGGTGGATGTGTTCCTGGGTGCTGGGTGTGTTGTGTTACCCCTTTCTGGCTTCAGAACAGCAGCTCCCAGCTGCTGCCTGGGCATCCTCACAGGGAGAGCTGGTCCTGATACCAGAGAGAGCTCCAGCCCCAGAGGGGAAACTGTCTTCTCCTCTGGCTGAGGCTACCAGCTCAGTGTCATCACAAATGAGTTTATTTGGGTAGAATATGTGAATGAACTTCGGTCACTGCTGTCAGCAGAGCTGGCTAAATATATCAGGGAGGAAATGTCTGTTCTCCCCATTCCTTCCCAGCTGATCCTTAACCCTTAATTCACAGCACTCTCACTAAAGTGGGAGTCAGTATGGACCCAAAGAAGGAAACTGAGAAGAAATTGCCCATGAAGTCAGTGGAAAACAAGAACAAATTTTCTCAGGCAAAGCTGTTGGCAGGAGCTGTGAAACACAGAAGGTTAGTTTCACACTTCTATAAATTCCTGAGGAACGGAACCCAGTTAGCAGTGTAAAGGGAGACAGGCCAAAACTGCCTCCAGAGAGTGAGGTGTAAACCTTAGCCCTAAAGAAAAAGGGGGAAGGTATAAGAAAAGACCAGTCTTGTTTCTATAGGCTCTCACAAACTGTGGGGAAAAACATGAAGCAAATCAAATAGATAAGTGTGTGTAAAGCAAGTGGGCAGGATCTTCATTTTAGAGTGCCAGGCTTGGGCAATCCTGCTTGGGGTTTGAGGGAATCTGTTTTACATCTCTGTTTGTAGATATCAGTGTCACCTCACGAATGCAATTTCATTCAGGTTGCCTGATTTATCAGCCAATTTTACCTGTGTTTAAAATGGATTATTTTAATGGATTTACACTGATACATCAGCACCCTTTCCATCCCAGCTGGGTTTGTGATGTATTTGGTGCTTTGATCTTGGCCTGCAAACACAGCTGCTGGTGTACTACAGGTTATGGAGGAACCAGGCATGTGGGACCAGACTTATTTCCCCCAGATGAATCATCTAATACTTAAGATGATTACTGACATCTCAAAGTGCAGTGTGTTCAAATTGTCTCAGGGAATGTGAGACTATTTTAGAAGCTTATCTTGTAGGGTGATGTTTAGCTCCCAGTACAGCAATTAATTGCATGTCTGAAAACTGAAGTAAGCACTTCCACCACCTGATGTCTGTGGGGTTGGGTGATAGTTTGGGTTTTGGGAAGGCAGAAAAGAAAAACCTTGAGCTGATAACAAGCAGCCAAAAATGTTGTTTTTGTCTTGTAACTAATAGTACTTAACCCAGTGGGATGTACAAAAGGAGCTGGCATGTGCTTAATGGTACTTCTGAAGTCTGCAGATGGCATCTGTTTAAAGAGAGCATCTTAACTGACATGTCAGTGCCATTGCAGACTTGCTTTGCAGCCTTCTATTTTTGCCATCTTATCTTTTATTGCAAAGTGGCCCAAAGCAAGTGTAGTGTGAGCTCAACATCTGCTCCCTGAGCTTTGTAATTTCCTCTAAAGGATGTATTACTATTAAAAGCTCTCTGCACAGAATAACCTTTCATCTGTACTGCATGTTCTGATAGGGACAGAAAAGAGTTAATGCATCCTAATGCTCATGCTTCATCAGTTCATCACTGCAGAATCTGGGAAGCATTTGTTTGTGTGGATGCCTTAGCACTGGGAACATGCAGGAGTGGGGGGTAAAATCCCAGCAGTGACAGGGGAGAGCTGTAGAAGCTCTGAAGAGTCAGAAGTCCAAGCCATGCTCCTTTCTCCCAATGCCCCTTTGGACCCAGAAAGGACCTTTGTGGACACTGCAGCTCTGTCCATTGCTGTAAGAGTGTCTGAGCTGGCTGGGTGCAAGGTTTCTGGATGGTTTAGAAGGTGCTTGAAGGAGGGGAGGGAAGCCCTGCAAGGGAAAAGCCCTGGATGTTGGCCCCAGCAGGTGTGGTAATCATCCACGTGTGCAAGGCTGTGGCCATGTGGGTGCCTGAAGCTCAAGTAGTTATTCCCTCTCTCCTGTGGGGCACATCCTGCTCAACAGGCAGCTCCAGGTTGCTCTGCAAGGGCTTTGACTTGAACTCTGAGCTGTGTTCCTTTCCCAGGATAAAAAGTGATAGGGGTTGTGTAGGTGTTGGTGCTTCCTTGGATCCTGCATGTTCCCCAAGGAGCCTCAGTTAAAGGCAGGTGGAAGTGGTGATGGTCATCAGGGGACCCTGCTGGCATCTGCTGTAGCATTTAAGGCAAAGATCTAACAATGACTTCACAGTAATTAAGTGGTTGCCTATGAAGAACAAGACACTCTGTTATTTTTTCCACAGTTCAGATGGTGGTAACAGTGTCAAGAGGTTGAAACTAGACACTGACCACGAGGAAAAGAATCCAGGTATGTCCCAACTTGTGTGTGTGGGAAGCTCTGTGTCTGTCAGTGAGCAGCAGCTGAGTTGGGGTTAAATCTCATAGAGGCTTTGCTTTTCTGTTCCTTCACTGGACAGCACAGACTTTGGTTGGCATGTTCTCTTTTAAAGCAGTAGAAATGGTAAGTGTGGGAGCTGACAGCCTTCATGGAAAATAGGGCTGCAGGGAACCTCTGAAGCTTATCAGGATGTCCCCTGCCCAAACCAACCCTGACAAGATGCTTGTCTAAGGAGCTCTGAAGTCTCCACATATAGACTGTGCACCTTCCTTTGAGAGTGTATTAATCTGAAAGAGTTTAACCTAATAACTAATGGAATTGTCCTTAGGTGCATTTCAAGCCTCATGCTTGTTCTGTGGGCAGGAGACACGGAGAACAGATCATCCCCTTCCTCTTCACAGCAGCCTTGCATGTATTTGTATACATTCACTTCATGCTCTGAAGTGATTCAGTCCATCCTGAAATCAATTTGTTTCAGAAAATTGTGGCGACCTAGAAGAAAAATGAAGTTGTGTTTCAGCTGTGGCTCAGGGCTGCAATTGACTTGCTGTCAAGCTACTCTGACACAAATCGGGGGAGCTGCAGTTGTGTAACACAACCCAAGGCACTTCCTGAATCTCCTTCTGTTCAGTAAACTTTCAGAACAGCAGAAATAATTAATTAGCCATGGAAGATGGGAGATGTTGACTAGCAGAATAATGGAATAAAACTTTTTCTCAACTATGCTGTTATATTGCAAAAAAATTACTCAATTACTCAAAGCAGAGCATTTATTCTTATTTATTGGGTTTGGTACTTGACAAGCATCAAACTGACAACTTTAGAATAAAAAGATCTGTAATGCCAGCATAGAGCAGGAAAAAATCCCCTGAGGTAGCAAGTCTTTCCTGTCAGAATGCTTTTATTACAGCATAAAGCTGCCTTATGCTTTAATTAAATCCTGAAATCATCCCCTGCTTATGTGGGAAAAGCAGGTGAGTGACACGTGGCGGTTCCTGGGCTGATTGAAAGCACTCTTAATTTTTGACTGCACTCTTTCCTGCACTCTGATTTTTGACTGAGGTTTGTGTCTTGCAGAAAAGCCCTCGTGTGTGTCCCTGGGGAGCAGCTCGGTGGGAGGCTCCACGGTGCACTGTCCCTCAGCTGCCGTGTGCATCGGGATCCTGCCTGGCCTGGGCGCCTACTCGGGCAGCAGCGACTCCGAGTCCAGCTCGGACAGCGAGGGCACCATCAATTCCACTGGCAAGATTGTCTCCTCTGTCTTTCGTGGCAACAGCTTCTTCGATGGTCCATAACACAATCCCTCCGTGTGTAATGTAGTGCAGAATATCTTCCAAAGCCCTGGTGGATGCTTGTTGCATCCTTCTGCCCCAAATATAATCTTTCTAGCTAACTTCTCAACTTTATTACACTCAGATATTCCTAAAGTAACTCATTATTTCTCCCCCCCCCCACCCCTTCCCCCCCAACTTTCCATTTCTGGGGTGCATACTGAGCCTGGAAGAAAAGCTGCCATCCTAAAGCAGAGGGCACACCTAACCATGTCACAAAGGTCTGAGGGTATGGAGGAGAGAGCTTTATCTTTTACAATTCTTATGGAAAGAATTATGTTGATTTAAGAAGTTTATACAAGACTACAGGCAAAAAATAATCACTTGAAGCAGTGAAGTCTTGTAGAAGCAGCCATGTGTTCTGTTTTAAAATGTCATTTTTATTCTGTATTTGAAAAATGGGGGCAGAACCAAATTTGAGCAGATGGTGAAGTGTAGATTGCCATGACACTGTAAAGAAGTTTTAGTGTTACATGATTAAAGACATTCTGAATGCATTTTTTTTATCTCTGCCTGTGCCATTCATAATTGTTCTCATTCCATTAATCAATTTCTGCTCTACCCAAACAGCCAGAGCAGACTGTCTGGGTCCAAACCACCATTCAGGAGAGGTGTAGGTCAGTTTCCCACAGAAGCAGAGGTGGTGAAGGAAAACTTGGTCTGAGTGAGTTCACAGGAACTGCAGCTGGCTTTTCTGCTCAAAGGCTGCTCCTACAAGTCATGGGCTTGACAAGTTATGCAGCTTTTCAGCAGCAGTGTCCCGAAGGGCATGAATCCAGAGTGGGTGGGACTCCCCTGTTCACCCAAACTCCTTTGTATGGGAGCTGGAGAATTTCAGAAGTGGGGCTGAGGGCCCATCCTCTCAATCTCAGTGTGCTGGTGGCAGTTTGGAGGGTTGGAACAGCTCAGCTGTGGAAGTGTCTTTGTGCAATCCTGCTCTAAGTCCTGCCCTTGTGAGAGCAGCTGGGCAGTGTGTATCACCTGGAGGTGGCACTGAGGGACTTGGGAGGGAGCAGAGAAAACAAGGCCTGTAGTGGATTCATGCTTTAACCTGAGTGCTGAATTTTCCAAAGGAAATGGACAGAGTTGTGCTCACAATGCAGCAATCCTTAGCCAAACACCCTTTCTGTTTGCACAGCCCTGTTCCACAGACAGATCTTTACAAACACACTGCAATTCCTCCCCTGCTCTGGGCTGCCTGGCACCTCCTGTGTTTGCTCCAGAGTTGTTCCTGCCTCTTCTCTAGCTACTGTAATTACAGCACTTTCAGGTGGGAAATAAGCAGATTTCGTGCAGCCTCCCTAATGCTTTGCTTTTGGTGACTTTCATCTTACTGAGCTATGGAATGAAATGGAAGTGGTGCACAAAAAATTGCATGTTTTTTATTAAAGTTGTATGGGCAAGAGCCTCAAGGAGTTGGTATGAGAGCTGCTGGTGTTCTTCCCTGGCATTAAACTAGATCAGTTATCTGACTGTAGAATCAGAGCAGCTTTGCCCAGCTGCCAGCATGCTGGGGCCATTTTCCTGAGTGGTATCTTGCACAGCTGCAGTCAAAATTCCTGATTTAGCCAGAAATTCATAGTGGGAGTTTCCAGCCAATTGTGGCAAATGCAGGTGAGATGGTGTGTAAATTATGGAGTGTAAATTATGGTGTGGATATGGGGCTGTGCAGGGCCAGGAGGAGACATAATCTAGGAAAAGCAGATGTGAGGGCCCTCTGTCTTTCTCCTGCTCCTGGAAGAATGGAATAGGACACATGGGGAATGCCTTTGAGTCAGCTCTGCTGTTCTCAGGGCCTGGCTCATGAAAACAAACTGCAGAGCTGTCCCAGCTCCTCACTCCATCTCTTGGTCCCATTTACCTTTGTACATCAGGAGCCATCTGACATTAAAATACTCCAGTGGAGATGTGCTGGGAAGTGCAGTGTGGCATGGAGGATAAATCAGATCTGAAAAGGGCAGCTGTGGCAGTAACCTTGCCCTGGGCTGCCACAGCTGGAGACAAGTTGGCTGTGGCTGGCTCCAGCAACTCTCATTCACTTCTGGGTTTAGATACATTTTTTTGTTATTTTTAAGAAAAAACCATGACTGCATAGTGTGTGCTTCATCCCGTCCCCAGGGACAGCTCAATAAACCACTCCTTGTCTGTGCTAGTTGTTAAAGTTTCAGGAGGTGTTAAAAAAACCCAACAAACCCCCACAAACACTCTACTAGCAGCAGAGTTTATGAGCTCCTGCAGCTGCGTGTGAGGTTCTCTTATGGAAATAAATAAAATTTAAAAAAAATTTTCCAAAGCCGCAGACTTCGATCTGGAAGCTGAGCTGGATACAGCATTATTTTTAAACAAACCACCCTTCAAAGGCTGCTTTTCCCTTTGGAAAAGGGTGGTGTTGGTTGTTTATTTTCCCTTCCAGGAGGTTTTGCAAGGCAAAAATGTTTCTCAGAACAGTCCCACCTCTCCCAAGGGATGGGGTCTCACCCAGCGCTGTGCTTGGAGCCGACTCACTGTGGGACAGCCCGGGGCCCTCCGTGTGCTGGTGGCAGCAGTGACAGCCACAGGGCTGCTGGCAGAGAGGACAGGCAGCAGCACACGCCTGTGCAGGCTTTATATGGGGACAGCAACCTCCCACCTCAGAGCTTCCATTAATGGGGAGGAGACTCAAGTCAAGTCTCCTCGAGTTTGGAGTAGGGCTGGTGATCCCTGCCGGATATTCAGCAGCACACTCAGCTTCAAAAGACCTTAATCTGGTTAGGAGCAGCATAAAGCAGCAATTAGCACATTGCTGATGAGCAGCTCAAAGGAGCTGCTGGAGAGCAGGATTTCATTACCCAGCCCATCTTCTCCCAGGCAGCAGGGAGCTTTTGTTACTCAGACTTGGAAAATTTTCTGGAGTTGGAGCAGCAGTGAACCATGAAACTCCCTTTGATGGTTTGTTGTGGGGTCACCAGGGTTTTCCCAAGCACAGAGACTCAACTCAGGCAGGCATTAAGGGCATCCTGCCTTCCCCAGGGTATCCACCTTCACTAAATCTCCCTCTGGGACGCTGCCATTGACAGTGTGGGGCTGATCCTGGGCACGGCCTGCACAGCAACTGAGGGACCAGGACTGGCCCTGTCAGGGTGACTCCAAACACCCAGCACTGCTGACAGTGTAAGCCAGTCCCACACCTTCCCATCTCAGAGACTCTTGTTTTAAATGTCCAAGTTTCTTTATTAACCTGAGTATAACAAATATAACATGTACACAGTATAAAAATGAACACAGAACCTGACAGGTGTACAGGTACAACACAAATACATGAACTATACAACGACCAGTTCATTGAATGATAATATATTAAGCATTTCATTGCTTGGAAAAAGCAAGTTTTGATCATAAAAATTGTATTCTTTACCACTGAAATTATACAAAGTACATTCAATACTGAAAAGTGACTCAACGGAGCAGGACCAAGGCATGGCCTGGCTGCTTAGTGTTACTTTGGGCCAGGACTGTACAAAATGAATCCAGACACTTTGCTGGGATGCATCTTAAGAACTTAGCAATTAAATTAAGAAGTACAAAGTGTTTCAGGGAGGGTATTCTTCTTTTAAAAGCATGTGGGACGTGCTTTTGGCAGGACCACCAGGCTCCGGCAGCATGCAGAGGGCGCAGCCTGGCACGGCTCTAGGCGGGCTCCGAGTTGATGGGGGGCAGGTTTTGGTGCTTGAAGTACTGCACCACTTGCTGGGGCAGCTCTGCCAGCACAGCTTTGGCCAGGGTCTCCTTGGGGACCTGTGAGCCAAAGGGAACCAACACCAGTGTTAGGACAGCCACAGGGGACTGGTTGAGCAAGCATGGCTGGGCTGTTCCAGCTCCAGATCTTGCATTTAATACCCCTTAAAGTCTATTGATAGCCAGCATTTTATACACCAGAGATTATTATATTCTATACTAGCCTTCCCTCCAGGAGAGAATTCACTGGTACAGAGGAACAAAACATCCTGGGTAGGTCAGAAAAAACAGGTGTGAGTGGCAGGAGGTGAAATAGAAAGACACTGATTAATTGCAGAGAAGGGTAAGATAAGCACAAGATCCATCCCTGGCATTTAAACCCATGCCAGTAACAGCCTCTGTCCCAGGACTCATCCCACAGAGGGGACGTGCAGGGCCAGTGCCACCATAGCCCCTTCCTACAGGGGATCGGGGGCACGGGGCTCCTCCTCAGGACAATTCAGCACAAAGCCCCTGGTGTGGGGCACATCAGGGTGCTGGATGAGGCCTGAGTGGGAGCCACCACAACCAGCACAGGGCTGAGGCAAGGGGTGTGAGCCCAGAGCTGCCACACCTGCTGCAGGAACCCAGGGCCTGCTCTGAGTCACTGGGTTTTGCTCCCACCTGTCTGACCACGACAGGGGGTGGAGAAACACGGCAGGCTCAGGTGGAACCACTACAGAGCTGCAGAGCACAGCCACCCCTCCCTGCAGTGCTGATTTATGTGATCCACACCACAGCTTCCCTGAGGCTAAGACAGAGCAAGACAGGCAGGTACCTCTTGCCTCTGCCTTGGCTGTTCCACTTGCAGGGTGATTTCCAGGTCTGCATAAAATTCCATTTTACGCATCCATTTTTTTATCTTGACTTTTTTTTTTTTGGTCAAATAATTAAACCATATATCCCTACATTATCCACATCATGTGTCATCAATACACTTTCAATTAACCTTCCTCTATATTTCCTAGTATCAAAAACAATAACCAACTCCACAACCACCCCCAAACAAACATAGAATTAACCCCAGAACTAATTCCCCTCCCCCCAAAAAAACCAAACAAAAATACAAACCATGATGAGAAATCATCAACCAATCACCCACCAAATTTTATGTCCTTGCAGCTTTATAAAAAGCATGACACTGAAGATGTCAAGATGGCTGCCACACACACCCAAGGATAAAAGACTTAGTCTTAACTTTAGTGTTAGTTTTTGCTAGATATATACATGCAAGTATCCATGCTCCAGTGTAGATGCCTTGGACACCTTAATTAGGTAGATAGCCCATCTCCCCCAGGATCCCTCTCTGTGATGGTTCACAGGGGTCTTATGTTGAAGGAAGAGGCTGGGATTTGACTCCATATTTCAGAAGGCTTGATTTATTATTCTATGATATATATTACATTAAAACTATACTAAAAGAATAGAAGAAAAGGTTCTCCTCTGAAGGCTAGCTAAGCTAGGAACAGAATCAGAAAGAATGATAACAAAGGCAGCTGTCTCAGACTCTCTGTCCGAGCCAGCTGGGCTGTGATTGGCCATTAATTAGAAACAACTGCATGAGACCAATCACAGGTCCACCTGTTCCATTCCACAGCAGCAGATAACCATTGTTTACAATTTGTTCTTGAGGCCTCTCAGCTTCTCAGGAGGAAAAAATCTTAAGGCAAGGATTTTCATGAGAAGATGTCTGTCACGGATCCCTCCCTGGCAGCCCAGCCCATTTCCCTGGGATCCCCCCCGGCAGCCCCACTCACGTTGCGGAAGTTGCGGAAGGGCACGAACTGCACGATGTCGCGCACGGCCTCCTCGCCCGTGTGCGAGCGCAGCACGCGGCTGTCCCCGTCCAGGAACTCCATGGCTGCAAAGTCAGCATTGCCCACGCCCACGATGATGATGGACATGGGCAGCTTGGAGGCCTGCACCACGGCATGCCTCGTCTCGTCCATGTCGCTGATCACCCCGTCCGTGATGATGAGGAGGATGAAGTATTGCTGTGGAGGGGAGGGCATGGGGTCAGAGCCAGTGGGATGCCAGTACAGATGTTGGAATTCAGGACATCCCTCTGGCTGTCCTGGATTGCCCAAACCCCTGCCAGGGGGCTCAGAGACCCTGGCACAGAGCCCAGGAGACACCTGTGGTTTTGATTGTGACCCATGGAGCAAATTACCAACCTTATATGAGGATCTGCAAGCCACAAAAGTCTAAGTAGAACAATAATTAGTCACAGCAGGAAAAAAAATTTTTTGAAGTTTTAAGAATAGGTGTTGGGAGTTTGGCTGGCTAAGGACTGGAAAAGTACAAAACCGTGGCTAATTCCAAGTCCTGCACCTGCATAGATAGCGTGTCCTTGGGCCTAGCTGTAGTAGGATAACAAACAGTGAAAGAGACAGGAGAAAAGAGAGATGTAACCCCTAAGGAATGAGGAAGAGTTCATGGTATAGTTTAACCAATAGATTGTTTGGCTTACAGAATATTCATAAGCTTATTATTTGCTGTATAAGTGTTTGATACTTTCTTCAATAAACTGGACCGGACCGGACTGGACCTGTGTTGAACCATCTGGTGTCCTGGTCCCCTTCCTTCAACAAATAGGGGTTCAGGAGGCAAGATGGAAGAATTTAAGTGTGTCCAGCCTTTCTCCTTCTTCTTGGCCTCCATCTTCTGCTGTGATGCTGACACTTTTAAATTGGCTTAGAGTAGAAGCTCACTGTCTAACATAAATGATAGGTATTGGGAAGGAATTGTAGATATTGTACACGTAGTTTGTAGTATAGAAAGATAACACAGCCCTGGGGCAGGCAGAGTGCTTCTGTCTGTCCTGCTGAATGGACCTTGGCAGGTCAGGAGAAAGAATTTTATACATAAGAAACAATAAACGACCTTGAGACCGAGAGCTGAAGAGCACTGACTCCTTATTCACCCACCAGACTAAGAAAAAAGACTTTCTAATGTATCTCAAAGTCACTCTGACCAGCTAAAATCCCAAGATACACCCTCACACTGCAGCCAGGGCTCACACATGTCGAGGGGTGGCAGGGCCCCTGGGGGTTTGGAGGTGAGCTTCACCATTTCCCAGGTCAGCTGGAATTTCATGCCCTTCAGCAGAATCCAGAAATTCACGTGTTCCTACTCCCCCTGGTTTTTGAAAGATCTTAAACAAACAAACCAGCTCTCACTCCAAAACATTTTTCTGAATTACTGATTTACTGTACTTCATGATTCAAAACAAAATCAACTTCTAAACAGCACAGGATCTCTGTCAGGGCCAGGAGGAATTCAGGGCTTGGACAGGAGCCCAGCTGGGAAATGAAATCTCCCTCTGCCTGCACACAGTGGTGTGTTTTTTGGGGTGCTGCCATCAACATCTCCCTGCTCTGATGGGGAGCATCTCCTGTATTGCCCTGCTGGGCTGTGAGGCCATCCCACACTGCTCAGGGCTTGTCCATCTCCTGTCCAAAGCCATGGCTGTGGGATGCACTGAGGGGGATGCAGAGGATGTCAGCAAGCTGGGGGATGACAGAGCAGCAGCACTGGGAACTGCTCCCCTTCCCTTGGGAAGGGCTGCCCCTGCTGGGCCTGCAGAGCTGGGGAAGGATGGACAGAGATGGACAGACGGTCCTGCTGGACTCAGCTCTGCAAACCTGGAGCATATGGACCCCCAAATTCCCATCTCCTCTGTCTCCAGGGAAAGTAATAGCTCAATTTTGGCACATTACAGAGCTTGTGTGTGCTGGAGAAATGACGAAAACAAGCACTTAAGAGCATTAAAGCCCTTTGTTCTTCTCCTCATTCTTTCCATTTCCTCTGAAAACCGCTAGTGCAGCATCCTGGAAAAGCAAAGGAAGGAGTGCTGCCCCAAGCCTGTTTTTCTGGTCTTCCTCCAGCCCACATCCCTTGAAACCTTCCCTAAGCTTCATTTGCTCCTGATGGTCTGCAGTGCTAAACTCCAAGTACTAACAAGGCTGGGCAGAGTTTAAACACAACTTGAGGACATGGGTGAGGAGATTTTCCCAAGCCAGACCCTTCCCCACTCCAGCCCCTTTTGATGCATTAACCCTGCCTGCACAGCACAGTCCAGAGTTTAGTTTTTATCTAAATACGAATTTCTGAGAGCAAAACATGGTGAACCAGAAGTCTGCAGAGCAGGACTGCAAGATCTGAGTCTGGGGGACAAGACTGAATTTCAGGAGAAGACCTGCACTGGTCATAAGCTGGACTTGGACCTCACCCCATCTGGAACCAGTATGGGAGGAAGAGTATGAAACCTTGAGGGGAGCAGCTGATAATGACTTTTGGCTGATTCTCCCTTTCCCTGCCTGGCCTCTCTCCTGGAAACATGGAAAGGGTTATTTCCCTTTGTTCCCTTTTTTCTGTAAAATCCGTAACAGGATCTGAAAAAAATGCTGGAAAATATGCAGGAAAAGGGGTGGGGAGGCAGAGCTTGTCAAATGTTTATCACAACATATTTCAGAGGTCAAAAGAACGAAGAGCTGATGCTGGGGATGAGCCTCAAAGCCCAGGGGCTGCTTGGGGTAACGAAGCAAGGGACCAGGAGGCACTGCTGGAGAGCATCAGTGGGAGATTCCCCAAGCAGCAGTGGCAGTTTTGGTGGTGTCAGTAAATGGCAGCAGGACAGGGGTGCTGGTGGCACCTCTGGGCTGCAGCTGCAGTACTCAGCCAGGGTGGCACCTCTGCCAAGCCACAGTCAGAGCTGCTGGTGCACAGCGACCAGGCTAGGGGGTCCATCACACACCAACCAGCAGCACCTGCCTCCTTTCTCCTCTTTTTCTTGTTAAAATGGCTGATCCCTGCATCCACGTGGGCTCTGGGATGATTCCCAATCCATTTGTTAATGATATCAGCAGGACTTGGAGGGATTAGGCAGCAGTGAACAGCATGAGGTGAGAAAAGGGGAGGTTTGGATGCAGGAACCCTGCTGGAAAGGTGAGTTTTAATTCCCCAAAGCTTATTAATCCTTCCCCAAGAGCCAAGTGGTGTAACACCCCTCTGTCCCTCCCCCAGCCCCAGGATGTTTCAGTCTCCCATCCCTTACGAGCCGAGGGCTGTTTGTGATCTATGTTGCTATGGAAAAACTACGAGGATTTTTGGTTTTATTTGAAATGCTGGGAGCAAGCGAGAGCGGGAGGAAGAGGAGGGCAGGTTCAGGCAGCCACTCAGCACCAGGGGTGGCTTTGATGCATGAGCTGAAGAGGGGATGGAAGAGGAGAAGACCCCGGGGGAGTGAGATCCCTCATCAATAACGCTTTGTGCTGCCAAAAATCCACCCGAGCCAAGCCAGGCTTGCCTCTGACGGCACTATTAGTGCCCATTATTTAAAATCTCCCTTGATTAAACTATTAGTGCCAGCAGAGGGGTGCAATTTGCATATGATTAGTGCCTCTGCTCAGTGCTGAGCCCGTGGGCTCTCCCTCCCCCACTGACAACACAGAAAACGAAAAAATGAGGACCTGGATCTGTGCTGAATTAAAGCAAATTCAGTATTTCCTTATGCCTGGGGCTGGGAAGAGCAACAAGGCTGGGAAAGGTCCTCATGGGGAATAGGCTTTCAGTGTGATCCTGCTTTGCTCCAGGCAGGAATCAGGGAAGCTTTTACCCCAACATCTCCTGCCATGCAACTGCTGGTGCCCAAGCTGAGCTGTTTTGGCCAGCAAAAGCCAGGGGCCAGATCTGCCATCCACAGGGACCCAAGGGAGCTCCATCTTGCAGACTCCAGATGCTCTTCACACCCCTTAGAGCACACCTTGGTCAGCACTGGCAAGGCTGGACCCACAGACAAGGGAAAGACATGAAACCCAGCTCAGGGTTTGTGTTCCCCAGGCCACAGCCATCAGGATCATGGAATCTCATGGACTTACAGATGCAGTTTCCTGTTGGGTGGCTTGAGCTGCAAAACGAGCCACGTGGTTGATGATGGGAGAGAAGTTGGTGGGGCCGTAGAAGCGGATGTGGGGCAGGCAGGCAGAGTATGCTTGGACAATGCCCTCCACACCTTCAGGGAAAGCAGAGAAACAGGCATTACAGAGGGTCAACTCAGGACCACAGCAAACCCAACCAGGAATCATTAGCTCATGCTGTCATGGAGCTGAAGTCAGAGATATTCCCTCCATTTCCTGACTGACTCATCCCAAATTCCTGAATATCCAAGCTTTGCTCTTCAGTCACTTTGTAGAGGGTCCTCAGACCTTGTGTGGTAGGAAAGCCCTCTAAGGACCCACAGTCAATGAAAGCATTCCTTGGGATTGTGAAAAAATCTCAGAATCAGCCAAGGAGGAGGAGCAAAAAGAAAAGCAACTCCTGGTCCCTGAACATAACCAAAAACAGACAGAGGGTCCATAGTAGCCCTAGTATAGGTAGTAGCCCTTAGCACTCAGGATTTGAGCAGTCCTTCAGCCATCACTGTGAGCAGCTATCAGCTGCTAAATGGAGCATTGAGTCTGAATTCCCCATCTGCTGAGCAGGCCTTGTGTTTCTTGCAGCCTTGCAAGGGGAGCAGACGGCTGGTAGGACACACCAGACAGCAGAGCGAAGGCGGATTTTACACAGTCTGAATCCAGCTGCAGCTTACCCTAGGCCTTCCTACACACCCCCAAATTTTCTGAGCTTTCCTCTGAGTGTGCCTTTAGTGTGTGCTCTGCTTCACCATTCATGTCTGTCCCTGAACATGCCTTGAAAAACCCCCATGATCACAGAATCATGGAATGATTCAGGTTGGAAGGGACCTTAGAGATCCTCTTAGTGCCAAACACACTGGCATGGGTGGTGATGCCACCCAGCAGATCAGGTTGCTCAGGGCCCCATCCAACCTGGCCTTGAACACATCCAGGGATGATGGAGTTACTGAAGAAATGCAGAGGAAGGACAGAAGGCACTGAAGGCATCTGAGGAGTCCTAAAGGCCTGGCAGATGCTTACCTGAACAGAATGGATTCCTGGGGTTGAAGTTAATGGCAAACTCATGGGATACCTGTGGAGAAGAAAAGACCCAAGTTAATCTGGAGGGCCAGTGCAGGGCAGGCAGCTCACTAACAGTTCAGCTGATGCTGCAGGTCTGGTTTAAGTGTGATGCTCCCCTGGAGCAGAACCAGGCGGCCACAGAGTTATGGTCCACACAACTGCTGGGTCAGTGACACTGCCCAGCCCTCTGCTACCCAAACAGCAAACACAAACATGGTCAGGGCTGAGCAGCACTTGAGGATGAACCAGTTCTCCAGTGCCCCCATCATGGAGCCTCCTGAAATTACCACACCAGACATTCTCCCACAGTTATCACAGCAGGTCTGTCCACTTGGCTTCCTGCTGGCCGCCCAGAGGGGAAGCAGGCAGAAGGGATGCTCCCAGCCAGCTGTGCCATCTCACCAGTCACTAGGAGAAATTACTTCATCCTGCTGCAGGTTTTAATGAGAGAAAACTCAAACTCATCACAGGAAGTGCCAGTCCTGGCAACATCTCCATTCCCCATCTCTCTGCACAAGGATGATGCAGCAGGAGGGAAGAAGACACAGTGAGTTATGCTGAAGACCTGGTCTGGCATGTCAGGTACAATGGCAAACCAGCAGCTGATTAACTTCATCCTCTGGGTCAGTATGAGGGTGAAAGGCAGTGTGGGAGAGGTGATGTGAAAGCTTGGGTGTGATGGACAGCACAACCTGAGCCGGTTTTCATTGCCTATGAACCCATCCTTCCACCACAGCACATCCAAGACACTTTGGCTTTCCCACCACCTCATTTCAAGCTTTCAGAGGGAGGTGGTTTTGCAAAAAGGCCTCGTGGCAAGAGCAGAGAGCCCTCACACCTTGATCCCTGGCTAGTGCACTGGACAGCAGCTGCTTTGAGCCTGTCTCAGCAGCACAGAAAGCTGAGCAGCCCAGCTGCAGGAGGGGATCCTGGCTTCCAGTATGAACCTTTCCAGTGCTGGTGTGGGTCAAGAACCACCTGATATGTGGGGTTAGACATTTCCCACTCTGCTCCCAGCAATTTAGGCACTCCAAGAAGCAAACCCTCTCAGGAGCATCAAGGATGTGCAACTGCCTCTCCCAGCACCTCTGAAAGTTGAAGGGGTGATTTGGGCCTTCAGGCCACCAGCTCAAGGCCTCTGAAACAAAAAGCTCCCACCCTGTTTGTGCCAGTATTACAAAACAAGGATATTGTCTCCCTCCCAGAAGGGTGGAGGATTGCTGAGCTTTCCAGCAAGGGAATTGCTTTGGGACACACAAATTCCCAGTGCTGGCAGAAACGAGTGTCCTCCAGAGCCGTCTGAAGGCAGAGCCCGCCCGAGGCTGCAAACGCAACACGCGTCTGATTCAGACTTTCCAATTATGCTGGGCATTGTGTCCAAAGCAGCAGAAACTGTTCTTACAAGAGGCTGTGGGGTGGGAAACAGCAACTAAACAAAAGCAAAGTCAACCAAAAGCCTTCCCCATACTGCAGAGCTTACGGGCTGCCTGAGTGGTGACCAACCACAGCCTGCCCAGGTCTCCCCAGGCCTGCAGAGCACCCACACCACCAGGGTAGAGAAAAGCTGAATATATCACTGTGTTTTGCATACATCCCCTCTCACAGAAGCCTTCATTTTGGGCAATACACCCAAATTCAGTAATTCAGTTGACTTGTGGTTGTAAACGGGCTTGCTTTTTTTTAGAAGACGTTCAAAATTCTGTCATGAGTATTTATAGACAAGGCAGGCAGAAATATTTCCATGTTTTGCTCTGCAAAAGAGGGGTTTCTCTTTCTTTTAAGAAGCAATGAAATGGTTTCAAGCTGTGTTCCTCACTGTCTACAGAGCAGAACCCCTACGTGGCAGAAATGCTGCAAAACCTCCTCTGGAGTTTTTATGAATTTTACATATATATAAAAATACATATCTACATATACATATCTCCTAAAAAAATCAACAGGAGGGCTTCAAAACAATAAAAAACTTAAAAGAAAGGATGTCATTCCCTATTCAGCTTGTACTTTGAAAACAGTTTCTGTGGAGTCCAGCTAAATGTACATGGAGCACCTACAGGTATCCCATTCCCCAGTAACTCAGAGAGAGAAAATTTTGAACCACCCCAAACCTCACAGAGGGTTCTCCAGTGGTATCCCAGAAGGAATACCACTGCTGCCATGACTCAGTTTGCCCATATATATATATATAAAATAATAAAAAAATATATATGTATATGGCAAAAGGATGGAAAGCCTTGGAGGTTTCACATCAGTCAAGCCACCAGCTTCCTTCGGCTGATCCCATCTCCAAACCAGGTGACCGGTGTGGCTCCAACGTTTAGAATCCCCCTCTCTGCTGCTGCTTTGCCTTTGCTCATCCCCGAGAAAGCACAACCCATCTGCTCCCCTCTGCTGTTCCCTACTAGGAAGCCACTCGAGGCTCTCCACAGAGCTGTTACACGGCTACAAAGATGTTCTTTGACATTTCCAACGCGACTTTGGTGTGTGAAACATCTCGCTCCGACGGGCGCCGGAGAAGCGTTGGGGGAGCCATGGCAACGGGAGCACAAAGCACCATTTATACCTCTTGTGTCTCCTGGCAATCTTTGCTTGGGTCTGAGGGTCCCTGATTTCTGTCCACTGTCACACAGGGTGCAGGATTTCATGAAGAACTGCTGCTTTGGCTTTGGAATTACACAATGAGCCTTGACAGACAAAAAATCATTAATGAGTGAGTGGAGCCAGTGATGCTTAGAGAGCTGGGGAGAGAGGAAGTCCCAAGCTGGAGAGATGCACCAGGGAGACGCACCAGGGATGGCCCCACTGATAACATGAGACAACTGATGGGTCATGGGTGACCTGTAGGCATGCCCAAGCACCTGGGGAGGAAGAAGCTGCTCCCCACTGGGGTTTAGTTGGGCTTAGAAATAATTCTGAGGAAAACAAGGTGTTTTTTTCTGGTAGCTTTTACAGAGCATCTCCTAGCCCACAGGAGGCAGGTGCAGAGCCCCCAGCTCTCATCCTCAACCCAGTATCCACATCCAGTCTTGCAGAAGGGCTGTTTCCAACCCAGCAATGCCCTTCCTGTGGGCACTGACTCACACACAGGATGCTCTCTGTGACAATCCCAAGCTGCTGTGCCCTTTCCATGCCTACTGCATTTGCCATTCCCATTTTTCTCCCCAAGTAACAAATCCCTGGCAGCAGCTGGGTCTTAGACCTTGGAAGCTGCTTACCTAGATTTTCCCAACAAAAGTGGTAAAGTGACAGACCAGAGACATTTGCAGGCCAAGGAGGATGAATCAGCTCCAAAGTGCACATGGAGGGATCTCCTTCTGTGGCTGGCAAACAGCAAGAGCTCCCACTTGAGTCATACAAATTCTGGCTGCTGGGAGGGCAGGGAAAAGCACAAAGCCAGAACAGGCAGGACATCCCCAGCCACGAGGGCTGGCAGGGATGAGCTTCCCAGCCCAGCTCCCAGCTGCTCATGACTTACATGCCCTGCTGTGCTCAGCCCAGAGCACAGCTCCCCTCCCACAGAACACAAAGGGCTCGCTGAGATCCAACCCCAGCCTGGAGCTGGGAACGCCTCAAAGCCAGCGAGCAGAAAGAAAATGCACACGAAGGGCGTGAGCAAAGAGCAGCCAGAAGAGCCAGCCAGTAATTAATGATGGTGGTGTCCCAGCACATTGTCTAAGCCCTGAGAAGATGCTCCCCATCTGCCAGCCAGGCTGCAGGAACAGCCCCATTCCCTGTCCTCCAGAAGAGCAGGATGTGCAGCTCAGCCCTTGTAGGACCAGTGTCTAATCCTAACCAAAGATCAAGGTGGATTTTTGGGAAGGCTCCTTTCTTCTGCCCTTGCAGGCTCTGCCTGTGCAGCATCAAATCAAGGCTCCCTAGCTCCCAGCCCCCTTCCACACTTAGCTGCCGTCTGACACATTCATCCAGAGGCCTTTTCCCTTCCCCAGAATTGTTCCTGCCTTCTGCCAGGAAAATGAATCAATGCCTGGCTCTGCCTATTAATGCCAGGGAGCTGCTGCTTTCATGCCAGTGCAGAATGAAGGAACGGGCTGCCTGTGCCCCATCCCTGCCTTGCTGCCCACCCACGCTGACACATCCCACCAGCTGAGATTCCACACCTGCCCTTTCCCCCTCTCCCCAGCAGCTTTTCCCTGACCAAGCCCTGGCAGTTCTGCTCCTGCCAAGGCAATTTGAGGACAAACCCATCTCAAACACTCAGGTGGCCCCAGCACTTCACCTTCCAGTCTGGCGGGAGCTGGGCGCCGAATCCCAGAGCAGGAAACATCTTGTCCCTAAAGAGAAGGAGGAAAACATATGGGTGTACTGACACACACAGAGCAGGCTTGCACAGCTTCTCCCAAAACATGCAGTGCTTTTCAATGGGAGATAAACATTCTTAAGAGAGAACAGATATTCCCCCTTGGATTTGATCTTTAGAGAAAAAGGAGTCCAGCTTTGCTCTGTTTCCCACAGAGACCAGGAACATCCTCTTGCCCAAACACTGTGTCTCTTGCAGGCATGTAACCCTGGAGATTTTAAAAAGTGAACAATCCATTTTGGTCACAAGAGCCATCACAGTGAGAGCAACAGACTTCTGTGCTGTTTTCTCTATCAATGTCTGAGATGATATTTTTTTTTGATATTTCCTCCACTCCTCAGGATGTCTGAGGAATGAGGCAGTCTGGGATCACAGCTCTGACAGTAAACAACAGCAAGCTGAGAGCACCTGCCCCAAGGAGAGGATGTTCCACCTCTGCTAACATCCTTCCCCTCCACAGCAGCAGTGGGGGGAGAGGAGAAAGCCTGTCCCAACCCTCTCCTCCTGCATCCTGATGTTTATGGTAAACAATGTCCTTAAGGTATTACTAAGCCCTGGATCAAGGCAGATGCATCCCAGAAGGCTCCTGGGAAGCCAGGGAAACATCTGCAGACAGGGGTGGTGGCAGAAGGGCACGGTGCTTACGAGTCATAGTCCTGGATGATCTGGCCCACAGCCCAGATGGCTGACAAGTACTCATTTGTGCCCAGGGGGTTGATGTAGTGCAAAGAGGAGGGCTCCTGGGGGTTTCCATTGGAAGCTGTGAAGTCAATCCCAACCTGAAGAACAAGAGAGAGGCATAAACCCATCCTCTGTTAGCAAATGCCACCAGAGACCTGACCACCAATCCTCCACTGCTGTGAGGGTCACTCACAGTTCCCTCAAACCTCAAACTTTGGAAAAAGTTTAACAAAATCCATTTCTTGCAAGAAGTTGATTAAATACTACATTAGGCAAAGTCATTCACTCTTTCCCCTCCAGTTGTCACCAATGAGCATCACACAAGGTGTCCCCAAGCAGCCCCTACTCCTGGGGCAAGCCACCACCTCCTCCAGCTGAGGATTCTCACTCCCATCTCCCAGGGCTCAGGAACTGAGCAGCCCCAGGGCCACCAGGGCAGCCAGGGCCACCTGGGTACCTGGATCTCAAGGTCTTTGACCAAAGCATCAGAGCCCTGAGCAGACCTTTCCCTGCAGGCAGGAAGACCAGCTCTTCACCAGGCTTCCCCAGGGACCAATATATGCTGAGCTCTCAGGGGACTCTGTCAGGAAGGCACTAAATTAGGCTTTCTATTTAAAGGCATTTGTAGAAATGCCTATCTCAGACCCAGATAAATCTGGCCAGGAGAGGAGAGATGCTGAGCCACCCAATCTGATGTGACTGGGAAGGAAGAGCTGGGACCAGGCAAACAGGCAGCGTGACTGCACTCGACTGGTTTGCTTAGCAAAGAGGCAAAACCCAAAATAACTCCAGTGCCTAAATCGAGCTCAGGGATTTTGAGAGAGATTTTGCTCTGTATCCATAACGGGAGAGGATGAATGGCAGACTGCCTGAGAAGGGACCTTGGCCTGGCTGGGGCAGGAGGACATCACATCCCAGGAGGAGCCACTACCTTGTGCCATGGTAAAATGGCATGGCAGGACAAGGGAGCATGTTTTAAACTGCCAGAGTGTGGGTTTGGATAGGAGATAAGGGAGAAATGTTGCACAATGAGGGTGGTGAGGCACAAGTTGTGCAGAGAAGCTGTGGCTGCCCCATCCCTGGAAGTGCTTAAGGCCAGGTTGGACAAAGCCCTGGGCAAGATGGTCCAATGGAAGCTGCCCTGGGCAAGCTGATCCATGGCAGGGGGGTGGGATGAGATGATCTTTGAAGGTCCCTCCCAACCCAAACCATCCTATGGTTCCATGAACACCTAACTTCTTTGTCAAACAACTGTACTGTTGTAGACATCTTTTATGAAGAATCCTTTCCTTAGGATTTTTCCTCCTGAGAAGCTGAGAGGCCTCAGGAACAAAATGTAAACATTGATTATCTGCTGCTGTGGAATGCAGCAGGTGGATCTGTGACTGGCCCAAGTTGGATGCTTCTAATTAATGGCCAATCACAGGGAGCTGGCTCAGACAGAGCCTCCTTTCTATTCTATTCTTAGCCAGCCTTCTGATGAAATCCTTTCTTCTATTCTTTTAGTATAGTTTTAATATAACATATATCACAAAACAATAAATCAGCCTTCTGAAACATGGAGTCAGATCCTGTCTCTTCCCTCAACATGAGACCCCTGTGAACACTGTCACACTGTACAGCCTCACCAAACCTATGGTTCACCTCTGGCATGTCCCTGCACCAAGCTCTGGCCAAGCCACCATAGCCAGAGAGCAAGAGGGAAACTGAGGCATGGCATGGGGTGGAGTCAGACAGGCTGGTGCAAGCAGTGTCAGCAGAAGCAGCACTCAGGCAATGGTCTGAGAGGGACACACTGCTCTGCTTCCAACACGGGGCACACAGCTGAGCCCAAACCATCTTCCCGGGTTTCAGCTCTCCTCTCCCTCACTGGGGAGGGCACCAGTGGCCTTTCCAAACTGCAGAGGGTGTGTGCAGCACCCTTCTGCCAGCTCAGGTGATTCTGCAGTGCTCCCTTTGGAAACACACCCTTTGGACCAAAGATGCCTTGGGAGGAGGAGGAGGAGCCCTCCAATAACCAGCAGATCTTTAGATGGGGGGAAAGTTTCTGCATTCAAACCTAATTCACACAAGGGCTCTGTACTACCAATAAATTCACTGATTTTCTCTTCTATTCACTCTCCAGCACCCAGAGCAAAGCACACAGAGGCAGAGCAGCACACAAAAAGCTCTCCCAATCATTGCTGTTCCTATGGCAACTCTTCCTCCTCCTCCTACTCTTCCCCCATCATGTTTTCAGAAAAAACAACAAAATACAAACTGATCTAACTGTGAGTGCCTGCAGCTCTCTGGGTACTGCACCAGGAAAGTTTGCAGAAATTGAGAAGCCCACTTCTGCATTGTGGTGATTTCACTCAGGATTGACATGTTCTTGCATATTTACTCCTGACAAGCTGTGGTCCAGCTTGAAAAAAGGTGGAAATGTCAGTAAAAATGCAGAAAACCATCTCTACAACATCCCAAAGCCTCCCATTTGGGTTCCGAATAAGGAGAGCTGCCATAAAGAAAATGAGGGTGGTTAAAGCTTCAAATAGGGAGAGAAGTTGGTGACACTTTGTGAAGGGTCAGAGGGTCTTTTTGAAAGTCTGGCCTTCAGCCAAAGCCCAGCCAGCTCCCTCCATGATACTGGATGTACCTCAGCATCCCCAGAATCCCCAAATCCACATGGTTTAACAGCAAAATGGGCAGCTCCTGTCACCCCAAGCTGGTGCCAAATCTCACACTGAACCTCACTCCCCAGTTCTGCCCATCACATAGGTGTTACTGCTACTGGGCAAAGAGAAGCAAAAGTCCTTACAGTGAACATCAGCTGGCAGCCTCCCAGGATATAGTCCAGGAAGGAGAAATCTCTGGTTATCTAAAAGAAAAAAAAAAAAAACACCAAAAAAAAAACACAAAAAAAAAAAAAAAGAAGCAGTGTTTCAGCAATTGTTATCAATATTCAGGCTATGCAGGCCCTTGGAAACACAAGGGAGGCAGAGGATAAGGGATGGGGGGGAGCTGGAGAAGCTCAGTCAGGGCTGAAGAAGGAAACATCTCAGTAACACACTCACCTTGCAGGACTTGACAATGATGATCCCAGAGTTCTTGTAATTCTTTTTCTTCTTTTGCTTTTTGGGGTTGATGCACTCCAGCTCGAGCTGTAAAACATGAGCCAGGCCCTGGTGTGAGAGCAGGGCTGGGCTGTGCCCCGTGGCAGCAGATGCCACCAGCAGCACGTGCTGGGGGCAGCCTCCCTCCAGTGAAGAGGAGGAAGATTTTATTGCCAGGCTATAGGTCGCAAATCCAGAGGAAAAACGAGCTCAATGCCTGCCTCTGGCACCAGCACCTTGTGCAGTCCTAGACAGGGCACTTTCATGCCTTTGTGCCTCAGTTTCCCCAGGCAGGGGACTCAATGCACCACACATGGTGTTTCACACCTCTCCATGCCTTGGCCAAGATCTCCTGGTGAACACAGCAGTGCAAAGCTCTGCTATGCAGGGGTCTTCACAACACCCCTTCAACCAGGAGGCATCTACCAAGGATCTTGGTCAGCCCTTAAGGGCAGAATGGGGACACCCTTGGCACAAAACTGGTGTTGAGCTGCACTCCTGGGGCCCAGGCTGCCCTGCTGCAGATGCAGCCCCAGCAGCAAGTCACACCTCCCTTTCTGACCCCCATCCACAGGGCACCTCCATATCATGGGTGCTGCCTCAGACACCCAGCAGAGCCTGATTTTCAGCAAAGTCTGCCTCAGCTCTCCCCAGCTCAGATGTTTTAGCAACAGCCTGGGTCACTCATGGTGCGGGTGGAAGGAGGAAGGAACTTGGACTTGGCTTCTTCTGAGCACAGATTGAGGGTGCAAGTACCAAAGTCTACCATGAACCCTGAGGAGCCCCTTCCTCATTCTTCCCCAGAAGCATGTCAGCACTTACAGGAGAGGCATCTTGGGCTTCACACAGCCTGGCCACCGTGGTCTGGAGCTCCCCAATGAAGTCGTGTCCCCCATCGCTGTCGTAGTCGTAGCACACCACCTGGGGTGGAAGGAGCAAAACCAGCCTCAGGAACAGCAACCACCTCCTGCCAGAGCTGCTGGAGTCCCCAGCCTCTCCTGCTGGAGACCCCAAATGAGGAATTTTTTGTTGCTTTGGGGTTTGTTAATAAGGCAGCCATGGGGGTTCAGATGTTTGAGAGTCAACCCCAGAGGCTGATCCCCACAGAGAGCTCCCCACTACCTTTATCATCTTCTCCATCTCTCCATCACACAGTGACACCAAAGGCACAGTGAATGGCTTCCAGACAGGGTCCAGGGTGTATTTGATCACCTGCAGGGGAAGCACAGGATGCTGTTACCATGAGCACAGACACAGTACAGATCAGGGACACATCTCCAAGAGTGACCCTGAAGCAGCTCCTGGTGGGCCAGGCCAGGCAAGCTGTCTCAGCCCTCCCCTGCCTCCATAACTGAGACACAGCAGCTTCCCCTTCTCAAGCTGCAGCAGGTGTGAGTTAAACCAGGTTTGTTTTCATTGCTCTGGGTGATTTATCCACCCATGGGAGCAATTAAGGGAATCTGCCTGAGAGAACAGCTGTGGCACACTGGGCAGCATGGGCACAGCAATGCCTGAGCACGGGCACAGCCACTCACTGCACAACCCTCCTTCTATTTCTGCCCTCTGCATCCTCTGCTTGCCCCCTGCTCATGGCTTAGAGCCCCCCAGCACCCAAACACAGCCTGAATCCATCTGGGCTCTGACCACTGAGAAGATGGAGCAGCAAGATCCTGCAAGCAGCCCGGGAAAGCCAAATCAGCCCGGGGCACATTAAGCTCTCTTGTCTCATCTGTGTAACATCTGCTGCCTGGGCTGGAGAAATATTAATTGATGCTTTTTGACATTTCCTGAGAGAATGCAATTGCTTAGTAGAAACCTGAGCAAACTGGAGCGGGCTCCAGGCACATGCTGTGTACATCAGAGGTGCCTGCAGGGCAGGCAAAGATCCCTTCTCACCGAGGTGTGGTGCTCACAAAAAGAGATTCACAGGGATGTTCAGAAAGCCAGGCACAGGCAGCAAATTAACCTTTTTCTGTGCAAAGTAACCACGGGGGATTCTGCTGTGAAGGAGCTTGGATCTCTGCAGCTGGGACAGTCACTGCACAGAGCAGGGAGGAAGAGATCCAGGGCTGCTACTGTGGGCAAACACCTGCACAGCACCTGGGATCTTGTGTGACAGCCAGGCTCTTCCTGAGAGTGGGGGAAACCCCAACAGGGCAGGAACAGTTCAGCTGAATTTGTAAACACTTCCTGCAGGAGCCTGGGAGAACAGAGGAGCCCACACAGCCCAGGATGCTGCCAGGTCACCAGGGTGGGTGGGAGAGGATCCAGAGTTCCAGCTGAGCACTCACACCTGTGCTTGGACAGCAAGCTGCAGCAGAGCACCCATCCTGCCCTGTCACACCTGCCCTGTCTGCTGGGGCAGGGGAAATGCCAGCATCACACTGAAAGCTGGCTCTATTCCTGCACTGGAAGGTGCAAGAATGGAGAATTTTATTTCTTTGTGTCCAGCCTCAAAGCACAAAGATGGTCACAGCATCACAGAACAGTTTGGGTTGGAAGAGGCCTTAAAGATCATCCAGTTCCAATTCCCCACCATGGGCAGGGACACCTTCCACTAGACCAGGATGCTTCAAAACCCATCCAGCCTGGCCTTGGACTCTTCCAGGGATGGGTCACCTAAGGTAGGGTACACTCCTCAGGGCATCTGGATGTATGCAGGGCTGGAAAGGTGGAGGCTGTTGGAGCATCCATTACTTGAAAGAAAACTTGTCTAGACCTTGATCCAGTGAGACAGGGTAATGGGCAGCAAACCAGAGGAAACACCAGTACAGACATCTGCTCCCCACAAACCTGACAGGCTTTTAGAGATCCCAGCAATGGCTGGTGCACAGTCACCTCCCCAAGCCTCTTCCAGAAGGAAGGGCTGGGGGCCACTCCAATCCCCCACATCTGAGAAACACATCTTGTTGAGTCAAAGCCCAGCTACACACACTGAATCATGAGGGAAAAAACAAGTAAGGTCCCAGCCTGCTCCCACAGTAACACAGGAGAAATGCTAAGGTTGATGTGAGCTAAATATGCATGGAAAGGTGTGAGGGAAAGCACCAGCAAATAAACAGCAGAGCTGTAAGGATGGCCTGTGTTGGTACCCCAGGGCACAAGGCATTACCCACATCCTGGTGCTCACGTGCATGTGGGTGTGTGAGGGAAGGAAATCCTCATGGACTTTGCACAGAAGTGGTAAAACCAAACATATGGAGAGACTTTGTAAACAAACACCACCTTCTCCTTCCACCTGAGCTCCCCCTGTGTTTTGTTACAGCAGTTGCCTGTGATGGTACAGCTCCTTAAGCAGGCTTTGAGGGGACAAGAAAAGGGATGGAGAAAGAAGGGGGTGAGATGGGGTGAGATGCAGTTCTCTCCCTCTGCCATGGAAGCTGCTGAGTCCCCCCTCCACTGATTCCCCCTCCTCTCTGTGCCAGCTGCCAGGAACTATGTGCAAACTAAAAAGAGCCTTGAAACAAGCTCTGAGGAGAAGAAAGAAAGCCGTTGAAAAGTACTTATTAGTCCATTGTTAAAGCAAAATCCAGCCTCTTTCTCCCTGCCTATGCTATGCCTGGTATTCCTAACATTACTGGCTTCAGCAGCTTGAGAACATGACCAGCTCAGACCAAATTAGCACAGCAGGTATAAATGAGGGAGAGGAGGGGTCAGCTGGCCCTGCTCAGACCCACCAGGACCTTGGCACAGCTCTGTACCTCCCTGGTTGTGGCTCTGGCTCATGAGAGACACGAGGAGGGTGCTCCTGCACTGAAACTGGAGGTGCCTCAACACCCAGCTCAGCTGGAGGTGGGGAAAAAGCTCATTTTAACCTTTCCCCACCTCACATCACCTCTCTCCATCATCTCCCCAGGTCACAGCTCACCCTAATGCTCCTGAAATTGGAGGGAGAGTGGCCCAGGGCTCAGTCTAAGCCCAGGATGAGACTGGAGATTATCACAGGCTTCAGGATCATCTCCCTCTCTGCATGCTGGATACAGCAGGGCACAGAAAAGATTTCAAGACTTTGCTGGCCCCCATGAACCTTCATCTGCTGGAGTTCAGCAGCCTCAACTGGACACCAGGAAGAGAGCTGTAAGGTTTTGAAATTCCTGCATCCCACCCTGGTCTACAACCAATGGATGAGACAACACCATGAAGGGCTAGAGGAGCTGATGTGAGGATGGAGGTGTCTCAGCAGCTCAGGTTGGAGTTTTGCTCACCTCTGTTCTGTGAACCAGCATCCACTTCCCATCATCACCTGGTTTATAAAACTCCAAGAAGGGGTCTGACTTCCCAAAAAGGTCCTGGAGGGAGAAGAACAGGATGGGTTACATGGTGCTCTGCAAGCAGCAGAGGTCCAAGGGAGATGTTTCTGTGGCACTGCCAGCCCTGCAGACACTCTCCTGTCCCCGTGGGGCCAGGTCAGGCATTATGGCAAACAGGCAGCACCCACAAGCAGTGTCCTGGCTGTGTGAATTCCTGGCTGTGTGAATTCCCTGGATTTCCTCAGCACATTTTGTGAGCTGGGTGTATTGGCTCCCCAGCATGTGCCTGTACCCAAAAGCTCTCTGGACACAGATGCCACAGAAAACAACCCCAGCTGGGAGGCAGCTGCATTTGGACTTGGAAAAACATCCAAAGCCTCAGAGGAAAAACCAGAATTTTGAAGTGCATATCTTGGGGGAGAAAGGAAGAAAATCCACCCTCCTACACACAGCAGCAAAGCATAAGCAGAGGAAGTCTTTAAGGAGCGAGCTGCCCTGGTGTTGACAGGGATCATGTAACACCCTGAGCCAGCAGCCCTGAGTCAGTGTGTGCTGCCTCTGCTGCCAGCATCTCCTCAGATAATCCCCCCACAAAGGCTCTGCTTCATGGGAACGTGCACACACACACACACCCCCCTGCTGGGATCAGCTCAGGGGCTGCCTCGGGAGGAGGAAGGCACCGACAGGGAAACTCCAGCTTTTCTAGGCAGAGCTTCGTTCCCATTCAGAAAAAAACCCAAGGAGCTGCTAAGAAGAAACCAAATCCCAAATATTCCAGACAATCTATGGAGAATTTAAGTTATTTCAGTTGGGTTTTCCTCCTAGAGGAGGGTGGGTGTCTGAATCCTTCAAAGAGCTGGAGGAACTTTTTATGGGTTTGTGCTTCTGAGTGATGCAGTGGGGATGTGAGGGGCTGTGCATGGGGAAGGAGGAAACGTGGGCACTCCAGGATCTCCTGTCCACAGCAAGCCCAGGAGATGGCAGCTGGGATGCACATGGGTCCTAGCAATGTCCCAGCAGAAAATCCATCAACATTTCCATGTAAATCCTGTTTCTGAAGCCAGCCAGGAAAGTGATTTACTTTTACTTTTTTACTTAAATCACTGCAAAGTGTTTTGGCCTGGGGAAACTACAACTTGCTTCAGTCAAAATTCTTTTGCAGAGAAGCAGACCATAAAGGCTCTCTAGTGAGATGAGGGTATTTTTTTTCCTACCCTTTTTCACACATTTGTAGGATAGAAACACAAGCCATTCCTTCTGCTGCTTTGTGGCTATAGCACAGCTCTGATCCTGCTCACCCACCACCTGGGCTTGGCCCTTGCAGGCTTCACAGAAGGATTAAAGAACCAGTGGTGGGTGCCTGACCCTGTCTGTGCTGGCTTCACCTCCAACCAAGGCAGCTTCCCCAGTAGCCCAGCGTGGGCTGGAGGAGGCACTGGGAGCTTTGAAGGATTTGCTGCCATCCCACGTGGATCAGCCTGGCCTGCAAAGTCCAGTCAGCCTTGTTCTGTTCAAAGCAGGGTGGGAGATGCCTCCAAGCCACAAGATTGTGGGCTGCTATTTTAAAACCTCAAACCCACCCACATCTCACCCCTGCCAACCTGGCAGGAGGTGGGAACTGAGCAACCAAAGGAGCTCAGCAGGCTGGATCGATCTGCAAATCAATCCAAGAAGTGAAATGATCCAAACTGGGTTTAACACACCATGTAGAAGGAGTGGGGAGCTGCCACCTCCAGCAGATACAGCTCCCTAAATCACAGCTTCCAGCAGCAGCCCTGGCTTGCAGCACTTGCAGTCCCCCAGCCATGCTGGAGCATCACTGTCCCCTCCTGCTGTCCCCACTGCTGTGGTGGCACAGACAGCCCTGGGCTCCCCATGGCTGGTCCCAGGTGGAAATGTCTCCTCTTCTGCAAGATATTTTATCTTTCAACAACTCTCCCAAGAACTGGTCATGAGGTATGAGAGCCTCAGGCTGAATATGCTGCTGACATGCTCCTGCTTTGCAGTTTCAACATTTAAATCAAGGTAGTGAGATGCAGGTGGAGAGGATGGAATGTGATGGGGAGGAGGACCTGCCTGCAGCCTCAAAGAGATCCCAGCCTCAGGGCAGCCCTGGCAGAAGGAGCTGCCTGGGGCTTAGCACTGCTCCAGGCTGGCTTTGTGGCAGAATAAGGGATGAGCACAGCTTCAGCTTGGTGTGTGCACTGAAGATGATCCCTGACCCCACCACAAAGTCCTGCGAGATCCAGGCCCTCCCTATAATGTCTGAGCCTGCAGCTGTGCTCCCAGCCCCATGCTGTGTGCTACCAGATGCTGCAACTCCACAGGCTGCAACCTCAGCCTTGGTTTTCTTTTGTTTATCCAATTTTCCAGTGTCTTTCCTAAGCTTAAACAAGTTTTACCCATGTCCCACAGCTGCATTTCAACCATAACCAAAAATTACACATAAATATTGTTTTCCATCCAATACCCCCGTTCAAGGGTCATTTTAACTTGCATGAAGTGACCTGAGCATCCTTTGCTCATGAGCAGGACTTGGAGCACTGCAGCTCTGTCCTGCATATGGGAATTGGCAAAGAAACTTTGTCAGTTCTTGGTGGTCACTGAGCACAACCCTTCTGCTGACACTACAGATGAAACTGAGCTGTTTGTTACCTCTTAACTGGGGCATTTGCACTAGGCAGGGTAAGTAGAAAGGTGAGAAGAGAGCCATTTCCAACAGGTGGGGAAAACAACTTGGATAAACCAGATACCCACTGAGTTTTATCAACAGGACTGGGTGAGCCCCATCTTCTGCCACACAAATACCCTTCTGCCTGGCTGCTTGCTTTACCCTGTTTTCTGAAACTGAGGGCCATCCTGCCAATAAAACAAGCTCTGGAGAGACTAGGAAGAAGGAAAAAATAATATTCCCATGGATTGCTTAGCAACAGGAGTGGTTCAAGAGGAATAGCTCTGGTTGCCTGGTAAATAAGGTCAGAAGAAGCTGCTCAGAGAGGCTTTAAGAACTGTTTCCTGTGCATCACATCCAAAGCAAAGCTCATGTGCTACCTGCACTTACTGGGAGAAGAGAGGCCCTACACTTTGGAACAGAAGCAGATCTTTGCCCCATTTCCAGAGGGGCTGAAGGTGACAGCCAGGAGCTCTCAGCACATCTGAGATATGGAGTCAAAGGTCATCAAAACTTCCAGCTCTGTCAGGAGGCAATTGCAAACAGCTGCCACTGAGGCAATAAATCTGCTGTCTCTGAGATATGCTGATACACAAATGCCACACGGAATCACTCCATCTGGAGATGTGTGATGAATAGTGACAACAGGGAAACTGAGGCACACTCAGAGGATCTCACCCAGTTTCACCCTGAAGTTTTCTCCAGTGGGACTGATTTCTGTCACTGCTACACACAAAGCAGAGGTTTCTTTAGATCCCAAAGGCAGAAATTTAACATTGCATCCACTCACCTTTTTATCCAGTTTTCTGCCAGCCATGCTCAGAGTAATCACCCTGTTATCCGAGAGCTCCTGGGCAGCTATCTGAAAGACAAGGGAAGGCTGCATTCATTTTCAGCATAAAAAGTTAAGCTCCTGGTAAAAAATTCAACCCCTTTCTTGAGTGTTATGCTGGACTTGGTCTCACATGGCTTTTCTGCACCAGGGCTCATTCAGGACCTCCAAGGAGGAGAAGGACTGAGCCAAGAGGAAGGAGAAGCCACCAAGATGTGCCACCTCATCCTCCGTGCCCTGGGCTGGGCATGGCAAAAACATCCTTGGGGAACATTTCCCTCAGGGGAAATGCTGCTGGAACCCAGGAGTCATGTCTTCAGATGGCCACCTGATAGGGCAGCCCCGAGGATGAAGAGCCCATGGGTGCTCCTGAGGAGCTGCAGCAGGCAGGAGCACAGCCCAGACCCCTTTACTTGGAGAGACTTTATTCACACATGCTCCAGAAGGGCTTTGACTGCCAGCCCCCACTGGGCCAGTTTTGTCTGGAATACGGTCTAATCAGTCTCTTGGTATTTTAAAGGAATGTTTATAACAAAACCCCACATTTATTCACTTTTATTACAAGCCATTTTCTGAATCACTTGTCTTTTTTTTTCCTGCCCAAGCATCTGCTCTCCACCTCTCCTTTCTCTGATCTCTTGAGGTGGGCTGAGCTGATCCCCAGCATTCTCAGCTGCATCCTCCTTCTCCCAGGACAGCCAGGAACACAGCCTGGACATTATCCTTGTGCACAGTGTCCCAAGCATGGCTGCTTGCTGCCTCTCACAAGGGGCTGTCCTGCACTGAAATGATGCACTGTCATTACACCAAGGCTTCAAGAAAAACTTGCAGAACTCCAGGGGACAATTTTCTAGGGAAGGAGCAATCAGGAGGTTATTGGCTCTTAGGAGAGCTGGGGAATTGGCAGAGATGAGGAGGCAGAGATGCAGCTCCTGCATCTGTCTGGGCAGCTGAGGGGATGAGCCACAGCTCCTGGGCAACCTCCTGGCCTTGCCATGGTGAACACAACCCTTTGGTCCACAGAGGACCCCCATTCATTGCATATGAACCCCAGTTTTCCCCTCTGCCCCATTCAGGAGTTCCCTATTGCCATGCCATGGAATTACTTTTCTCTCCCACCTAATCCCTGGTGGGTGCAAGCAGTCACCAAAACCAGCAGGAGGAAGAGAAACTGCAGGGAAGAGGATGAAATCTGCCCTTTCCTCAACCCCACAAAAGCATGCCCAGCTGGAATCCAGCACTTTAGGGCTCCTGTAGGCTATGTAAAAGCCAGGCTGTGCAGAGAGGCCAGGAATGTCCTTGTGCCACCCTGCCACAGTTGCTGGTGGCATCTTCTCTTGGCCAGCATGGACAGCAACAACATCCCCACCACTATGTCCAGCACAGGGGTGCAGCAGGATTTTAAAGATTTAAATGTGTTGTAAGATTTTAAAATTGACTTCTACAAACACAGAGGTTTGCTTTGGGATCTCCTCTCTTCAAACCCAGGGACCCCCACACAGTCCCATCTGTTCAGCCAAGGCTCTTCTGCTGCATTCACCTGTGTGGCATCTCAGCTAGGAAAATGGATAGTTGGGCACAGCTGAAGGGAAAGAGGACAAGGCAGTCAGGTTTTGGCTCCAGACTCCCTGAATCCTGCTCCTCCAGTGGTGTCCATGGCCTGTGCTCCAGCACTGCACCAAAAGCAGGGAAAGGTGCCCACACACAGCCCTGATGGCATCACCCAGGCCAGGCCAGGATGAAAAAACCCAGATCAAGAAATCTTATCAGTTCTACAAAATGAAGCAGATGCCTCTGCCCCTTGGATGTTTAATGGCACATTAGTGACACAACAGGACCTTCCTTTCTCTAAAGCATGCAACCGTTGAACTTGACTGGAAACTTTTCCAGCTCTTCCCACTCAAGCATCAGATGGGATGTGAGAGCCTTGGGAATGGCCTCACTTCTGAACCTCACTGTGGCTTTTCCCCTTGCATTTAAAGACTAACTGCAGCAATTAGGAGAGCAAACAGAACAGAGATGCAGCAGGTCCCAGGCTTTTAAACCTCTCCAGTGCTTTTAAACCTGACACAAGTTTAACTCCTTGCTGGCCTTTCCTTCCACAACTTTGCAGCCCAGCTGCACATCTCACAAAACCCATAACACAGCAGAGATCCAAAAACGATGGGAGCTGAGGTAAGACAGAAACACACCTAAATTTAGTCTCTTCTTTTTAAAAAAAGAACATTGCTGAAGAGATCCGCAGCGGGAAGGCCACTGCCCGAAGGGGTCTGGAGCAGAAGCAGTGGCTGTTGCCATGAGAGTTGTTGCCATGGCACATCCTCATCCTACAAACAAAATCACCCATCCCTGCAAAAGGAATGAGCCCTATTACCTGTCACTGCACCAGAGAGGTCTGAGCAGGCGCCTTCTACCAGAGAACAAACAGCAGCAGCACAGATTTACTCTGTACTTCTGCAGACTGAAGCATTTTTTATTTCTGAGACTGCAGCAGAAGTTGAAGATTCAGAGTGTTAAGCACGGGACAGACATTGAGCAAGATCCTGTCCCAAATAAACTGTTCTGTCCCAAATAAATTGTCCTCCAAACAGATCAAAATGGCCAAAACAACAAGAGGCAAAGGGATAAATATTCAAGAGCTACACCCCTGTCCCAAATAAACTGTCCTCCAAACAGACCAAAGTGGCCAGGAGAACAAGAGGCAAAGGGAAAAATATTCAAGAGCTTCACCCCAATCTCCTGGAGCCCCTGTGAGTGCCCTGCCTTGCCCCCATCCACCTTCAGAGGCCCAGTAGGAACACAAAGGAGCCAACCTACCGTGATCATGCCCTTCCCAGCTGGCTTGCCATTCCCCAGCAGGAGAGTCCGTGTTATTTTCTTGCTGGAGACAATCTAGAGAAGCCAAAGACAATAAAGCCATGATTGTACAAGTGATCAAAAGCAGACTCATAAGCAACTGATCATTGCTCACGTTGGTTAATTCAGATGAAGTGTTTGCAGGAGTAGAAGAAAGGCTCCAATATGCAGGGATGGCTACGAGAGTGGGAATATCACCAGTGACACCCCACCCCTTGGGGAACCCAGGGACCTTGGAGGAGACCAGGGGGTCCTCACACACACAGAACCACTGCAATTTGTTCCCAGCAACATCACACTCACTCCCTCAAGGCCCATTTCACATACTTCTACCACGACCCCTGCTAGCACCTTGATTGCAGGACATGTTTCCATGGGTGGATCCTGATTACAAGCTGGATGCTCCCCCCCAGCATCACTCTGGACCCCCTGAGCAGGAACAGCACCCCCAAAGGCATGCAAAGTTCTTCCCTTCACTTCTGGTTTGTAACAGAACAGACAGAATAAACTGGGAAATCAATTAAACCCCTGAGATTTTTCCCAGCTCAGTGAGTTTCAGTCTCGTACAGGTCTGGAGAATCTGTAATTTTTCCTTATGAGGTGCAGATGCCCACATGGAGATCCAGCAAGCTGCTGGAGCCACCTGTGCCCTGACCCCACATCCAGTGGGTCCCCCTTGAGTCTAGATGAGCTTTAAAGGTCCCTTTCCACACAAACCATTCTGTGATCCTGATTCTTGCAACTTTAAAGCAAAACCCTTTACATTTGTGAGGAGCCAGCCACGTCCCAGTGCTTTTGGTGCACAGGAATCACCAGGCAGTGTAACCAGATCTCTGTGCCACACTGGGTACAGGCAGGACAAACCTCACAGCCCTGGCTGGCAGAAACCATGGACACCCTCCAGCCTGGGGTCTGATGCCATTTCCCTGCATGTCTTTTGGCCACAGAGGTCATACAGGCCTGGGAATGATCCAGGTCTCCTTTTAAATCCTACTGCAGACCTCATCAGATGCACTCAGCAACCTGGCTGATCTGACTGAGCTCCAGTGCAAACTCAGAACTGAAAAGTCAGATCCTCACTGCCCAGTTGTTGCTGCTCACAGCTGTTCTCTGCCTCTGGGAGCTCATGGAAACATCTCACCAAGCCAATTCCAGCCACCAGGAAACCCAAGGCAGGGTGGCTGACCCCACAAGCCCCCATCTGCTTTGCTTCACTCCTCTCCTCACCCTGCCCAAGTGCCACCCCCCAGCCCCTCTCTGCCCCACAGCTGGGCTGTGCTGCCAGCCCAGGGAGAGGAGGCAAACAGCTTTTCAGGGGAAAAAGAGAAATTAAAAGATTCCTCCATTCCAAGCTGGTGTCTTTGTTGAGAATTAAATATCACCAAGACGCTGATGTTGGAACTGCTGCAAAAACTGGGCACAGGTCAAGGTCTCCTTTGCAGAGTGAAAATACTGGGGTAAGTTAGCAGAGTTCCAAGCTCTCTTCTTCAGCCCTTCCACCTCCCTCCCCGCTGCACATGGATAATGTTCTTCCCCAACAGGGGCCTGGAGAGCCCTGGGCTGCTGCAGAGCCACACTCAGGAGCAGCAAGGTTCCAGCTGTGTCCTTAAGTCCATGAATTCTCTGCTCCCACCAAGACCATGACTTTCACATGCAGCTCTTGCTGAGCGGCCCCACTCTGGAGCTGGATGTGTTTCAGCACAGCAGAACCAACAGTAAAGGATGGGTTTAAGCTGAACCATTGAACACAGGCCAGAGCTGCTGCCTGCACTCCCTTAACTTCTGCAGGAGCAGAATTAGGTCATCACAGAGCACTTTCAAAATTCCAGTCATTAAACTTCAAACCCTGTAAATGTCAGTGCTCTTCTAACCTGTCAAGCTCTTGAGCTGCCCCTGGTGCTGCCTGCCACATGCAGTGCCATGCTGCACTCTGTGAGCAGAGCAGTTGTGCTTGTGAGCCTCCCTGAGCACCCTGAGCTCCCTCCCCGTGCTGACCCACCCATCACAGCACCTCCTTCCTCCCCATCCCAGCACTGAGCACTCCAGAAGCAGTTTCTCCCAGCCTGTGCATTTGTGCCAGGTACCACAGCAGCCCTCAGCTGCTGGATGCTGCAAAAAGATGGAAAAAAAACCCCCTCATTCCCAGCTCCTGAGCCAGAGGACAATGACATTTGGAGAATGCAGCTGCCAGCTTCTAACAGGGTCTGGGCTCATGAATGAGAAAAACCTTCCAAAAACTTATAAATTGCATTGTGTCCCAAAAGCTTTTCCACAGGAAGAGCAGAAGACACATTCCAGCACCAATATGCTCAAGCAGGAGGAATGTTTTGCTACACAACAGCGATGGACAAAACTTTCAGAAAGAGAAAACCCAAACTGAGAAAGAAAGGCAGACTACATGCATCCTAACTTTAAATTTCTGGAAGTTTCCCAGGCCCAAACTAGGCCCTTACTATAATCCATGGTGAAGAGAGAGCCAGAAGCTTCCAGCTGATGCCCCTTTGCCAGCACCAGCAGAAACCACACCATGACCAGCTTAGAGTGGAGCAAGCAGAAATCCCCTAATGTGGAACAGCTCAACCTCAACAGCTGAAATGTGACAAGCAACTTAAATCTGTCTTTTCAGGAAGGAGCCAGCAAACTTTGCATGGGGTGAGAAGAACAGCGGTAACCTCACCACATCCCTGTGTTTGATGTGTTTTGGGGTCCCCTTTGCTGCAGAGACCCCAGACCCACCGTGCCCAGGGTGCAGGAGAACTCGCCCAGGAAGTCGTGCTCATACAGCTGAGTGCTGGACTTGTCCTGGTCAAACAGGGCAAACTTGAGCTTCTGCACTTCTTCAAAGTGGTAGTCAATGATGAACTTCTTGGCAAAAGCTGGGTTGAGGTTGTTCACAGCTGTCTCTGTCCTGTCCAGCTGCAAAGAAAAAGAGGCATTTAGGCAAGTGCATTTTGCAGCTTTGTCACTGAAACTGAATGCAGGCAGAGCCAGCCAGAAACCCCGTGGTAACCACAGAATGAGCACAGCAAGCCCTCAGCAGAGCTGTCCCCAGACACAGGCTGTGACACCAGGGTGCACGACCTGGGATCCCTCTGAACACACAAGGGCACACCATGCAGAGCTGCCTCCCGAGGATGGGGTGCATGGACACCTCTCCCCACTCCACAGCCAGGATGGAAGTGCCTATTCAGCCAAGGCTCAGCATGGATTTGAGCATCACTGAAGCCAGAATTGCTTCATTTGCTTCCAAGCCCCATTCTCCCAGGAGCTGAGGCTCTCACACACCTCTGATCCCCAACGAGACCCTCACAGCTCTAGTGCCAAACTTGCTGCTTCTAATCTGTGCAGCCAGCAACAAGTTCAAGCAAAACAAGAAGTGTCATGAGCCAAAACACAACTCTCTAGCATTTCCCTCTGGAACTCAAACCAACTTTCTTCTTTATTGGCCTTCCATAGATAAAAAGATAAAAAAACCATCACCACAGTCCCTTTTTTCATAGATTTCATCAAGCATTAGTGGCAACAAGAGGCTGGAAGGGCCCAGAGACAAAACTTCAGTAGATATTGTCACCAAGAGCTATGGCAAGCAGGCTGGAAGCAATGATGCCCCTGATGAGTTGGAAGGGCAGGCACAGAGAGGAGATGGAGACTGGAAGAATGTGGGGAAACTGCTGTCAGAGGGAAAGCACCACAGCTCTCTGCAGCATCCCACAGCCAGGAGCAGGGACAGGAGCAGAGGAAACTTGGCAGGCAGCTGGTGGAAGTGTGGGTTTACACACTGCATGGCACAGGTGGTTACAAAGCCTTGTGTGAGCCAAAACAACACCCTGAGGACAGCCACGATGAGATGCTGGAATGCTGCTCTGCAGAAATGGAACTTTGATCCCAGCCCCATAACTCACTCTGCAGGAAGGGTAGCAGCTCCAGCAGGGATCCTGTCATGAGCTTGCACAAAGACAAACCGCCAGGATTTTGGCCAAAGTGTTAGAAACTGGGGAAACTGAGGCTGAGAAGAGCTGGTGTATTTACTTCTGGAAGTCCATGGGCAAGGAGAGTCTGAACTCTAATTTCAGAACCCATATTCCCCTCCCAGACATGCTAAAGGGCAAGTTTAGAGCCTGACATGCAAAATCTCCTCATGAAGCTGAAAGGGGCAGGAAGGGCAGGGGCAGCAGAGTCTAAGAGCTGAACAAGAAACACCCAGAGCTGGGGGGGAACCCTGCAAAGCAAGCAGGAGCTCTGTCAGCAGAGCAGCAGATGGTATCATGTTGGTATCACTGCTCAGCCTGAAGAAGATAAGGCTCTGCAGAGACCTCAGAGCACCTTCCAGCATGTAAAAGGGTCCAAGAGAGCTGGAGAGGGACTTTGGACAAAGGTCTGGAGTGACAGGACAACGGGAAATGGCTTCAAACTGACAAAGGGCAGGTGTAGATTAGATGTTCTGAGGAAATTCTTGCCTGGGAGGGTGGTGAGTCACTGGCACAGGCTGCCCAGAGAAGCTGTGGTTGCCTCATCCCTGGAAGTGCTCCAGGCCAGGTTGGATGTGGCTCTGGAAGGTGTGGAAGGTGTTATGACAGCACTGGCACTTTGCCACATCACCCTGTTATCCCAGGGCATGGTAACATGGATATTAAAAGAGAAGGAAGCACAGACACTGTGTCAGATCACACTGCCCAGTGTGATTTTATCAAAAGCTGCTGCCCTCAGTGTCTGGACCATCCCATCTCCCTGTGGCCAAAGCCTCTGGCCATGCTGTGACCCTGGCTGGCATTCCACCCTGTCCTGCAGCCAGGACACCCAGTTCTGGGCAAGGCTGAGCTGCCTGTGCATCCCAGATCCAGGGCAAGACCTCTCTGGAAAGCAGCTGCCATCCCTGGGCAGCACCAAGCAGGCTGTGGGACCGTGGGATGTCTGCCAGGGCTGCTGAGCCAGAAATAAGCAGAGCAGAAAAAGCCTCCAAAAAAAAGGAAAAAAAAAGAAGAAGAAAAAAAAAAAGCAAACACATACCTTAGTCCCAAAGAAACTCATTCAGCACAGAAGGCAGGTTTGGAGGGGCTCAGTGGAAATGTGGTGAGTTTGCTATTTATACACCCAACCATCACAGGGCTTTTTGCAATTGCTCGCTTAGTCTGTCTTAATTGCCAAGAAACGACTGAAGTAAAGTAAATTTACTAAAGTAAATGCTGTGTTCCCAGAATAGGCACCTGCTGCACCCCAGGGAACCAAAGCCAGCAACTGCAGTGGGCTGTGAGCTGGCCAGGGCCACACAGCTTCACACAGACCCTGTCTGCTGCCATCCCTTACCAAAGGAGCCAAGCATCTGCTCAGGGCTGAGCTGGACCAGGAGCAGAGGCACCCACAGCTCTGCTTCATTTCAGTAGCACAACACACACAAATCCCCCTCCAGCCCCAGGAGGAGGCTGCAGAGATGTTGCACAGGCAGCAGAGATGGGTTTTAGGTCCATCCATGTTCTTGGAATGGCTGGGAAGCCAGGGACCAAGGGAAACCAGTCCTTTCACACCTAGACCCCAGTCTGAAGGAGATAACTTGAGGTCCCATCTCCAGCTCTGTTCTGGAAGAGGTGGCTGAAGGAAGGGTATGAAAATCCCAGCCAGCTTGAGGCAAACTTGGCAGTGATGGGACTTTCTTCAACCCCCCAGATCCAACAGTTTAATCCCCTGCCCAGTGCCAGTGTGAAGCACAGCAATATCCCCAGCTGAGAGCTGCACAAGATTTGAGCTTTGTTTGGTGAGCACAAGCCACCTTGCTGGTGACCATCACACATGAGACCTCTTCATCACCATCCCTCACTGCCAGCAGCTCCTGCCATCCCCTTCAGATCTGCAGGAAAGAACGGGGCCTTGGCCACCAAAAAGCAGAAAAGCGCAAGGGTTTGTAAGAGCCAGCCAGGCTAATTAAAAAAATCAGTTTGGGTAAGAGCCTCAAAGGGCCACAAAGACAATTAGAGGGATGGAGTGCCTCTCCTGAGAGAAAAGGCTGAGAGCCTTGGGATTGCTCAGAAGAACAGAAGGGCTCAGGGAACACCTCAGGACACCTGAAAGGGCTGCAGGAGAGCTGGAGAGGGACTTCAGACAATGGCACAGAGTGACAGGGAAGGGGGGAATGGCTTCAAACTGACAGAGGGCAGGGTTAGATTGGGTGTTTGGAAGAAATTCTTCCCTGTGAGGGTAGTGAGGCTCTGGCACAGGTTACCCAGAGAAGCTGAGGCTGCCCCATCCCTGGAAGTGTTCAAGGTCAGGCTGATGTGGCTTCAAGCAAGGGCCATCGCAGGGGGGTAGGAATGAGGTGATCTTTAGGTCCCTTCCAACAGGAACCATGCCATGATTCTACAATTCTGCAAATTGAGCAAAAAACCAGGAAATCGTCTCCAGCAGCAGTCCTTGTGCTCAGTGACTGCACTGGAGAGTCTCAGAGGGAGGCTGGGACCTTCAGCACCCCAGCATGTGGAGGTGCCTCATGCCCCAGCATGGGGAGATGCTGCCTGAAGTGCCAGGGGAAGCAGGTGCTGAAGGTGCAGGACTGCCTGGGTGACTCAGTGGCACAAAGGCAGCTGCAGGGCTGAGTCATGTGTCCCTTGTCCCTGTTCCTGGCACCACAGGTCAGCTCTTTCATGGCTTCTGCAAGATAACATCACTGGGTAGAATATTTAAACATCACCCATCTTCACTTCCCAGCCTGTGGTTTATTGTGCCTCCCTCCCCCACTCCTCCAAGGCTGATTCACAAAGATTTTTAATTCCTATTAAGCTCAGTGAGACAAAATAATTGTATTTGGGAACAAATGTTACAGCTAGAAAGAACAGTGAGCAGAAATCTTCCTGCTGGCATCAGCTGGTGCCACAGCCCCACTGCCCAGCTCAGAACCAGCACCAGGGCTGGTGCCAAAGGAGGAGACCCACCACCACAGCCAGGTCCAAGACCCGGGACATGTCCCTAATCTGGTGTGGAGGACAAAGGGGCAGTGGGGTGGGAGGGTTCCAATGATATTTTGTCCCATTAGGGCAAGGGGCACATCTGTGTGGCCAAAACCACAGAGAACAAGCAGGTAGCTGTGAACCACGTGCCATCAGCTGCCAAGAGTCCACCTACATCCCATCCAGAGAGGTTCTCATGGGCAATCTCACCTCTCCTGACCCTGCCTGGCACCCAGCCATGAGCCAAACCCACAGAGCATTCCTGACACCTGTGAGTCAATGCCAGCAGTGTCCCACTGGGCAGAGCTCAGAGGCACCAGCACACCACACCCTGTGCCAGCCCATTCCAGACCTGCTGACACCACCAGCAAGCTGCTGCTCAAGGCTCAGTCCAGTGCCTACTGTGCCAATTAGAGAGAAGCTAAAAATAGCAGAAAAGAAAAACAAAAAGCTAAAAGCACCAAACATTTGTATCACATAGAAAGCTTCGGGATCAAAACCGCTGGACTGAGACATCACTGACAGGAAGAAAAATTCCTGAAAAGCACAATTAGGTCAGAGATGACACCTATCAAGGCTAGAAAGCTCATTAGTCTCATCCAGGCTGAAAAAAGTTAATTGCAGGCTGTGGCAAAGTGAGGTTTTCCCCTACACTCTCCCTGCTGAAGGTGAGATCACCCGCTGGACACCTGAGGTGGTGCTGGCCATTCACCAGCTCCTGGGCCAAGTACCTGAATGAGAGCACCTAATCTCCCAGGAACTGGGAAAATTTTTGTTTGGTTTACACAATTTAAATCCCTCTGTGCTCATTTTCTGCTGCACCCAATGTGGGTGCCTGTATCCACCACATATCCACACTCTGCCTACCCTGCTCCCCCCCAGACCAACCAGGTATAAAACAGAATTTGCAGTTAAAGCCAATGCCCAGCACAAAGCACTGATGGGGGAAGGACCAGTTGTGGCACAGAACAATTCACACACTGGTGCCACACACAGCCTCAGCATCACCAAGAAAGCTTCCACTGCTGCTCAGGGAGACACGAACATGAGCAAACCACAGGAGGAACAAATCCACACATCAGCAGGACTTACCTCCACCCACTTCCCATTGACTTCCATGAAGAGGACGCAGAAAGGGTCAGATTTGGAGGTGACATCCCTGTCCAAGAGGTTCTGGCCGCAGATGGAGAGCTCGACCTTGCAGACACAGTACTGGGAGCCCACAGGCCCCGGCGGCGAGGGAGGCGCCGTGTACGCCATGGGCCCGGGGGACAGCAGCTCCTGGCACTCTGTGGGACACACAGGGACAAACCTCAGTGTGGGACACACAGGGACACACCTCAGTGCTGGGGGCACCAAACCTCAGTGTGGGACAGCACAGGGACACCATGGGCCTGGGGGACAGCACCGGGACACCATAGGCCCAGGGACAGCAGCTCCTGGCACTCTGTGGGACACACAGGGACAAACCTCAGTGTAGGACAGCACAGGGACACACCTCAGTGCTGGGGGAACCAAATCTCCTGTCAGCACTGATGAGAGGTGCTGCCACATTTCACAGAGAAAAGCAAGGCACAACACACAAGATTTTTGAGATTCACATTCTCTGAGCTTCAGAGAAGGAGAAAACACAGTTCTTATTACTTGCTGCGCTAGTGTTGTGCTAAAGTAGAATGCAATATGGAGATTGTTTAGCCAAAGTGAAGATGTTTTGTTTCCTTGGCCTATCAGGGCCAGGAGTGTCTCTGTGTGTGTGTGTGTGGATTGTTGGGTGACAGCCACAAAATTTTGCGCAGTGTGAGCAGCTGTGTGCAGAGTAAATGCTTAACAGATTCAATTTAAATAAAATGTATATACTATAGTACAATAAAGTAATTAATTAGCTTTCTGATATCTATGGAGTCTTCTTCATCATTCTCTCTCCTTTGCTGGAGTTGCCTTTGATTTACAATAGAGCTGGGCACACACAGAGCCTCTTGCTCTGAGTTACTTAGGTGATCTAAGCCATGAGGTTCTCCTGGCTCCATCTCCCAGGCTGTCCTGAGTGGAAGCCCAGCAGAGCACTGACCTGCTGGGAGTTTACTCCATAAATAACAGATTTTTCAAGAAAAGGTAACATCTTACCCCCTCAAGGGAGAGGGAACTCCCCAACCTCTTCTTCCAGCACGCTGGGCCTCTGTTTGTGCTGAGGAGCCAGACTCCCACAGCATCTTTGAGCACACACCTGACTGCTGTCTGTCTGTCTGTCCCCAGGCAACACACCACAGACCTAAGCTACGAGGGGCAAGCTTGAGCTCTGCTCTGCAAATCATCATAGGGAAAGGGGAGAGGCTGTGAGGATGAGTGTGATGCAGGGCAGCTCCAACCCTCAATCAGCCCCATCTCCACCCAGCTCAGAACAGTGGCTCTGGCAGCAGGTAAAAAGTGGCAATAGTTGTTTCAGAGCACTGAAGGCACATGTGACAAGCACTGCATGACCTGAAGCATGATTTACCAGGCCCTGACTAAAAATCCATTTAAAATCTTACCAGAAGCCTGCTACCAAAGCCATTTTGCAGAGATAAATGGGTTTTATACCATTATTAGTGCAAAACCTCATCCCACAGGACAGTCTTGACTTCTGATATACATTTTACTTGTCATGAATCACCAGTGGTCTTCAATGGAGAAGAAAGGGGAGAAAAAGAAGAAAAAAAGCATTTTTAGATTAATTTACACTAACAAACTTTTGTGGCTATTTTTGCTAGTGGAAAGTGAGCTCTTCTCAGCAGCTGCTTCAATATTTTTTGTCTTCTTTTTCAAGAGTGGCTCCTAGCTCATCCACTTTATCTGAAGCCCTCAAACATTGCCTTCTCCACCTTGATAAACCATCTGCTTCTATTTGGCATTAAAACCCCAATTAATATTATCTATTTGTTTTGTCTGGGCATGAGTATTTACAAGCCCTTGTGCTGCCAGGAGCTGGGCTGCTGCCCTTTCCCCTTGCAGCTCAGCTTCCCAGCTGGAATGGGGAGGGAGGGCAGGGACAGGGTGATCCCAGCAGGGCTGTGGAAGGAGCTCTGGGCTCACCACCAGCTGTCCTGAGTGCTCAGCCCTGCTGTAAAGAATTCTGAGCAGAAAACAGCTCCAGCTCCCAAGGCTTGGAGCCTTCTCCTCCTGCCTGCCAAGATCTCTGCTTGGCACTAAGTCACCAGAAACAAGCTTGGTTTTAACCCCCAGCAGTAAACAGAAGCTCTTCACCCCAGACTGCTGCTCAGGAATGAGTGGTAAAACCATCCCAGCTCCATAAGAACTCAGAAATTTCTCCAGAAGAAGGAAAACCCCATCCCTGGCTGCAGACACTTGTGAGCATCACCAAAACAGCACCCACGTCCGTTTCCCAAGCTCCCCCTTGCTTAGACCAAGCCTGACTGGTGCCATCAGTGACTTTTGTGGGCTCTTACAGAAATCACAGATCATCCCAAAGAAGGATCTCCTGCTCCCTGGGATGGACACAGCAGAATTTTGCATGGTATCACTGCTGGGTGTCAGTACTTCTGTGTCTGTTTCAAATATGCCTGGTATTGGCCATGAAAAGAAATTATTTCCTTAACAAGAGGAGATCACTGGATTTAGGGCCTAAGATTAAGATTTAAGATTAAGCCCTCCCCAAATGTTTCTTCACCCCAGACTGCTGCTCAGGGAAGAGCACAGCAGGACAATGCCAGAACAGCAGCAGGGTCACACCCAAATGGTGGCACTGTCACACCAGCACAGTGGCACACATGGGAAACCTTCCATCCACTGCAGCTTCAAGGAGGAAAACGTGGAGAAGCAGAATTCCTCATGGTTCATCCACCATGGCTGGGGACCAGCCCCAAGGTGCCCATCCCTGCTCTGCTCCACCCCAGCCCATGTTGCCAGCTGCAGCTAAAGTGAAGATTTTACTTAATTAATTTTCTTTAATGCACTGATCAATGTCCTAAAACAGCCAAGCCTGTTCTATTTATGCCGGTGTCTGTCTACTGCTTCCTCTGAGAAGCAAACATGGGGCAGCTGTGCTGGCATGAACCTGGTCCTGCCAGAGCAAGGAGAGCTGGGCTGGGTTTTTCCATCTCCCCTTCTCCCAGATCCCAGTGCTGTCTCATAAAAAGCAGAGGCAGCAAATGACTCAGTGGAAAAACCTTTCTTCCCAGGGCTGGCAGACACCAAAACATCCTCTTGGTTTCACACACATCTCCCATACTCCAGCCCCTGAGCTCAGCCTGTCTGGCTCCCCAGGGTGGGCATGTCACAGGCACTGGGATGAGGAGATGGCCAGCACCAGCCAGAGCAAACCCTGGAAGCCACCTCTCCTGCCATGGATCCAGCACCTTCCACAGGGCCAGCTGTGGGTTCAGCCCCTGCTGCCTCAGAGGCTTCACATCTGAGGCACCACCAGCGAGCCAGCGCCATCCCAACACCCCACAAAAGCTTTAAATTCAGGGGGTATTTGAGCTGGGACCGAAAGAGTCAGTGTGCCATCATCTGTATTCCAGCCTCTCCTCCCGTTTTTGTTCTCCTCTCCCCACATTTGCTGCCCTGAACAAAGTCCTGAACTGGCTCAGCATCCACAGCCAAACATTGCCCTGTGCTCCATCCCAGCTGCCAGCTGAGCACACACACGTGGTGCCCCAAGGGAACACAGCCAGGGTACCAACGAGGGCTCTCAGGGATGAACCTGAAGCTTTGGCTGCCCCAGGGTCCCTCTGCTATCAGGAGATGTCACAGGAGCAGAATGCAGGGACCCCATCACCAAATCCTTTTTGGGCTTCCAGGACCTTCTGAACTGAACATCTCTGTGTTTAAAATTTTCAAGTACTTTTCTTTTCCATGGCCTGGTCACTTCCAAGCTGTTTCATGTCCACAACAACCCACAGAGAAGGGTTTTGCTGCCTGGGGGCACACACAAGCCCTGAAGCTGTCCTGAATATCTAGCAGCCCCAGAGCAGAGTCTCATACCATGGCACACCAATCTCTACTGCAGAGCAAAATCACTTTTACAAAGCGCAAAAGGGTCAGCAGAAAAACCTGGGAGCTTCATTTCCTCAATTATCTGGAAAGGAAAGAGGGGAAGGAAATATCTGATTTGCAAAGTAACTCCTGACTGAAGATGTTTCCTCTTCCCTGTGCAGAAGAGCAGCCCCAAGAGCAGCAGCTCCTCAGGCCATGCTGAAGTTCTGTGTTAAACATTAACAAGAAAAATCAGCAGAAAAAAAATTAAACTGTGCTTTAGGTAAAACATGGTGGAGGGGGGGGGGAGCTCAATCTTAATAGTGCCCTAAATTCAGTGACCTCCTCTCATTAAAGAAATAATTTCTTTTCATGGCAAATACCAGGCATATTTGAAACAGACACAGAAGTACTGACAGTGATACCATGCAAAATTCTGCTGTGTCCATCCCAGGGAACAGGAGATCCTTCTTTGGGATGATCTGTGATTTCTGTAAGAGCCCACAAAAATCACCTGCAGCTGTTTTCCCACTAAGGCTGTCCCACTACAGCCCATTGCAATTGTGGCAGCAAAATTCCTTCCAGGAAGGCAAAAATTGAGAGAGGAGATCAAACAGGTGAATTGGGGATGTTATAAATCACATATCTGAGCTCACAGGCAGTGGAGACACACAGGGAGAGCAGCAGTACCTGAGGGAGGATTAGAGGCAGTGAAAACAGGCTGTCATCAGATTGAAGCAGGAGAGGAGTGTGAGGATACACAAACTGGCTGCCCAGAGCAGCAGAAAAGCTGAAACCCAGGACACACGGAGTTGGAGACACCAGGAAAAGCTGGGATGGACACCTGAGGCAGCTCCCCACAGCACCACAGCTCACAGTGGTCACTTTCCCCTCTCCTGCTGACAAATAGAGCCATCTCCAGAACTCTTTCACAAAAACATCTACCTCTCAGTCCCACGCAGGCGTTTCAGTGGATTCACAGCTTGCCCCTGGTCCTTCAGCAGCCTCATTACCTTCTGCACACAGGTGCAGTCAGTCTGGACACAGCACCTTGCTGCTGGTCCCCAGCAAACGCCTCTGCCACAGGCGAGCAGCCAGGGAGGCAGAAAGGGGATGCTTGGAACATCCCTGTACATGCTCCTTGGGTCCCTGCTACTGCCAGAGGAGCTTCACCTCTCCCACTGGGCAGGGAAAGTCTCAAAACTGCCCCTGAGCACTCCAGCACAGGCAGCACGGCTGGGACTGAGCTCAAATTCTCCCAAATTCAGACACCGGGGGGAGACCCAGCAGACAGAGGTGCCCAGGCAGGGCTCTTGTTTCCAGCCTGAAGCACAGGTCCCACAGCCAAGGGGACTGTACTGAGATACTCTGGTGCCTGATACAGAGGGACGAAGTGTTTCAGGACAACCCAATAAAGTGATATCTCGAGTGATCCCTTCCTGATGGAAACTGTCCCTGATGGGCTACAACAGACAATGCTGCTGGTGCTGACAGCTGAGCTGCTCACAGCAGCACTGCAAAATTCCCTCTCAAGGGCTGGTGGCCACTGCTGTGACAGCGACTGCCTCTCCATTTCACTCTTGGGCCATCCCAACCCACAGTGCCAGCTCCTCTCAGGCCCTGCTGCCCCCAGAAATGCCCTCACCCACCAGGTCTGGCAGGTTTGGTGCAGTGAGGGCAGCACCCTCCTTGCTGAAACCCCAAGAGGCTGCACCAAGCAGCACACGGGCAGAACCCAGCAAAGCTTCTGCAGGGGCTGAGGATCAGCAGAGCCCTGAGAAGCCACCTGAGGTAACCTGGGAGTCACAAAACTCCGAGGCAAACCCTGCGGCACCACAGCTGGACACCCCCAAAGTGGCTCATCTCATTTTGAAAATGAGAAAAGCAGCTCCAGAGCACTTTGCTGTGCCCAGGGCAGAGCTGAGACAGGCACTGCTGATGCCAAGCAGGGATCCAGCAGCTCCAGCAGCCTCTGTGCCATCCCCTCACGTGGCACAGCAGCTGCTGTGGCAGTGGCATTAGGGAAGAGCCTGGCTCACACTGAAGGATGGCAGGGTGGCAGCGACTCCTCCTGCCCCGTATCCCTGCTCCTGCACCACCTCACAGCCCTGACCACAACCCCAAGGGACCCCAGTGACCACCAAACTCGCCACCCTGGCTGGTTCCTCCTTGGAGCAGGAGCTGGAAGGAGCTGGGGCTGCTCTGTCCCGGGCAGGAAGGCAAAAGCCGCTGTGCCAGCATCCCCTGTGGGGAGAGGAGAGCCGGTCCCTCTGCCAGAGCAGGGCACAGCCACTGCGCGGCCACCGCTCCAGGACACAGGATGGACACGGGTCCTCAGGGAGGGGCTCACGCCCACAGAGACACCAAAACTGGAAATATCAGCCAGGGAGGGGAGAGGAAACCCAAACAGCTTTAGGTGCTTCTGGCACGGAGGCAGCTCCGGGCAGAGCCTGCCCGGGCACTGGGGACCAAAGAGCAAATCTGTTCTCCAACCCTCTATAAAGTCTGAAAATGCCCCCCCCCAAGTATCTAAGTGTGTAACCCTACTCACCGACGGGAAATCACGAGGATTGAGTGAGGTGTTTCCGCAATCCTCAGTGTCGTCGCAGAGCCGAGGGCTCCGGGCTGGCAAACGAAAGCAAAACTCGCTCCTCCACACCCCGCGGTGACGCGGGGACAGACGGGGAGCACCGCTGGTGACACGGCCGGGAGGAGCTGCAGGGCCGGGGGCGTGCTCAGAAAGTCACAAAGTGAAAAAAAAAACCAAAAACAAAACAACGCAAAAAAAACCGCAAAAAAAACCACAAAACCCCCCCCAAAAAACCCCACAAAGAAAACCCACCAAAACCCACAAAAAAACCACCAAACCAAACAAAAAAAAAAAAAAAAAAAAAAAAAAGACCACCAAAACAAAAACAAAAAAAATCCACAAAAAATCCCACCAAAAAATCACCACGGGAAAGAGTCCTTCCTCCAAACCGGAGAGGAAACAGGGGCTGTGCTACCAGGCAGCCGCCCAGGGGTGCGTGTGCAGGGGGCAGAGCCCACCCTGGTGCCAGCCCCGCACATCCGTGCCCTGCTCACAGATCCATGGGTGCCTCCCCGGCTTGCTGCTCAGGCAGGGGAAAGGGCAGACAAGGAGCCGGGTGAGGTGGGAGCGCGGAGCTCCCCCTGCTCGGGACGCACAGAGCCCATTGCCGTCCCCACGGGCTCGCACGTATTTGGCTCAGATGCGCCAGGAAGGGTTGCACATTTTCGCTTGACTACGAGTTTGCTCTGGGGCTCAATTTAGGGAAATCTGTGATTCAGGGCAGAAAACATCGTGATGTCACTGCGAATCGTGGCGCTCGCATCAAGCCCTGCACACAGCCGCCCTACAAGGCGGACCCAAGGGAGGGTTCGTGTGCTGGCTCTGCACCCACCGTGTTCCCAGGCTGGAATCCACCTCCTGCCCCTTCCCAGGCACAAATCCACGCTGCCCATTCCAACGAGGGACTGGGAGGCTCAGTCCTGGGGGAGCCTCTGTCCGACAGAGAAAATCACCAAACACAAATCTCCTGCCTCCCCAGGGCAGCGATGCTCTTGTGAGACACCTGCTCCAGGTGGGACACACAGGACATGCAGCAAGGGAGGAGGACAAGGCACTCTCACGGTTTGGGGCATATTTGAGCTTCCAGTATTAAAAATTTTCTGCCCCATCCTAGAGGAGACATATGAAAGCTGGGCACACTGTCACAAGGAGGAGGGGGGATAGATCTGTTTCAAAACTGGATTTGGAGGAAAAAGTGGACTTAATTAAAGTCTTTACATTCCATCCCTATGGAATGTAAAGGATCAGGGCTGTGGGGAGGGTGGCTGGGCTGCAAAGGACACACAGCCAGCAGGGCCCCCTTGCAGGTGCAGAGGGAACCTCCCACATCCCAACTATACACCATGTACATAACAGGCTGTTTAACTTATTAACCACTTTCCTATGCTGTTGAAAACAAAAATGCTGGCTTTCTGAATCTTAATTGGATTCCTATTCCCAGCCAACACCATCTATCACATGTGAGAGGGGAAGAAAAAAATTCATCATTTATGTGATCAGAAATATCTTTAACTGCTTTTGAAGCTCACTGCATGTCAGCCTAACCTCATGTCAGCCAGAACAGCCCCAGCAGCAGGCAGCTGTGCAGGTCCCTCCTTCCCATGCACTATTTCATCCCTAAAGCAACCAGTGCTTCAGAGCTGATAAGATAAATAAATATTAATTCATGGGTATTTATGTGCAATGCTCGGTGGCACTGGGACACCAAGCCATGCAGAGCACCGCTGTCCCCATGGCTGGGGCCACCTTTCCCTCTCCCTTCCACCCCAGCCCTCAGAGCCCCCCATCCCTTCCCCTTCACAGACGGGATTTTCATCGCCAAGATCCAACATTTTCCCACAGAATTTTAATTTTTTTTTTGGCTTGCTTAGCAGCAGAGAGATGCTGCCACTTGATGTGTGAAGCTTCACCCTGAGACTGAATTGTGTGCCAGCGAGACAAAAATGCTGTGGTTTGTGAGAATGACGTCTGACTAATTCTCGACCCCTTCTCAACAGCTTTAGACACCGCTCGAGGGAATATCAAACTGGGTTTAAATGGTTGCTTAGCACTGGACTTGTTTAATAGCAAAACTTGTATTCCCAGCTTGTATCATTTTTAAAATCTGCCTCATGACAGCTGATGTTTCTTCCTAAATCCTCAGCTTCTGGAATCACGTGATGATGGAAAATCCAGGGCTCTGAGGAAGGCGACTATTTTAGACACAAGATTTTTCCTGCTGGCTACAGGCAGAAAACATGACAGCTCCCAAACACGAGGCCTTAGCAAAAGCAGCAGACAAATAAAATTGGAGCCCTTCTTGCTGAATTCTACACTTGTTTGTTTTTCTGGTATTTTAACAACATTATGATCTCCAAACTCACCTGAGTTCCTGGGAATTAGTTCCCCCCCCCCCCCCCTCCCATGATCTAAACAAGAAACTTTGCAAAGCCAGCAGCCAGGAAACTGATCCAAAGCAGAAAAAGTGATGACTCAGGTCCTTCAACAAATATTTTACAGAGGTTTAAAAGACAAACCATAAGATTTCAGGGACAGAAAGGGTGGGGAAGCGTTCAATTCTTTTTTTCCATCACACTGCTTTGTGGGTTTTGCATCCTGCCAGGAGCACTATTTCAAATGCCAGGCGACTCCACTGCACCAGAAAATTTACCTTTCCCTGTGTCCCCCCACCCTGCCTCTGAACAGCAGCCAAGGTTCTCACATAAAGAGTTCCTTATGAGAGCTGGCAGCCCTGAACCCGGACAGGAGCTGCTGTTTCATCAATTAACCTGGAATTCTGTCCCCAGCACGCCGAGGGCTCCTGGAGAACAAGCCCTGATTTACAGCAGCTCCCCCCAGGCTGGGCTCTCCACTGAAGGCAGGGAAAACTCTTCCCACCAAGTGGAGCAGGAGAAGTTGTTCCTCCCAGGCTCTCCACACTGAGACTGCTGAAAGGCAAACAAAGCTGCTGCAACTCCAGCACATAACTGGGCAGACTGGTACATCGTGGGGCAGCTCCAGCACTACAAAATTCCAGTGCTTTGGGGTGAGGAAGGGGGATCCCTGCCAGAGCAGCAGAATCAAGGACTGCCAAGGGCTGTGCAGCTGATGTATCCCCCCAAGGCAAAGAGCATCTCATCCACAGCTCCACTCCAGCAGCTGAATCCCAAAAGGATTTTTCCACACTGGAATCCCCAGCTCCTGGGGTGCAGGGCCCCTCCTACAGCACACACTGGAGTTGTCTAACCCTGATAAGCAGCAGCTTCACAACAGCTTACCAGCAACCAGCATGAACCCCTTGCTGTCCCCAGCACAGACCCAGGGAGCAAGGATGTCCCCAGGACACAACATGTTGATCCTCCCCTCAGCTGGAGCTTGCAGGGCAGCTGGACAGCCCTGCCCACCCTCACACTGCACCAGGGCAGTGTCTGCAGCCCCTGCAGAAGATAAACTGTGCTCCTGAGCAAGCAGGTCCTGGGAACAGCAGGGCACATGCCAACAGTGCCAGGCTGCTGGCAAACTCCATCCCCTGGGGGCTGGGGACAGCGTTGGCTCTCAGAGAGCAGCTCCAGGACCGTGTGCCTGCCCAAGGCAGGGGCTAGGGGCTGCCTACACCGCAGGAAGATGAAATCTGGGCACACCTGGAAGCCTCACTAGATGCCCACACTCCTTCCCTCCACTTTATCCCAGTCAGGATGCTCCATCAGTAACAGCAGGGAAAGAAAAACACACATCACCAGAAAACGTATGTCCCAGGCTATCACACAGCTGAAACCAAAGCAAATGCAGCATTTCCCCAAGGCAGCTACAGGAAAACATCCTCCACTGACTGCGTTCCTCAAAACAGCTCCTTTCCACATGCCCCGAGCTTTTGTTCCCAGCCTTCCTCCTCCCATCCCTCCCTTCCCTGCCCCCAACAGGCTTTGGTGGAAGGCTATTTCTGGCTGATAATAAATAATTTTCTGACTCCAGAGAAGCACAGTGGTATCAGAGGCCCCAGTACCTGGGCTGGCTGGAGGAGGCTGATGCAGGTGACAGGGGAGCAGGATCAGAACTGAGCACACCTGGGCTCTGCTCACAACTCCAGCTTTTCCAGTGAGGTTCAGGTGTGGCGCCAGCAGGTTCAAACCTGGTCCTCGAGGTTCATGAGGATCCTCACAATTCCTTTCCACAGAGCAGCTCACGCTCTGGGGAGTCAGCAGCAAGGACCCAGCCCTTCAGAGATGTTTCTGCCACCGAGGCTCGGCTCTCTACTCACCTCTGTTTCCTGTTCCACCCTCCTTGTGGTGACCAGCTCCAGAGGGTGTGTTTGCCCACCAAGTCCTCCAGCCCTGCTGGCTTTAGTCCAGCCCCTTTGCCTAAATTAGGGTTACTCACACAGAGACTTATTGCATCAGGTCTTCAGGCTGGCAGAGCTGACAGGAAAATACCTCCCTGCCTGCCATCCTCGCAGCACCCTCACGCTGCTGAGCGAAACGCTCCGCTCGCCTCTCGCTCAGAGAACAAAGCTGGGCACAGAGCAGAGAGAGGCAGCACATCCGTGAGCATAAACCCTCCCAGTGCCCCTAAACGCATGGCATGAGGGAGATCATCACCAGCTGCAGCAGCATCAGGCTGCAAACAGCTCCTGAGGAAGCGACTCTGATTCCTCAGTCTACAACTCACCAGATCCCCCTGGACTCAGTGCCACAGGATGAGAGGAGCTTGCAGCAGCTGCCCAGAAAAAACCCTACAAACATCCCCAGGCTTGGGGAGTGAAGCCACCAAGCCCTGGCATTTGCTTGGGGGTCACACACCCAATTCACATCTTTAGAAGTGGATACAGACACACACACAGAGTGGGAGCAGAACAACTTCCACACCGTGCATGAACGAAGGGACCTGGGCTGGGGAAGGGGAGCGGAAAGCGACAGGGGGAATGTCCTGAGGGATGGGCAAGGAACAAAAAGTCTGTCCCAGGGCACAGAGGGTCAGTCTGGGAGGATGGAGGGTCTATCTCAGAGAAGGGAGATCTGTACAAGAGCACAGATGGTCTGTCCAAGAGCACAGAGGACAGGGAGGGTCTGTCCCAGGACATGCAGGATCTGTCCAGACGCACAGAGAGCACAAGGGCTACCACACACCTCGGGACGACCCTGCATGTCCCCATGCAGTGGGTGACATCGGCGTTACGCTGTCCCGGCCAGCGCCACGCTCTCCCAGCCCCGCTCCGTTATCCCCAGCGCACCCCCGGGGGCTGCCGGTACTCACCGCCGGGCCGGGCCGGGCCGGGCCGAGCCGCTCCCGCGGGGCTGCGGGCTCACAAGCTCCGCACGGCCGCGCCCGCCCCTCGCCATCACCGCCCACCCTCCCGCCCCGAACGGCGGGGCCGGGGGCGGGCGGCGGGCGCGGCCGGGCTCGGGCTCCCCCCTCCGCAACGAGCAGCAGCCGCTCCTGATTAACAAAAAAAGAAAAAAAGAAAAAAAAAATAGAAAAAAAAGAAAAAAGAAAAAAAAAATAGAAGAAGAAAAGGAAAGAAAAAGACAGAAAAAGAAAAGAAAAAATGAAAAAAAGGGGAAAAAGGGAAAAAAGGGGGAAAAAAAAGAAAAAAGAAAAAAAAAGAAAAAAGAAAGAAAAAAGAAAGAAAAAAGAAAGAAAAAAGAAAGAAAAAAGAAAGAAAAAAGAAAAAAGAAAAAAGAAAAAAAGAAAAAGGAAAAAAGGGAAAAAGGGAAAAAAGAAAAAAAAAGGAAAAAAAGGAAAAAAAGGAAAAAAAAGGGAGAAAATGAGGAAAAAAAAAAAGAAAAAAGGGGGAAAGGGAAAAAGAAAAAAAAAGAAAAAAGAAAGGATCCACCCCAAAACTACTTCCCTCACTGCTTTTGCTTTGCTGTTTGGAGGAAAAAAAAAAAAAAGCTTAAAAACAGTCTAAAAAATACATCTAGAAAATTGTTTTCCGTGTTATGCACTCAGATCCAAGGGAAAATATAACTTTGTTGGCTCAACAATAATAGCATTTAAGCAAAACCACAGGGTTTTGTGCTGGCTGGGTGTAAGCAGGGTTTTCCCTGCCCAGTCAGTGTGGGTGCTCCTGGTGCTGAAATCATTCAGGCCTGGACTGTGTCCCGCTGGTTCTGCTTCCCGTGGGAAAAGGATGGTTAAAGAAGGAAAATAAGCAGGCCCCAAATGCATGGCCCAGACGTGAAGGGCTGGCACAGGGCTGGGCAGTGTCACACCCAGCCATCACCCACCCACCCCACGGAGCAGGTGTGTGCTCCCTTCCAGGCTGGTACCACCACAGTGCCATTAGCAACCTCACCTGGCTCTTGGTGGACACATCTTGAGGTGCTCAGGACATCTATAGAGACATTTTTGATGTGGAGATATGGTAATAAGGCTGAAAGCCCTCTCTGAGGCTGCTGATTAAATAAACCAGCTGTATTTGATCAGAGCTCTTTGCTGTGGGCCCTGCTCAAGCTTTGGAAGATCACAGGCAAATAAGCCAGTCCCAAATTCCCCTGGCCAGCTGGAATACTTTCTTCTCCTTCAGTCTGAGCTGTAGAAGGCACAGGAGTTTTACAGCACTGAGTTTTCAGCCTGCACAAGGTGCTCCTTCTGCCAGCCCCAGGAGTGGAGCAGTGGGCACAGGACAGGTTCAGGGTCACCAGGGCTCCTCTCAGCACAGGCAACACCCAGCCAAGAGCTGAGCCTAATGCTGAGGAGCAACCCTGCTCTTTCTATGTGGAGATCTGTGTGGCCAGAAACCATCACAGAAAGAGATGAGGTTGTGCCTGAAAGAGGAATTCAGTGGGAGAAGTGGGGTCTGTGCCAGCCCTGCCCTCCCACCTCCTTGCCTGAGGCTTAAAATGTCATTTTGAGGGGAAAAGGGAGAGGCAGGCTGTGTTTCACAAATGCCAATATGCCTGTTTTCTCCCAGATCAGATTTTCCTGTGTTTTCTCTCCAAGTCACAGCAGGTTCAGGGCTACCTGGAACTGGATTTTAGCAGAGAGGAAACAGAGGCTGCACTTCCAGCTCTTTGGAGCTGCCTCCATCGTGTGCAGGATCCTGGCCCAGCCTGGCTCCAGCTGCTCCCCAGCACCAAATCCAGGCTCCCTCCCGCCCTCCAGCAGCGTGTTTATTTACAGCACAGTGCTTCTTTCTAAAGATCCGGTCTCAGGGGGCAAGATGCCTCCTGTGTATGAAACCAGTACTGACTAGCTCAGACATTGTCTTCCAGAGACTGCAGGCAGCCTGGAACAATAGGGGAGTGCAGAGAGTCCTGATGCATTTCCATTTTTGGACCATGATAAATCCAAAACCTAATAGTAACAGCTCTAAAAATGGCCTGCAGTAATTAGGTGGTTGGGAATTGGTTTGTTTTTTGGCCATCACACACAATCCCTCATGGCCTCACGTCTTCCTGTATTCCAGAAGATGCATTTAACCCCTCAGAATTGGCCAAAGCCCCCAAGTTCCCCTCAGAAACTTTCAGAAACGAGCACCAGCTGGAGCAGGGACATGGCAAGCACAATGGAAATGAGAAGCATGCCCCAGAAGTCCTTGGCATCACATGGGAGAATTGAACCACAGACCCAGTGCGTTCCTGTGTTCCATGTACAACTCTGTCCAAACCTTGGTTTTTAAAAAATGCAACCCATGCACATAAAAACGAGCACAGAGCCCGTTTTTATCGTGAACTGCTGGAATACAGAGAACCTCTCCCCGTTTTTGGGGTTTTGCTGACACCTGGTGTTCTGGAAAAGATTCGGTGTGTTCCTGCCATTCCCTTCCCCGGCACCCGTGGGGATGGCCACTCTCTGGGTCACACTGGAGCCCTCAATTTGGGGGAAATGCAGGTGTGCATTTAGATTTGAGTCCCTCTTTTAACACTTCGAGACAAGAGCAGTGCTATAAAAATATTCTCGTTTTGTTACATCACTGCAAACCTCATGGTATGGACAGACACCTCCTGACTTCAGGAATCGGGGGGACTGCAGGGACTCAGACCTCATTTATCACAGAACAGTTTGGGTGGGAGGAGAGCTTAAAAATCATCTTTTTCCAACCCCCTGCCATGGGTAGAGACCCCTTTCACTGGACCAGGCTGCTCCAAGCTCCATTCCACCTGAACACTTCCAGGGATGGGGCAGCCACACCTTCTCTGGGCAACCTCACAGGAAAGAATTTCTTCCTCATATCAGTTCACCACATCTGGTGAAGCTTTTTTTAAGTGGCAGTGCTTAAATCTGAGGTACTTGTTTACTCCATTGAATTATATAAACTGATGAGGAATTTCACTACTTTGCTTTTCCTTTGTTTTTGTTTTTAAACCCTTTCCAGAGTAGTCTCTGCAAAATGTGTCCCACTTTTACACCACCACGTCATTATGTCACAAAGGATGATGCATCTTTAAATAGGGACAGTGGCTCCCCCAGGAATAACCAGCACCACCTGCTCACCACCAGTTGCCCAAAGATTTGCTGGACCAGCATTTCTGTCTCATTCCAGATGCCTGCCCTGCCCAAATCAGATCAGTTACATCTCCCCAGGCAAACGCTGCTGCAAACAAAATTCCATAAATAAATCCACCACAAGAATCAAATATTTATTTTTACATTCTCTCCTGAAGGATGTGTATTGTTTTACTACAACACCTTGCAGGTGTTGCAATCTTGATTAATGATAATGAAATACTCTGCTGCCTTTCTGAATGCCTGAGAACATGCATCTCCTCCTAGAATAATGCAATCATAGAAGGGTTAAGGTTGGAAAAGACCTCTAAGATCACTGATCCAAATCCTTAACCCAGCATCAACATGTTCATCTCTAAACCATGTCTCTAAGTGCCACATTCACACATTTTCTAAACACTTCCAGGGATGGTGACTCCAAAATCTCACAGTTCTGAGAAAACCTTATGTCTGCTTTTTTGTGACTGTGTGTGAGAACTTAATTATGGTGTCTATTCTTTCTGCCTCTTCCTCAAAATAAAGACAAAGTATTGAACTTCTAATTTCAAGTTGGAGGAGGTGATGGTGAAGCTTTCATTGCAGGGCAATACATAAATAAATAATGTCTAGTACATAAGCATTCTTATCACAGTTTGCTAATTATTTTCTGGAAAGTTATTCTCTTGAAGAGAGTTTCAGTGCTTTTCTACCAAGAATTTCTACCAAGAGTTGCTTTTCTACCAAGAGTTTCAGTGCTTTTCTACCATCCTGCCTGCTCAGCAGCAGTTATTTACAGTAGTTTCCTCTTCTGTACAATATAAAAATCACAAGAAACAAAACAAATTAAAAAAAAAACAACATAAACAAACAAAACAAAAACCCAAATAAAAAAACCCCAGTGTCCACCCTTGGTTCAGTGCAGCAAAGAAAAATCCAATATTTACAGCTTTCGGCTGTAGGAACTTTGAGCTCCTGGCTCTTCAGTGCAGTTTTGAGGGCAGCAGCAGACAGAGAACTCCTAGCTAGGGCAAGGCTCCTCTTCTCTAGTTGAAGGAGAAGCACAGCCTTGGGTCTTGGCTTGTCAAGGTCTCAGGAAGGCCTCTGGGCACTGGATTGCCCCACAGCCTGCAAGGACAGCAAATGTGTTACTGCAGGACCAGGTGTGATACCCAAGCATCTGGAGATGTGGATCCCAGGAGAGACTGGGACAAGGCAGGAATGCTCATCAGAAGTGAAACCAGAAGGAATGAGTGAAAGAAAACTTTAAAGAACAAACGCAACAACTTCCTGATGGGGATATTACACATCTGGGTCTTCATTTTGTGCCTTATTTAAAGCCAGCAAGCTTTTCAGTTCCTTTTTTCCCCTGGACTTTGTGAGGAGGTGAAGCTGTCCCATAAAACCCTCAGCTTGCCTTGTGCCTGCATTCCCTGCAATGCCCCATTCCCTACCAGCTAACCCAGGGCAGCAGGGGCATGGGACACATCTGTCCCCACCCCTGTCACCCTGAGCTCTCCTTGCTGAGCCAAACCCAGCCACAGAGCTCTGGGAACCCTGCTCACCTGATGGACTCAATTTCTGGGCACGTGGCAAGCTCCTCTGCAAGCTTTGTGGCACCACAGGCTCCAATGTGGTTCTTCTCCAGGCTGTTTAAAAAAAGAGAGTTTTGAAATCCCAAACAAATCCAGAGTGGAAAACAGCTGAATTGTCCCATGTTGTAATCACCTTAAGTAAAATAAGTGTTAATTGAATCAGCCAGGCAAGGCTGGCCCTTGGTGCATGGAGGTTAAACTGCAGGACCCTGCCTGTTGTCCCTAAAGTGCCTCCCCTTTTTGGAAGTCCCATGATTGAAGGCTCAAGGACAGAAAAATGAGTCTCCCCAGGGTGTTTCTCAGGGCTGTACTCACTCCAACACCTTCAGCTTTTCCATCTTTGGGAGAGCAATGGCCAACTCTCGGGCTCCTCTATCTCCAAGGGCATTCCAAGACAGTCTAAGGCAGACAAGAAATCCCAGCTGTCAGTCTGGATGAACACTGGTGTCACTACTGTGACATTACCCCTCATGGATTAGCCTTTTTGCAAGAGCTAATCACCCTCTTATCGTGACAGGTAAACATTCCCCTGGTGTGGTGTTTGTGAGGTTCCCAGGACAAGGTCAGAGATGAGAGTTTGACTCCATGTTCTCAGAAGGCTGATTTTTTATGATATTATATTAAAAATGTTATACTAAAACTATACTAAGAAAAAAGAAAGGATACTCAGAAGGCTAGAAAATAATGAATAATAAAAACCTGTGACTGACTCCTCAGAGTCCAACACAGCTGATGGTGATTGGTCATTAATTAAACAATTCACATGTTTGGATAAACAATCTCCAGACCACATTCCAGAGCAGCAAAATATAGAGAAGCTGAGGCTTCTCATTTTCCCAGGAGAAGAAATCCTGGTGAAGGGATTTTTCAGAAAATATCATGGTGACCTTGGATTGCAAGCTTAATTCTGAGGATTTTCCTCCATTTCACCACATATTTCCATGCATGATAAGACACCAAGGAGTGTCTGTAGACTGTGGTTATCTCAGAGTCCTGCAGGCCCAGGGAATGAGATGTGAAAGATGGAAATGGCTGCTGAGCACAAAGCTTTACACTGCTAAAAAATTTCATGGGGTATTTTATCAATTAGTAAATTACTGATACATTTACCACCAAAGTGTACTTGGTGGAAAGCATTATAAAATACTTTCAACAAATATTCAGCAGGGTGAGAAGTGCCCTGCATCTCCAAACAGGAGCAGGCACCAAAATGAGAGTGACCTGAGTGCTGAAATGCCTCCCCACCCATGCCCACACTCACATTATCTCCTCCATGGACGGGCACTGCTGGAAGCCCAGAGAGAGGGACTTGGAAGCACCATCAGTGACTCCACAGAATTTCAAGCTGCAGCAGCAGGGAGAGAGCAAACAGAGGGCATGGGGAGCTGGTGTCAGAGCTGAGGGAGCACAGCACCACGTCCCCCGAGGCCCCAGCACTCACTCGATCTTCCGCAGGCGTCTGAAGCTCGGCAGCCCCTTGGACAGGGCATGGATGCTCTGCTCCCCAAGGTCATTTTCTGATAAACTGTAGGAGGGATGGGAAAGCTTTGAGTGGTCAGAAAAAGCAGGTACAGTCAGAGAAAAGCCACCATGAAAACATAATCATGTAACTAGCAAGTTAATAACTACTATCCAGACTAAGTGAGGGCTCTGCAGACAGCAGGGATGAGCCAGGTTGGTAAACAGCAACTTTAAGTCAATTCACTGCTTGGTACAATGGGAATGACTCTGTAGACAGCAGGGATGAGCCAGGTTGGTAAACAGCAACCTCAATTCAATTCACTGCTTGGTACAATGCGAGTGACAGCCCTGCTGTAACTCACAACCTCAGCCCTTGCCTGCAGACAGAAATTTGGGGTTATACCTGTGCCAAAGGAGGGCAGATCTGCAGCACATCATGTGTTGCACATGAAACTGGAAATAAAAACCTCAAAAACTGGAGTTAATGACTGGTGTGACTTGAGAGGAAATGACAATAAGGGAGAATGGGAAGACCTTCCAACACCTTAAGGGACTACAAGGGAGCTGGTGAGAGCCTTTGGACAAGGGCATGGAGAGACAGGACAAGGGGGATGAGCTTCAAGCTGAGGAAAGGATTAGATTGGATGTTAGGAAGCAGAAATTCTTCCCTGTGAGGGTGGTGAGGCCCTGGCACAGGTTTCCCAGAAAAGCTGTAGATATCCCACCCCAGGAATTGTCCAAGGCCAGGCTGGACAGGGCTTGGAGAAACCCGGTCCAGTAGAAAATGTCCCTGCTGATGGCAGGGGGATTGGAGCCAGGTGATCACCAAAGGCCCCTTCCAACCCAAACCAGCCTGTGGTATCTTTGGCACCAGCCCAAATGCACCAGCCATGACCTACCTTATCTCTTCCAGCAGCTCACACACCACCAGGGCTCTGGCCAGCTCCAGCCCTCCTGCCTGCCCAATGTTATTGTTCTGGAAGCTAAACAAGGAAACAAAAGCATTGGATGATTATTTTGGAATAAAGCTGTAACAGAAGCTCATATTTAACCTGCCAAGAACCCAACCAGAGATGGTGTCCTACCACTGGGCTTCCTGTTCTAAGTTATCTTTTGATGACATCTTAGACACAGGCTGGAAGAGATGCCTCTAGGCTAATTGAGCACTTGTAGCTCACCCATTTCTTGCTTTGTTAGTATAAAACAGTACAATAAAGTTCCACATGTTAGAATCCTGGAGAGACTCCCACAAAAGTTTTAGAAATACAGTAACACTGAGTTCAGGGAAAATAAATGACTCAGAGGCCTGCACAAAAGGGTGAGGGTCCATAAAAGATGCTCATCCTTATGCTTACATTCCACCAGAGGCATCAGAAACCAGCTCAAATCAATACTCCAAATCAATTTTAAGGTTTATTTTACTGTACACTCTCTTCCTGGCTCATCTCTATAGCTAATGCTGCAAGAGATGAAGCAAGAAGAGTTTATGTGGCTCTTACAGCAGAGTAATTTTGGAGGGTTTCTCTACCTTGGGACACTGAAATTACTCTCTAAGGAACCAGAGCCCATTCCTGCTCCCATTCCTCTTTCAAGGATCCCCATTCTCTCCAGGTTATCCAGCCTTCCTGGCAGAGGTGACACTTACTGCATGACCTTCAGGCTGGCCATGTGAGGCAGACAGAGGGCAAGTGTCACTGCTGTCCTGTCTCCAAAACCATTCCTTGATAACCTGGGAGAAGCAGAAGTGAAATGTTGCTGGCAGGGAAGCCCAGAGCCTCATTCCTCATCTGTGTGTCACCCCCACAGGGATGAGTGACCCCCATTCCTCACCCTTGTGTGCCTGGGACTGTGCTGAGAGGACCTAAAGTGCCCAATTCAAAGGACTCTGAGGGTGGGGGGAAGAAACAATGGGGTTTTGAAATCCTGCAGCAGAAGTTAAACAGGAAAGTAAAACCGAGCTGCACTTCCTGACTGAGTTACCTGAGCTGCAATTGAACTGAAATTGAACATTTTCATATGTGCCCTCAGTACACACACCCTAATCTGAAGGTTACAAGGACAGTTCCAGTACCTTAACTGTAACTTTTCCTTATTTGTTATTTTTAATTTTCATTTATTTAATATGGCAGAGCACATAGATCCTTTAAACTGGTCTGGGATGGAACACCAAAAGATCTGACTGTGCAAAGCCTTTATCTGTCCACTTCCCTCCATTTTTGCAGCCACACAGATTAATGGTGATATCCTGGGCAACACAGGCAATGAGCAGCTCCTGACACTGCCTATGAACCTGCAGATTCAGCTCTGGAATCCATTAATCCAATGCAGACTGCACAGTTCTTGGAAATCTTCAAGAGAATCCAGCAACCAATCCCCAAACCCCCCACACCCAGCACCACACATTGCTGTGGTGGCAGCAGAGTTTTTACTCTGCTCTCACAAGAATCATGTGGTAAAACTGATCTTGGCTTTATCAGAGTCATATCTAATTTCTATGCCTTGACTTTTGCCCAGCTTCCCAAAAGGATATGTGAAATGACACACTTACAGTAACTCCTTGATGTGCTTGCAGTGGGCAAGAGCTTCCATGAGCTTTTCCCCTCCAGCAGGACTGGGACAGTTCCCTGAAAGGCTGGAATAAACATGAGACTCTCAGTGACTAAATGAGAACCAGAATGTACCAGGTGAAGATATTTCACTCTTTGCCTGCTGTGATGGGAGACTCAGGCCCCTGGGAGATGGTCTGGGCATTTTTAGGTTCTTTTGCCAAGTGCTGAGTGACTGCTGGCCCTGCAGGGCCTGTGGGGAAGGAGCAGTTTTACCTCTCAGACAGAACTGGGAACTTCCTTTTCTAGCTCCAAGTCACTTCCAGGCTTTTAATTTCAAAGTTACCAGGCTTTCCCCAAGAGCTGAGCCTAACAAAGAGTCTGGATGCTCTAATTTCTGTTCCCTGGGAGAAGGAACAGTTTGAATCCATGTCTCAGCCTTGCACAGGGATTCCCACACAGGCTTCCCCACCATGGCCATGACCAAAACAGCTGAAGCAGAACAAAGGGACTCACTCAATTTTCTTCAGGTTTTGCATTTCCAGCAGGACAGCAGCAAGATTTATCAGGCCTGGATCTCCAATCTCGTTGTGGCTCAAACTTTAAAGAAGAGATGGAAAGCTGTGTTGTACAGGAAGATGGCAGGCAAAGTGCAAGATCTTATTTAATGTGTCCCATTTGCTGGATGACACCTCAGGCCTTGCCAGCAGAATCAAAGAGATGTTTATCTCAACTATCTCACAAAAAATTAATAGGTGCTAATGAGGAATTTAAAAAAATTGCAAGGAACAATTAAAATCACTGGATCCTGTTGACAGGTGGGAAATTACTTCAGGCAGAATAGCAAGACAGGATCAAAACAGGTGGTTATTATTTTACAAATTGCTACAGCAGAGAATGGACAGCATCTGGCAAGACAGAGAGGAAGAAAGGAGATCAAACCTGGGGTTGGCTCCAGTACAGATCTTTTCAGACAAATTCTGGGTCTGAGGCTCTCCCAGGACAGAAGGGAGTCTCTAATACTATTCTGGATCCCAGGGAATATTTAAATTCTGTTTAATCCATTTTCTACATGACTGAGTGGGGTAAGACCAAAGTTTCCTCTTCTGAACGTCAAGTTCTGATTTCCTCTAGTGCAAGGTACCTCACACACGAGCACTTTGCAACCTCTCTGTTTTTATAGCAATACTGTGTACAAGCACACCTGGCTCTCTCCAAGTGCTGGCACTGGGGGTCACCTCTCTGCAGGAAAGAAGAAACTCACTTGATTTCCTCCAGGCTGTACATTTTCCTCAAGGCTTCTGCGAGTCTGGAGCAGCCTTCATCACCAATGCTGTTGTGATCCAAGCTGGAAACAACATCCCCAGGAAAATGGAGATTTAGCTGCTGCTGCTGCTCAGCATCCCAGGCCAGAGGGGAGCTGCACAAACCATACTTACATAAACTTTCTCAGGGATGGCATCTCACAGAGCCCCAGCACGAGCTCAGGGATGGCAGCACTGCTGAGCTTCATGTAGCCCAGGCTGGAGGATGAAATAACAATTAATTCTCCAGGGACAGTGGTGCGAGCACTCAGCACAGAGGGGAGCAAAACAAGATGGGAGAGATGGGGGAGTGTGTTCTAATCCCTGGGAATAACTTCAGTTTTGCTCTTTAATGCAGTTCTAATGGACCTGTCTGGATTCTGATAAAGTACCAACAGAACACCAAACCTCTGGAGCAAGAGCCCAGCTCCTTTCATTTAGGCTGATATAAACATGAGACTCAGTGACTAAATGGAGCAAAGTCCAGCAAGAGTCCAGCCCAGTCCTGCATGGAGCAAAGTGCCTCTGTGACCACAGGACAACAAGATCCATGCAAAAAACCCACTGCCAAAACATTTGATTCTCCACTGGAATTCCCTGCCACAGACTACTGATCTGTCTCACTCACTGCTCATTGCAAATATAAAATAATTGGTGCTTCTTCCCTATCAGAAAAAGCACCTCTGTCCTCTGTACATGCAGAAGAGAGGCTCCAGATTAACTGAAGCTTCTAGAAAGTCCTGGCAGCCTCTGGTCAGCCTGGTAACAACACACTCACTCACTTGAGTTCTTCAATGGCCTGGCAATTCTGCAAGCCTGAGATCAAATAATCAATTCCAGCTGGTGCAACGCTGCTGGAGGTCAGCCTGCAAAACAGCAAGAATCAGATGAGGAGATCAGGTCTCCTGATCAGCACACTGAGACAGGCAAACTGCCCCATCCCAAACCCCAGGCAGCACAGACATCAGGGACCAGCAAGGTTGGGGAGATTTCCACAGCCCTGGCCTGAGGATTGAATAAACAATAAAAGTGTGGAAAAGGTCCCAGCTGGACACACAAGCCCGAGGTCACACGTACCCAAACACCTTCAGCTCTGGAAGGGGCAGCAAAATCCTGACCAGCATTTCTGCCTCATCCTCCTGGAGCTCCATGTGGGACCATCTGCAGGGAGGGAACAACAGCTCTTGGCTTTGTCCAGGGGTGGCACAGGGCCTGTGCTGAGCCACAGCTTTGCCCAGGGGTGGCACAAGGCCTATGCTGAGCCCACAGCTTTGCCCAGGGGTGGCACAAGGTCTGTGCTGAGCCACAGCTTTGTCCAGGGGTGGCACAAGGCCTGTGCTGAGCCACAGCTTTGCCCAGGGGTGGCACAAGGCCTGTGCTGAGCCCACAGCTTTGCCCAGGGGTGGCACAAGGCCTGTGCTGAGCCACAGCTTTGCCCAGGGGTGGCACAAGGCCTGTGCTGAGCCCACAGCTTTGCCCAGGGGTGGCACAAGGTCTGTGCTGAGCCACAGCTTTGTCCAGGGGTGGCACAAGGCCTGTGCTGAGCCACAGCTTTGCCCAGGGGTGGCACAAGGCCTGTGCTGAGCCCACAGCTTTGCCCAGGGGTGGCACAAGGCCTGTGCTGAGCCACAGCTTTGCCCAGGGGTGGCACAAGGCCTGTGCTGAGCCACAGCTGAGGCACAGCAGGGCTGGGACCTTGAGGGAGGAACACAACATTGACACCTGGCAGGGTCCCACAGGAGCTCCAGCCATGGCAGGGAAGTGTAGCTTCTCTGGGCACTGGGAGATTGAGGGGATTTCAAAGGATATCCCACCAGGTCTATGGGTATTTCCTATTTTCCATTCAAGCACTCCAAGAGGGAACCCAAAGGCAGGGACTGGGACCCTGCCCTGGCCTCTCATGCCCTGCTGTGTGCTCAGAGTGCTGCACTCACAGGACAAGCTGCTCCCCTCCCTGAAACCCTTCACCACACCTGGTAACTCACCTCAGCCGCTGAAGCTGAGCACATTTCTCACAAAGCCTTTGGCAGAAGGAGTGCTGCATTTGTGGCTTGTACAGGCTCAGTCTGCAGGACACAAACACGGAACACAACTCAATGAGGAGCAGGAGAGCCCAGTGCAGCATCTGGTGACACAATTAGGGACAAAGCAGGGCTTTCTGAGCCCACCTGGGGCTCTCCTGCCATGTCCCATTTATGTCACAGTCCATGTAGAGAAACACAGCCCAGGACAAGGGCTGCCTGTTCCTCCAGCTGCACAAAAGGAAAGGACACTGATGCTGCTCTCTCTGCACACTCAAGCAGAAGCCAGCATCTCTTAAGAGTCCTCAAAGAGCTCCTGATTGCTGCCAGGAAGGCAGATGGATTTTTTAGCCTTGTTTAGGTCCAGCATGGGTGAAGGAGAGCAGCCCAAAGGACCATGCACATGCATAAGGATCCTTCCACATGTGAGGCACTCTGAGATTGAACCCAGGGAGCCTCAGACACTCTGAAGGTATTTTTCATGCCAAATTCAAAGCAAGCAGAAAATAATGAGAAATAGTTGCCTTCTCACCTGCTGATGACTGATTCTGTCTTCTCCAGGCAGTGTGGGAATCTTATGACTAATTGGAAGAGGGTTTTATCTTTACATATCCTGAAAAGTTAGAGATTAGAGAACAGCATAAATCCGTGAACTCCTGAGGGAAGAAAATACTGTTTTCCATAGGAAAAATGAGGAGGAATGAATGGGACAGGGCACATGAAAGCTAATTATCCATCTCTGAGGAGGTTTGTAATGTTTAAACTAGCTCCAAAACCAGCCTAAACCAGGCACCCTTTGTCCCAATGGCAACCAGGAACATTGTCTCCTTCCCATTAAACCTTCTGAGCTGTGAGACCACAAACCTTCTAAAGCACTTCTACCCACCAACAATTTGGGTTAAAATTAGTTCAAGTGGGCAAATGGATCACAAATACCCTGTGGACAGTGAATTAACACAGAAAAACCAGTGTTGGCTTCAATCTCATTCCCTTAAGAGTATCAGGCTAAAAGAAAATATCTGAAAGACACCAGAGGTGCCACTCACATGATCTCAGTGATGCTCCCAGAGGCCTGCAGAGCCAGCTCAAGCAGGTCCACAACTCTCTCTCTGCACACCCATGGCTCCTTTATGCTGCAAAGCAGAACACAGGCAGCCCTGCTTTATTCACACACTTGGATCCATCCCTGCCTCTCCAGCTCCACCCTCCAAATCCATGGAAAGGCTGCTTGGCTTAGCAGAGGAATGGCTGCATGGGACAGGGGCAGCCTGGGAGCAGGGAGAACAGCCCAGCTTCCCAGCAGAGAGGGGAGGATTTGCCAGCCAGGATGCTGTGGCAGCAGGAATGTGTCCCCAGGATGATCACCCTTCTCTGGGAGGCTGGCAGGGCTCTGCAGGGCCAGCACACCTTATGGCCAGAGCTCTACATGAGGCTCAGTGGGAGATAAAGCTTTATCTCCTTTGGCTCAAGGAGACAAAGCCAAACACCAATATCAGAGTCAGCCATGGGAGTTTCTCAGACGAGTGCTCCCCGCCTTTGGAAGAAGCACAGCTCACTTTTATTTTTAATGAAAGGAGATCTCAGAAGATCAGAGCAGTATCCACAAAATCACAATGACCCAGTACCTGATTTTCAGCAGCCCCAGATCCTTCCTCAGGGAATGCAGGAGTCTTTCTGCAGCTTGGACTGTCATGTTGTTGTTTGAGGACCTAGAACCAAAGCTCAGTGTAATGAACAGCTCACAAATGAGCCCCCCAACGGGTCCAAGAGCCATTAACTCACGTGTACTCTGTCAGACCAGTGCACCTCTCCAGGAGCAAGAACAACTTTTCCAAGTGCTCTGGCTGAAAGTTGCACTCTGCCAGTCTGAAAGGATGAGAAAGAACAGCATTAAATCATCACAAACAGTTCAAGCTTTCTGAGCTGGAAACAACAGGCAGCACAGCCTAACAGAGAAAGAAGGATAGCATAAAAACCTTAAACAACTTTAGGGTCTCCAAAAAAAGCAAAACTGTGGCAACATTCAAAAGCATCTGTTGAGATATTCTGATATATACCTGTGTACTCTAATGTCACTGCTCCTTGTAGGACCCTGTCCTGTGACTGAGGAACAGCTACAGGTGCCCAGGTGAGGAGCAGAGAGTGGGGAAGCACAGAGAGAAAGGGAGGTGGGATCCTCTGTGATGTGACAAAGCTCTTCTCACCAGGTGAGCCCAAGGAAATGTATCAGCTATTAGTGCAAAATATCACCATGCCACGAGCAAAAAGAGGTTTTGTCTGTCTTGTGCCTCAAAAAAGGACCCCACCCTTACCAAAGAAATCACCCCAAAAGGTCTGTAACATCACCTCAGAATCTTTCTTGGGTCATCTCCACTTGCTAGCTTGATGATCAAAGTTGCTTTGGAGCACAAACTGCACAGAGAAGACACAAGTGTAAGATTAAGATGGAGAATTACTACTTTTCCCAGTGTTCAGAATTTAACGATACCAAACTGCAGAAAATAATCCAGCAGTGCAGTGACAGGTTACCTGGCACAGCTCAGCCCTCCCTAAAATAAATCAGCCCAGGGAAATTCTTCAGTAAGGTCTCACACATGCTAAATTGGCAGCACTGGTGTTTGGAAAGGCAATCCTGACCTATCCTGCTTTTATTTTATTTATAAATAAAATAAATATATATTTTATTTATCCTGCTTATATTTTATAGCTTTTATTTGCCTCCTCTGCGCTCTCTGGGGAGAGGTACAACAGGAGATTTTAGAGTGGCCCAAAGATTCAGCAGCCACATCTAACTGCAGGAATGGATGGAAGTGACCTGGTTAAAAGTGGTTGAGGACAGAGCAGCTGGTCCCATAGACACAAACACTGATAAGGCCCCACAGATGAGCAGCACAGCCCAGTCTCATGCCTGGAATCTGTGAGAAAAGCACTTTGTGCCAGAGCAACAGGCCCAGAGCCCGTGGGAGATTTTTGCCTGAGAGGAAAGGAGATAAAATGCAAATCCAAGTAAAAGAACATGGGAAAATTGCTTTCTATTGCGTCTGAAATCTCAACATACCGAAGAGAACCTTAGAGAGCAATGCTGGCTCCTGCCTTGAAGAGGTTCATTAACAAATAAATACATGACAATAATTGTTGGTACAGCTGAATATCTGTGCCTATACACAAAAATAACCTGGCCCTGTGGAATGGTAATTCTGCTTGGCACTTATGTTGGGCCATTTGAAATGGACATAAACCAAAGCTTTAGGTAGTTGAAAACATGGTCCTCATCATTCTTACCTGAAGGCCACAAATTTTCAATAATTAAGAGGAAAACAAGCAAGGAAGATTCAGAAATTAATGAAGAAAAGCAGTCACCTGACTTGAACTTCAGTGGTGTTTCCAGATGTGACAAAGGCATTTATGAGATGTAGGACTCCATCCTGAGAAATCCCGTTATGGCTGAGACTGCACAGAAGGGAAGGAAGGATTTTCACGTGTCAGGAGTCAGGGCTGCCCCAGGCTCTTCAGGCAGAGAAGCAAAACTCAAATTGGCACCAGAGACAGAGCAGTTTGTGGGGTGCTGGGCCCCTTCAGCTTTGCTTGGTCACTGAACTCAGCAGTGCAAATGCAAACAGCAAATGCAATTTTCCTCTTGCACTACAGAAGCAGCAGCAGCTGGAACATTTACTGCCCCAGCAGAAAGGGAAGGGGAGAGGATGGGTAGGGCACAGCTCAGCTCACAGCACCTTGGGAATTGAGTTACTCAGAGAACACCCAGAAAAGTGATGAACTGAAAGCTCTGGGGACTGGGTCAACTTCTGTCACCCACCCTGTGGCATTCAGATTCTCTGAAAAATCCCTTCACCCAGGATTTTTCTCCTGGGAAGCTGAGAAGCCTCAGAGGAAAAGGAAAACAATTCTTATCTCATTTGCTTCTCCTGTGTTGTGCTCATATGGAATGTGTTTGGAGATTGTTTCATTGATTTTGTTCTGGTGTGAGCTGTTTTGGCTCAATGGCCGATCAGGGCCAAGCTGTGTCTGGAGAGAGTCACAAGTTCTCATTATTAGCTTTTTAGCATGCAGTAAGTATCTTTTCCATATTCCTTAGTATGTTTTAGTTTAGTATTCTTTAATATAATATAGTATCATAAAATAATAAATTAGGCTTCTGAGAGCATGGAGTCAGATTCATCATTCCTGCCTGCCACAGGGGTCCCTACAAATACAATCCCACCCCACTCTGGGCATTGCTATTTCCTGCTGACACTGATAAAAAGACTTTTGCTTATTTTCAGCCGGTTTTGGATCAGACCCTGAGTCACCACAGCCTGGTGCTCGTAGTTCAGCCAGAGCTTTGCTCTCAAGGCAGGAGAGGGCAAGAAGCACAAGCAGCAGCACCCTTGAGGATCACAGAACAGCCTCCTGCTCCTTGGGTTCACTGTGTGCTCTCTTACTTGAGGGAACAGGTACCAGGCACTCGATGCAAGCGGTCCAAGAGGCACCTCAGGCCTTCATCCCCCAGCTGATTCCTGGAGAGACTGAAAGGGAGAAAAGCAATGTGGGCAGCCAAAACTCAGCCTTGGAAACAGGTTGCCCCAAGAGGTGGGGGTTTCCCCATGCCTGGATATTCGAGGCCTGGTTGGCCAGGGTTCTGAGAGACCTGATGTAGCTGAAGATATCACTGCTCATGACAGGGAGTTAGACTAGATGGACTTTAAAGAGCCTTTCCAAAAAAAAAAAAAGAAAAAAAAAGAGAAAAATGTATTCTACGTTTACTTTAAACAGCAATGGTCCTTGGAGAAGCTTTGAAGAAAAAACTCCAATTTCCTGCACATAAATAGTAGCTTAGCCAAAAAGTCTGTTTAAAACAAATCACTGCCTTATGAAATTACCTCATGCATAAGCTCCAGAGCAAGCTCAAATGAAGAGCTCAGGTGAAGCAACAAATGCCTCCAAACAGTAAAGGAGTGAAATCCCAAAGCAGCTGTCCCTCAGCTCAAAAGGACCTGCATAATTGCTAATTGATTGTGTTCCTCAGCAGCCTGAATGAGCACACACACCCCTGCAGACAGGCTGGGACACTCCAGGCACTGCTGAACCCACAAACACAGCTCTTCCCCTGTGACTCTGCTCAAGACCATGGCAACACCCCAAACCTCACTCACTCTATTTCTGCCAGCCAGCCGTGCTGCTCCAGGATGCTGCAGAGCTCCTCCACCTGCCCTTCCCCAATGGCACAGCCTGTCAGCCTGTGGGAGACAGCAGGAGGGTTAAAGCATGGCCAGCAACCAGCTCAGCCTGAGCACTGCCCACCTGCACCTTCACATCAGTCTCTGTGCAGAATTCACATTTTTTGCCATCTCCTGGTGCTGGGACAGAGACACTTTACAGCTCCTGTGCAGGGGCACTCCAGGGCCATCCCTCATCACACAGATGCTCATGTGGAGGTTATCCCCCAGAATTTGAGGCACACATTTGGAAAATGCACTGATGAGGCCTCAATTCAGGTGCCCGTGCAGCAGAATTTGGTGCAACTCAAGATGATCATAAAGAAAAAAGGAGAAAAAGAAAAGCACTGACCTCTGCCATCTCAGTGCATCCAAATGGTTCTGAATTGCACCTAAGCAGATTAATTGAGCCCTAAAGCTTAGGGGCCTGAGCTCCTTGGCCACCAGCCCATGAATTCTCAGTACAGGAGGCAATCTGGCTCCCTGCACTGGTGCTTCAAACCCACCCACAGAGGATTCCAGCCAGTGCTCTGTGTCAGTACCTGCAGGATGTCCTTTGGCTCTGTGTGCTTGCTCCTAAATGCAGGAAGGCATTTTCACTTGACCTGAGGCAGACACAAAGGACAGTCCTTCAGCACTGATCTCCAAGGATGACAGGCTTTGTAGGGCTGTTATCTTTGGAGATCAGGGCTGGGCTCCAGAGCCCGAGTGCCTCACCTGACTTCCACAGCTCTGACCCGCTCACAGAGGTTGATGGAGTTGAGGAGTAGAACAGCACAACGTGGGGAAAAGGAGTTTTTCCTAATACTGTAAGGGAAGGGAAAGGAGAAACACTGAAATCAGCTTCTAAGAAGAGAGGCTCCCATACACACAGCCCAATTTTTCCATTTTGAGAACTTTCATTTTGAGACACAAAAGATTAGAGACGTCCCATTTCACTCAGGATGAGGGAGCAAGGACCTAAAGCTTTGAGCATTGGCACTCAGTGCTCCTTTACCTAAAGGAGAGGCTCCTTTAGTCCCCTTTGCCTAAAAAGGGAGCACAGACCAAGGGCTTACACGGAACCACTCCTCCTTTGGGGCTGCTGGACTAGAGACATCCCAAATGGAAGCAACCTTCCGACTGGGCAAACTCAGTCTCATGAGACCCTGCAGCTCCCCCATGCTACAAAATCGTGTAAAACATGGCCAAGCTCCTCCTGGGCTTTTAGTGAAGGGTCCTTTTCCCTGATAGGGCTTCCCTGGCCTGGATTCCAGCCTGAAAAAGAAGTTTAAAAAAAGCCTGGCCATGGCACTTGGTGCTATAGTCTGGTTGAGGTGTTAGGGAAAAGGTTGGACTCAATGAGATTTCTCAGAGGTTGGACTCAGAGATTTCTTCCAACCTCATTATTCTGTGATTCTGAATTGCCCTCTGCTAAATGTCATTAAAGTGCTGCTTTACTTCTAGAAACAAGAAAAGAATGGGTGTGAAAGCATTCTGCGTTTTGTTTGCCTTGCTTGTTAGTTTACAATTACTGATTAATGCTCTTAAGATCTGCTGTGGTGTTAACACTTTCCAAACCAACGTTTGAAAGCAGGGACCCCACACATTACCTCAGTAGTGTCAGATGACAGAAGAATGGCAGAAAGCTCAGTAATCTCTCAATGCTCTGGTCACTCAATGAATTTCCAGACAGACTGTAGAATATGGAAGGAAACAAAACCCAGGAGAAATTGTTTCAATCCCTAATTACTTCTGTAACATTTACATGGACATGCACACACAAATGGGCAAATTCTGTGAAAGGACATGTCCAGAAATGCCATGAGAATTGGGCAAGATTTAGTCCTTACAGCCTGATCTCTGTGTTTCTTTACATTCTACAGCCAATCAACATTCCAGTTTCAGAAGTGTTACTTTTCCATTACTGTATATCCACAAAATGATGCTACTGATGTCTTTCATGCAGGCAATAGGGGAATTATTTTTATTTGCTATTACTCAGTTTTTGTTCTGAACAACATTCTAATTTTCTTGGTGCCAAGCTCCTGCCTGGAGTCACCAGCCCTTGAGGAGCAGAGCTCATGGCTTGGTGGGCCAGGAGCTCTTGCTCTGGCTGTTCCACAAGCTGAGGTTTCGAGGAATAGATGACAACAAATGTTTCCAGACACAGGATTGAAGATCTTGAGAACACACGCATGTTCTGGGGCCTTTACACACTGATGTGGCAGCCTTAGGAGAGGCCAAGTTCTCTCTGAAGCAGGACAGTAGAAAGTCTGGGTTTAGTTAAGTATCTGGGTGAGGATGTGGTGAGAGGAGAGCTGGTGTACACCAGCTGCCACCCTGAACATCAAATCTGGGGTTTGAACAGCAAATCTGTGTCAGGGCTTAGGCAGACAGACAGACAGACTTACTGGATTTCTGTCAGCTGGGGACATCGAGCCAGTGTCTGGCACAGCCTGGTCACATCCTCCAGACCCACTCTGCACTCCCTGAGACTGAAGCAAACAAAGCACTCAGGAGCTGGATGTGCCCACAGGATGCCACCAGTCCCTGCATGCCCCAGAGCCTCACAACCCAGGACAAGGCCCATGGGGACCCTTTCACTTCCACTACACAGATTTTGCTACCCTTGGTCTGGGACTAAGAAATCAAAGCCTGGGACAAGCAGATGACTTCACCAGCCCTGAGCTGACTGGAGAGAGCCAGTCCACCAAAACACCAATACTCTGGGTATTCCTCCCAAGGAATACTTTGGGTATTGTGGCTCCCTCCCTAGAGCCACATCATTGGTGACTCAGTTGTCTCAGGAGACTGGAGAGCATCTTCCCCTGCTCAGCCCTGCCTGGGCTCTCCCAGAGGAAGGCTGGAATTGGTGCCTCCCCTGTCCTTCTCCAGGAAGGAAATCCTAGAAGCCTTTTTGGGTGACAACTGGCAGCTCTGCATGGGATGAATGTAGCACTCACACAGATCTCTCTCTCATTATTTATGGGTAGGAGCTTCCTGTGCTGGAAAGCAAGGCAAGCCCCTCAAACCAAGTAAAGATGCTATTATTACTATTAATTTTCCTCTCTGAGGAGACACAGCGGGAGGGATGGGTCAGTTCCACACACCACACTGCCCTAAAGACCCCCAGAACCACCTCTCCCCCAGTCCTGGTGCAAAGGGAAGCCAGGCTGCCATACCTGAAGCTTTGTCCTTTTCCTTCCTGCTTGGGGCGTGCCAGGGAGCCACTTCTCCATCTGCTGGCGCTGCTGAGGAAGGAACAGTTTAGCCCATGAGCTGTGCTGCTGTTCTGTAGCCAGCTCCCCATGAAGGGGCTGAGGTGGTGGCAGTGGCCTCCTGTTGCAATCTACCTTCTCTCACCACCTGCCAGAATGAGGTTCAGCCCATCCCCAGAAGAAAAAGAGCTTTATTGGCCCTTTTCCAGCCTCCAGAGAGTTGTGCAGCCCCTCAGCACTTGGCATGTGCTGCGTCCTGGCCAGCAGGGAGGTGACTGAGCCTGTCTCAGCAGTGGGTGCTGCTGGCTGCTCCATTGTCACACACATCCCTTATGAAAAATCCTTTCTTTAGGATTTTTCCTCCTGAGAAGCTGAGAGGCCTCATGAACAAAACAAACATTGATTATTTGCTGCTGTGGAATGCAACAGGTGCATCTGTGATTGGCCCATGTTGGATGTTTGTAATTAATGGCCAGTCACAGCCCAGCTGGCTCAGACAGAGAGCCGAGCCACAAACCTTTGTTATCATTCCTTTCTAGACTATTCTTTGCCAGCCTTCTGATGAAACATTTTCTTCTATTCTTTTAGCGTAGTTTTAATGTAATATACGTCATAAAATAATAAATCAAGCCTTCTGAAACACGGAGTCAGATCCTCATCTCTTCCCCAATCCGAAAACCCCTGTGAACACGGTCACACTCCATGCCCTCCATCAGCCATGGAACAACTTCCCCCAGCCTGGCTGGAGTTTGGCTCTTCATAACACACCTCAGGGACCCACATGGCCCCTGCTGTTTAGAACCTGACAAGGAGTTTAAAACACTTATGTGAGTGGGTATGATTTTACCTGACTCTTTCCCAAAAGGTCAGATGAACCACCTGGGGGTGTCCCAAGCTGTAACCAGAAAAGAACATCATCAGCATGGAGTTTGGCAACACAAGTTCCTGTGTCATCCCTAAAAACCCACAGCTTGAGGTTTTAAATAGCAAAATAATATAAAAAAGTACTCCTGGCCATACCTGAGGCTCATTGTTCTAATGTGTTCCAGTGTAGTTAATGATTGAGCTAAGAAAAACACAGAGCTAAGGGAGATCCGGTTGTTGTCAAACCTGCAAGAAGAAAAGATAAAACCACCTGCTGCAAGCAAAACTGATAAAAAATATCCCCACAGCACATCTGCTGCACAGATCCTTGTGCAGCACACCCTCTGTCAGTGTTTCCTGCTGCAGCTCTGCAGACACAACTCACTTCCATACATTTCAACTTCATCCTCACTTTTAGAGTTCAGAGAATGACAAAATAGTCAAGGCTGGAATGGGTGTCTAGAGCTGATCTGGTGAAACTCTCCTGCTCAGGAGGGTGAGCATGGAGGAGACAGCTCAGGACATTGAACAGCTGGGTTTTTATCACCTCCAAAGACAGCAAATTCACATTCTCTCAGAGCAACTTGTTCTAATGAGATTGCCCGTAACTGGAACATTCTTGGTTCAATTAACCAAACAGGAACAATAAATATTTCTTTCAACAGTGCAGGATGGTGCCATTCTCCTTCAGCCTGCACAGAGCACTTGCAGTGGGAGTGCAGGTGAAATGCCCAGATAAACAAACACCAGCCAGCACTGCAGGAGAATTCAGACTCCACCACTGAAGCTGGGTCTCCCCAGCATTTCCCTTCCTTCCAAGCTGTTCCCCTCAGGAGAGCAAGGGCTGCTCCCCCTCCCAGTGAGGGGAAATTCAGTGAGCTGCTGAAGACCTCAGGCAGTTTCAGACACAGGTACCTGACATGAAACCACCTGTCCCCTTCATGGGGGAATGAGCACAGAGCCTCTGGGGCACTGATCTCAGCCAAGCTTCAAATGGACTCAAATGCTCTGGGCTGGAGGTGGGGACAGAGCAGACAGCACAGTGCCCAACACACAATGTCCTGCACCGATTGTGAAGGGCCTTCCCAAATGTGCTTCCACAAACAATCCACAAAACCCAGCCCATGCATAAGGAAAAACCAGGAGCTACTCACTTGAGAGAACATAGCATTTTCAGTTTTGGGAGGCACTGAAACAGCTGCAAAAGTCCCTCATCTCCCAGAAAATTCCCAGATAGGCTAGGATTTAAAGAAAAGCATTTAATTTTCCCAGGAAAAAACACCCACAGGCACCATCAGCTCTGTTATCTGCATGCACAGCCACACCTCCCACCAGGCTGTGCCTCTACCCCACTTTGTCTACAACACTAAGGGGCATTTTCTGAGCATTCCAAATAAATGCAGGAAAACACCAGGGGAGCTGAGGAGGACTCACTCCAGCTCAGAGATGTGGCCACATTCCTTCAGGACTGCACACACATTCTTCAGGTCACTGCCTTGAAGATTACAGTCTGTCAGTCTGTGGGGAAAAAAAAGAAATCAATCATCCAGGCCTGCAGGATTTCAAATAAAGGTGGTAAACCTCACTCCTCTGAAAATCAGAGAATCAGTGAAGAGATAATAATGAAATTTAAAAATGCCTTGATGCTTAGCAGCTCCCACAGGGTGTCCAGGTGATGCCACCCCTGCCTGGCACTGCAGGTCCTGTGTCCTTGGTAAGGCACAGGGTGGCACCAGGTCCCAGCCCCTTGCCAGGGGCTCCAGCATTCCCTCCATCCAGGACAGACCCTGCAGCTCCCCTGGCAGCTGGAGAGTCCCAAGTCTCTTGTGATTCTCCTCTTAGAGATGTGAATTACATCTCTAAGATGTTACACTGGCAACAGGACCTAGAGATGGGACACAATGAAAACTGGCCATGGTACCTGATTTTTTGGGAGGTGGGTGGTCTCTGGCTTTCCTCTCCATGTTGTTGGCCATCAGTAGAGAACACAGGCTCTTCCCTAAGTGAGCACAAAAGCAGACAAAGGTGAAACTCTTCTGCTTTAACATTTTGGCAGATCCCTGAGGCCACCGTGGCTCCAGCCTGTATCTTGCCAATTGCAAGCTCTCCTTTTCTACCCAAATATCTGAGCATACAGACAACTGGAGAGATGGGGAAAGAGATATTTCTGTCTAAGTTTTATGGAGAATTCAGCTTTTTCTGAATTTAGCTGAATTTTGCTGAATTTAGCTTTTGCTTAAATAAGTTTTGTGAAGAGCCTGTACAAAAATCTGACTATTCATAATTAAATGGAACTGTCTATGACTAACTAAACTGTAACCAAAAGCTACAATTATAAACAGTGAAACTATAACTAAATCTGACTATTCATGACTAAATGGAACATGCAAAAGCTAAAATATCAGAGTTTGAAATGCCACCTGGTGCCGTAAAGGAGCCCACAGATTGCCTGTCTCGGGCTGTCACTCTCTCTCAAGCACAACCACTGGCCTATGCCTGCAAGGGTGCTGCTGTTTCTCTCTGGCTAAAAGGTGGAATGTAATTATTCCATGGGAAATGCTGTTTTACTGTGAGCTCAGTCCACAGAGGACAAGGGTATAGTGAACCTGAAATTCCAGGAGCAACAGGAAACCATTTCTTGGTCAAAATCTTGGGGCTGAGCTGTTTTAACCATAATTTTCTGAGGGGAAAAATTAAACTCCAGACATGATTTAGGAGTACCCTGATCCAGAATGCAGAGTGTTCTGAACTCAGGGATCTGTGAATCTTTTCAGAATTTGGTGTGGCATTCTCTGGTTTTTGTACCCTCACAATTATCAGCTAGCACAGCATTGAGCCTGCTCTGCTCAGGGTGCTGTGGGATGAAATGTGCTGCTCTAGAGGCAGAAAACACTACAGAAGGCAGTGACAACTTTTCAAGGGGCTGAGAAAGCCAGGAGACAGCTCCACATTTAGATCTGGGGGTGGGGTGGGAGACAGGAACTGCTGTGGAGTGTTGTGTTACCCTTGGTACCTACACAGGATGCCAGAACCAAACAGGATGCTGAGATAATGCCATTTGTGCACACACAGCCTACCTAGGAGGAAGGGAAGCAAACTCCCTGTGTTCTCTGAACCTCAGCACTGCAGTATCACGAGAAAGGCTGTGAGGAAGAGAAGTAATCAGTCAATGTCATGGTTTGGTTATTTACAGGACTTCTTGTTTGGTTTTGTTCTGCAAAACTCTGGTGACACCAATCATTTGTGCTTACAACACTCCCAAAGCAAGAAAAAACAATCCCCATCAGTTTTAAACTCTGTTTGGATCAAATTGTGCAGTATCTGATGGTCCAATTTCTCTGAATCACTAGACAAAGCACACACAAAACTGCTGCATTTGAATGTGTTTTCAAGTGAAAGTAACAGAGGAGAAAGAACTTCAGTGCTGCTCCAGGAGGTGCCAGCAGTTCTCACACTCTGCAGAGATCCTGTCCCCAAGACTTCCCAATGCACAGAGCAGGGAAGCCTTTTAAAACACCCCATGCACTAAAGGACAGAGAGTTTTGCAAGCACCCAAATTGTGGCTGATGGCCTGTTGTCATCTTATTGTCATCAATTCCAAACCTCCTCAGTGGCTTCTCATGGACAGCTCCTCACAGCACTAACTCCCTCTTCTCAGCACACCCAACAAACCCCAGCTCCCCTCCAGGTGCTCACCCACTCTTTTATTGCACTCATCCTTATGAGACACAGCTGTGGCTGTTCAGGGCAGCCCTGTTCCTAATCCTTGGTAATTGGTACAGCTGCAACTCCTCAGGGGTGAGATTGCCTTCTGCACTGTCTCTGTTCCCTTATCCCCCCACCATGGCCCTGCAATCAGCTCCCAGCAATGCCACCAAGGGTCAGTGACCACCTTGGGACAGGCTCTGCACCCACCCCACGCCCGAGGTGACCCCACAAAACCCTCAGAATGCAACTCCAGGCTGGGGATTAACCCCAGGCGTGGCTCCAGAGCCACGTACCTGACCTGCAGCTCCATCACCTCCTGGCAGGAGAGTGCTGACTGCAGCAGGCTGCACAGTCCACTGACAGAGAGGCGGTTCTGGCTGAGACTGGGAAAGAAAAAGGCAATTAGCTGGGCCCTGAAATCCCACAGGATGGCCTGTGGAGCAGCCACCAGTGCTCTGCATGCTTGGAACCATTTCCCTTCAGAAGAGGGAGGTTGGTTTTGTGCAAGGCAACACTTACTTCAGCTGCTTTGAGATTGATATAGAGGGGAGGCTTTTCAGCAGACAACTGCAGCCTTCATCTCCAAGCTTGTTGCCTGATAAACTGAAGCATTTTCCAGTTAGTGGGGACTGACTGGAACAGTAAAAACAAAGCCCTCAAAACCTGCTTGCTTTCCCTTTCCTATAATGTTTTTTTGCCTGCACTGTTCTGTCTCAGATCAGTCTTCCCTGCTTATTTCTGCATCAACCAACTTCAGACAAAAAGTTTTAGCCCTTAGGCAACGTAATTCATGTTTTAGACCCAAACCATCTTGCTTTAGAAAAATCTATGCTCTTTAAGGCCCTTTCCAACCCAAACTGGCCTGTGATCCTGTGATCCCTGCAATCCCTGCTCCCACATCCCCTGCCTACAGGCACTGAACAGGAGGGAAAGGAGGCACTCACTCCACTTCAGAGAGACAGGGACAGCTCTGGAGAATGTCCACAATCGTCCCGGCATGCTGGGAGAGCAGCCTGTGGTCCTGCAAGCTGTGAACAGGAAGGCTTGGTGAGCACTGAGGGCATGGGGGTGCCCCTGGCTGGGCTGGACAGGGTTTCTAGTGTCATCTTTATTTACTGATTCAGGTTTATTTCAAGCTTTTCCACATGTGGAAATATTCTCTGTCCTTAAGGATGAACACATCTGCTTCTTTGGCCCTTCTATAGTACCTGCCATCTGCAAACCACATGCACCAGCAGGACTCTATGTGTCTACTCTTACCATAAATTCACATGTCTAGCTGGAATTAGGTGTTCTTTATTCTCTTCCAACTTCAAATCCAGAGATCTGCAAACAAGCAAAATATTTTGGCTTTTAATGGGCTTTCATGAACTATCTGACAGCTTGGGTCCCAGTTAATATTTCCCAGCAGAAACCACCAGGTCTGTGTTCTGTGTCTTTTTTTGCAATAGAACCATGGCACCTGAAGCTTACCCAGGCTCCAAGGAGATGCTTTTGTGGGGCTGGCTGTGGGGTGTGTGTGCAAACCCAGCCATTTCTGGGTACATTTCCCATTGCTCAGGCAGCTGCAGGGGCAGTGGGCACCAGCTGTGCTGTTATTGTGGTTTATGGTGACACTTCAATCAGCACAACCCAACACAGCATAACCACAGTGCAGTGTCTCACCTCTGAGCTCTCCCAGACGTGCCAGAAAAATGAATAACCATGGTGTCCCCCCTGAAAAAGAGATCTAGGTCAGTATCAGGTCACACACTGAAAAAGACCGGGCCAGGATTTTTTTTTTTTGCAGTTTGTTGGAAAGAGATTCAGTAGAAACTCCCTTCCAGCAAGAAAATTAAGAAAAAGCCATATGCAATTTGAGTTACACCAGGGATTACTTTGGCCTGTTAACCTTAGAACATAAGACAACCACAAGAGCCAGGATGATTTAAAAAAATCTACCCTTTGTCATCCCAGACACATGAAAATCCCAATTTAATTTAAAGGAATGCACACATTCCTTAGAGCTAAATTCACACATTTTCACTGAACTTAGCTGACTCATAGCAAATGTATGCTAGTTAGTAAAGAATTTCCTTTCTGATATATTGCAGAGCTTAGAAGCAAATTTAAATTCTGTTATACAAGAAGAAATATCACACCCTGCAAATGGTTTTATAGACCAAGGATAAAAAAAACTTATTAAAAATACAAAGAGGAAGTACATGGTATGAGGAATTCACATTTTGTTTCCAATAGAAAAGAAAAAAAGGAGTCAAACTGATTTTTGTTCACCTCAATTAGCTATTAATTAAGCTGAAAAAGTGTCCATTTAAAGTCAGCATCTAAAGAGACAACCTGCTTGCTTTTGTAAGAGCTCCCATTATTGATACCTGGCACAGAGTTCAGTGACATTTTGACACACGATGCCTTCCTTTGCCAGACTGAGAACAGCATTCAAGGAAAGATGGTTGTTGCTCAGGCTGTGAACATGAGGAAAAATAGAAGCTCAGCTGCTGGATGTTCTTTTGTTACACAAATGCCCTGTGCTCTGTCCCCAAACATCCTGAAACACACTATCTTTTAATAAGGGTATTTCTGAAAAACTTCTGAAATTTCCATCTAGGACTCAACAAAAGCATTATCAGATTTTTATCAGTTCTTTCTCTGCAAGCTGTAGCTCCCACAAATTTAGACTCAGAGATAACTCTTCCATGTGCAGCAGAATGATCACTAACCAGTTTTGGGTTAGTTAGTGGAGGTAGTTCACACCTTCATGACTGCACCACTGATCCACAGTGCAGTTCAACTCCCACTACAACAAATCCAATTTAATTACGGCTTGTTAAAGCAGGGAGGCCTGAACACAATCCTCCAGCCTCTGAGGGTTTATTCTTTAATTGCACATTTGTTCTGTTTCATTACTTGTTGGACCTCATTAGATGTGAAACACCTCTCTGCCAGCTCTGGATGGCCACAGGCTCCTTTAGAAGGAGCAGCACAGGAGAAAAAGGCTGTGGAAAGGCTGGGAAGACTCTGATGGAGCCATCCTCCCTAAATCAGAGAGAGATATCTCAACCTGAACCTCACCAAGGGGAACAGAAGAGGGAAAGTCAAGCTGGGCACTGAGCTGAGCACATGCACTGTAATTCCTGCAGAGGTGTCAGTGGTGCCAGGATGTCACAGACATCTTTTATAAAAAATCTTTACTTTAGGATTTTTCCTCTTGAGAAGCTGAGAAGCCTCAGGAACAAAATGTAAACAATGATTATCTGCTGCTGTGGAATGCAACAGGTGGATCTGTGATTGGTCTCATAGAGTTGTTTCTGGTTAATGGCCAATCACAGTGATCTGGCTTGGACTCTGTCTGAGCCACGAGCCTTTGTTATCATTCTTTCGTATTCTATTCTTAGCTAGCCTTCTGATGAAATTCTTTCTTCTATTCTTTGAATATAATGTAATGTAATATATATAATAAAATGTAATATATATAATAAAATGTAATGTAATATATATAATGTAATATATATAATAAAATAATAAATCAAGCCTTTTGAAACATGGAGTCAGATCCTCATCTCTCCCCTCATCCTAAGACCCCTGTGAACACCCCCACACCAGGACTCCCTTGGGATGATTTTAAAAGAATTAGAAAAGAACTGTGAGGCTGAGCCTGCCTCAAACTGAGCCCAGCACAGCCCTGCTGGCAGTGAAATGTTTGTGCCTCAGCTTGGTGCCCCACATCTCTGTGCAATGCCTGGCTTCACAGTAGCCAAGGTTTAAGCCTTTTTTACTCACTCTACTTTCTTCAGCTTTTCCATTTTGGAAAACAGGTCCATCACCCTCTTCCCTTCTGGATCCCGGATCCGGTTGCCCTGCAAGCTGTACAGGATTCACCCTCATTAGTAGCCCAAGGAAGGGATGGTGGATTTATGGTCATTGCCACAAGACACTCACTTTATTTCCTCAAGCTGGAGGCACTGGGATGCAGCCTGGACCAGGTTAGTCATCCCCTCAGCTGTGATGCACCCGCCTGTCAGCCTGGAAAGGGAAAGAATCACTCAAACCAAGCAGAGGGAGGACTGGAATCCCCTGCAGCACATGGCAAGCCTGTCTCAGACCCCTGCCTGCCCCATGTGTCCCCCATACAGACACAGAGGCAGCAGCCTGGCTCTGCCACCTGAACCAGCTTCATACTCCTTTTCCAGCAGGGTGACACGACTCTGCCCTTGGTGCCAGCATAAAGCCAGAGCCACATGTGTCTGTGCTGCTCTGTGTGACACTGTCACCCTCACCCTGCACAGAACAGACCAGCCTGGGGTGAGCCAAAGTCATTGAGCAGAGGACACACTCAGGAAGAAGAGGTGCTAGAAGCAAAGACTTACTCCAGTTTCTTCAGGCTCCCCATTCCTTGTAAGCCCTTTGAAAGAGCAGCAGCAAAGTCATCACCACATCTCCTGCTACGAAAGCTAAAATGTGAAGAAAAGGGGAAAAAGGCAAACACACCAAAAGCTGATATTCTCATTCGCTTGCAGGAGTCACCCTTCCTTCGTATTGAAAAAAATGTCTACTATCTTCCCTCTTATCTACTGCATTAACTACCCTGCTGTTCACCTTAATCAAAATGGAAAAACAAATAAAAATATAGCCAGAATGGTTTTATCACCTTATTATCCTTCAATCACTCATAAATTCATTATTTCATACATTTCTGCAGTACTGAAGTGATGCTGCTCTGATCAAATTTTCTCACATCATCTCTGTCTCTGTCCTAGAACAACCTTGAGGTTTGACCTCCCAATCCCTTCTCCCCTCCCATCAACCCACAGCACTCACTGTGTTTACCTCAAGTGTTCCACATTTTTACAGCCAGCCAGAACCTCCAAACATTCAGTGTCCACCAGACATCCTGCAAAATCCAAACAAATCAAATCCTGGCCCGAGTTTATGACAAAAACCAATGCCGACATGTCCAGCGTTGTCAGTCTGAAGTTTTTAAACTCATACTTGAAATTCAGCAGGCTCCCAATGTGCTGGGCTACCTCGAGGTTTTGGGTTTCAAAGGTGCAGTGGCAGAGCTCAAGGACCTTAGGCCCTGACAGATGAGTGGCTGCCAGTTTCTTGAGAGACTCCAGGATCACATCCTGCTTTTCCTGCACCCAAGCTTCATCTTGCTCTGCCAGCAGCATGAGGAATGTCCTGCATTCTCTTGATGACAAACCCGAGAGAAATATGTGAAAACTCTCCATAAATTCGGTCTTTGTCTCATTCTTTAAAGTCCACTTTGACTTCAAGAAGAACTTCTTCTTCAGGTAGTTCTTGTCCACCCTCCTGCTCACCATGAGACACAGTGCTGCAAAAAACTCCTGCAAGCTCAAGTGCACAAAGGCATAGCCAGCCTCTGGGCAGGTGCCACTCGTCTTCACCTCAAAGACAGTCAGCAACCCATGCAAGGAAGCAAATTCCTTCACGTCCTCAGGAATGTCGTGGACATAAAATACAAGTTTCTTCTCTTCCAGGCCTCTCAGTGCAAGGTCAAGCAGACCCAAAATGGCCTTTTTGTTACAGTTCACCTGAGTCTCCTCATCACCTGCACACTCTCCTTGCTGCTTGTTCAGGAAGATGAGAAACATTTTGATATAAAACTGTGTCATGGTCTGAGGAAGCTCCACGCTCATCTGGTGTTTAAGGAACAGATACTCCAAGCAGATGCACACAATGTTACACAGGGCAGGGATGAGGCACATGCTGAGGAGTTTGGTGCTGCTCTTCACGTGAGCAATAGCTCGTTCTCGGAATGAATGCTGACAGAAATAGTGGCTGACATATTCCTCAACCTTCTTATGGTCAAATCCCCCAATTTCTGCCAACACACTTACTGTGCATAACAGGAAGTCAGGCAGCCTCTTGGGGCGGCTGGTGACCAGCACTGTGCATCCAGGCAGGAGGCTCCCGTGGCAGAGCTCTGCAAAGAGCTGGGATATGGACAGAGGGGAGGTCAGAGCTGGGCCTCTCTTAGAGGAGGACGACACGTCCATGTTGGCTGCAAACTCATCCAGCCCATCAAAGATGATCAGAGTCTGCTGGGCGTTCTCCAGCAGGCCCTGGAACACGGCGTCAGGGCTGTCCTCCGGCTGAAGGAACATGTCAAACAAAAGCTCCTTCAGGGTCAATTTCCTCTTTAACAAATTCAGCTGCCGAAACTCAAACAGGAAAGTGAAGAGAAACTGAGGTAGGACACCTTCTGCCCATTTCTGGCAAATCCTGTGCATTAGCCTGGTCTTGCCTATCCCTGGTTTCCCAAACAAAAAGATCACCTTGGTCGTGTGCGACGGGGCCTCGCTGCAGAGCAGGTCTGACACTTTCACAGCTGTGTCTGCACATTCCTCTGCCTCAGCAGCACCTGCCAGGCCCTCCTGGGCTTTCTCTGTTCTCTCTTTAAAGCGAGGGGCTTTGCTCTGGTGAATGACAACGTTGACAAAGGTTTGGTTGAAAGGCAGGGGCTGTGTTTGCTCCTGTGCTTCTGCTGCTCTCCTGCTTCCGTACCTCTGGCGGATGGAACTGATGAGGAGATGCCTGTAGTTCACACATGCATCTAAGAGAGAAGACAACAGAGAGGGTATGAGGGTGAAAACTTAATTTTGAGTCTCTACAGATCCAAAATACTACCACTCACAGACAGAGAAACAATGGCCCTGATCAGAGGTTGCTGGGTAGAAATGACAAATTTTGAACTCCTGAAAATAACACATAACTCCTCCTAATTTTTCACAGGGGCCAAAGAAGAACAACATTCAGGAAAAAGATGAGACAGCTTTATATGAAAACTGAATCTTATTATCTCTAAGATGATAATTAGGTATCTGTGTATTATGCATATTATTCCCTGTTCACCAGCTCCCTCTTCACCCATGTTGGCCTCCTAAAGCTGGAAGTTGATTTCCTGGGTGTTTCTGCAGGGATGTTAAATAGGTCCTTTCCTCAGAGAGAAGCCCAGCACAGCTTCTGGAATATCCACATACCCAGCCTTCGCCGTTTGGCATCTTTGTCACTCCCAGAGCTGCTGCAAGGGCAAGGGCGAGCGGAGCCTGGAAATGGAAAGGTCAGAACCACGTCAAAAGAGTATTTTGAATGGCAGCATGTTAAACTGGGCAAGACTCTCCAGCAAAGCATCTGGGGAGCTGGAGAGGAAAAACTGGACAGACAAAACTATTTGTAAACTCAGGCTGAGATTACAGAATTGCTTCTTCTGAGATGGGCCACAAACACCTGGCTGGTGAGATTTTGCTGGGTGGGTGAGGCTCCGTTCCTTGATTTGAACAGAGGAACTGCTTTGATATCCTGGGGACCATGGCTGGGAATATCTGTGCCTGGGGAATGCAGGGCCCACAGATTCCCAGGGCTGTTTATAGTGGTTCATTTCCTGTTTTTTTATGATGGTCTGTCAGATGGAAAGAATGGACAGAGCTGAAGGAGGCACATGTCTTCCTTGACTGGTCTTAGTAACTTTCAGCACAATTTTCAAATTTCCATTCCACCAGCAACTGGTGAGACGCACTCACTAGGACAGACAGCAGCTGGCAGCAGTCTGAATGCAGAACAAAGGTCACTTTTTTCTGCTCTTTTTCAACATCTTAGACCTGCATATGACAGACAGGACATTCACGTGACATCTGCAGTGCTGTGACTCAGAAGTCTCTGAGCATAAAGTAAAGGTAAAAGTGTCTCTCCATGACCTGCACCAGCTGGGAAACTCTCAGATCCAAATGCACCCTGAAGAAAACCCTATTATCTGTTCCCCTAAACTCCTATTTTGACAACTCTGGAGTGGTTTTTGCTTGATCAACACCTGGATAGTTTTTCTACTCTTCCTTTAAAAGGCAAACCAACTTCTTCCACCTCCCAATGAGCTGACCACAGTATAAGTGCAAAAATCATGGGTTTTGTACAGTGGGTGGGAGATTCCTGCAGAGAAACTAAAAGGAGTGAATTCCTTAGCAGGGAACTCTGAGGCAACTCTGAAATTCAGGGAGAGGAAACAAAACGAGGGGAGGTTCACATGCAAAGCACCAAGAACAGAACAATGAAATGCCAAATTGCAGTGACTTCTCCACACCTTGCAAGTGCTGAGGGTCAACACCTGGGACATTTGGACATTTGGAGCCCTGCCCAGGCCATGAGCAGAGAATAAAATCTCCAAGAGCTCAGTGCCCAGGGTCTGTGCCAGCCTTACCTTTTGGCACAGATGTCTGGGCTCTCGTGTCTATGCCTGGTTCTTCTGTCTGGCTGAAGTTACCTAAAGGAGTCAAATGGGAAATTAATTATGGTTCATGTGAGCATTCTGCTCTTGAAATTCAGAGTGCAGCTGGCCAGAGACAAAGGACAAGCATCTTGCAACACAGACAGTGGCACAAGCCAAGGCTCAGTATAAGGAATGCAAACATCCAGGTTCAAGAGTCGCCATCTGATCTTTTCCTTCCAGGTTACTCTACAGCACAGTTAGTTTCACTTTCAAGGAAGAAGAAAAACAATTTCACTCACTGACACAAACAAACTCGGAGTATGGGCAGCTCAGATCTGATCTAAAACCACACTGTTGCCCAAAAGGAAGCCCTACTTTCCCTGCAAGGAAGGGTTTTCTGTGAACAAACCACTGGCTGAGTTGGCAGCCCAGTCAAGGGCCTTTTCTGACTGACTGCACAGCTCAAAGCTGCCACAAAACCCCCTCAGCATGGCCAGAAGCAGTTCACCTTCAGAGGGATTAGTGATGCTCAGCTGTTACTACAGAAGTTAAACCAGTATAAGCCAGCTCCTTAAGAGACATCCTTTTATGATATGTCACAGTATCAAAAGGCTGAAAACTGCTTCAGCTTCAGTCCTGAGAGAAATCCCCCACCAATTCACATTCCCTGATGGTTGTCTGGTCTTTGCCTGTTTCATCTCAGCCAAAGTTGCTGCTGCTGCACTTGTTTACAAGGGCTGCATCCACCCAGCTGATGCAACCAATGAGAGTTACAACAGAATGTGAAAGCACCGTTGAGAAAGACCCATCCTGTGAGACTTCCTGCAGAAGAAATTAATTAATCACCAAAAAAGGCAGCCCAATAAAGGAAAGGCACAGCTTATCTGGCCCCACAGGCCCTCACAGCGCAGAGGGTGTGCACACTCTGTGTAGTTTGCAAGATGACACACACCAACGGGTCGTGGTCCCCAGGGATCGCTCATTTTCTCTAAAGCCACTGCCTCTGCTAACGAGGAACATGGAGAAGTGGTTTTGTGTGGTAATTCTATGATTCTGTGCTCCTTGCCTTTCTGGATCAGGAACATTTTAAAAAATAACAATTAAAAGTCCGCAGAGCAAAGAGATTGGAGTATTTCTTCCTTCAAATAAATCCATCCAAAAATTGCATCTTGGCTTTATTGGAGGTGGGGGTGTACCATTTTTTAATTTGTTTTAATCTGTTAATGTCGGGGGGGTTTACCTCAAATTACATTTACCTCAAATTACATTTCTAAGGCAGAAGTTGTGCTTCCAAGAAAAACAAGGCCATGCAACTGAGGGCACTGGTGGTCTGGCACTGCCTAGACTGGGTGATGGTGATGGGTTTGGTCAAGGGAAACTGGCCTGACCTCTCTTACCTTCTTCTGCAGAGCTCATGAGCAGCACCTCCAGGTCCAGGGGCAGGTCATACTCCATGCAGACAGACTGTGCAAAGTGCTTCCAGGCAGCAGGGCCAGCCCCCTGCAGCAGGTCCAGGAGCAGGGATGTTCTCTCCCTGGGGCTGGCGGTGGTGCCCAGGCTGCTCAGGGCTGCCTGGGGCACGAGGCGCTGGGCAGTGCAGAGCAGCCACTCGGGGCACTGGGTGAGCAGCTCCTCCAGCTGGGGACGGGCTCTTGCCACAGCTGCTGCCACATCCAGGTCATCGGGCTGGAATGGGGGCTGCAGGGATCAGAAAAAGGGCAGCAGTGGGCACAGAGCAAGAGAGGTTCACACACACAGCTCTGCGTGGCTTGATCTGCTTTTGGACCCCTTGGTCTAACCTAGAATTTCTTACCTTTACTTTTGAGTGTAGAGATCTGAGCCCACTCATGGCAGTCCTTGTCTGCCATCACAGTGACACTGAAGGACAGGGGCAATCTCTCTGCACCAGCCAAGGAGAAGCTGTTGGCATCTATATTGCTGCATTGGTGATCTGCCAAATGTCCCAGACATCTCTCACATGTACCAGGACCTCTGGAGAGGTCAGGGATGGTTTTGTTATTGCCCAAGAGTGCTTACACAGAGGCAAGGTTTTCTGCTTCTCATAACACCCTACCAACAAATGGTTGGGGATGCACAAGGGGCTGGGAGGGAACATAGCCAGGACAGCTGACTTCACCTGGCCATGCTCAGAACATAAAGCTGGGCTAAGAAGGAGGAAGGCAGGGAGTTAGAGTGATGATATTTGTCTCCCCCAGATCACCATTACATGAGATAGAGCCCTGCTTTCCTGGAGATGGAAGAACTCCTGCTTGCCCATGAGAAGCTGTGAATGAATTCCTTGTTTTGCTTTCCTTGTGTGTGCAGATTTGGCTTTCCTTGTCCAGCTGTATCTCAGTTCACAAGTTTGTGCAGGACACCCCTGCACAGAGGGCTCAGGCTACAGTTCTTGCTGCTCATTTTGTGGAGATGAACAGCCCATTCCTGCTTTGGTGACAACACCACCTCCATTCCCTCTTCCTTCCCACAAAGCCACACAGGCCATCTCTTACCTGCATGGTTGTGTAATCAGTCTCCTTCCAGTTGTCAAGTGCAAAGGTGGCTTCTCCTCCATATTCTGACAGGGAATTGATCTGCGGGAGGCAGTCTCAGAGCACAGGCACACCCCAACACGTGGGACATGCCTCACTTGGTACAGATGCCTGGGGATAACGACAACAGAGCTTGATGTAGACATGCCAGGACATGGCAATAATGTGGGTCACAAATTAGGAGCTCTGCCTTCGATCCAAGGCTCAGCTCTGATGCTTTTTGTCTCTTCTCACTCAAATCAGCATCGACCACAAAGTTTCGACATTTGAGGATTCACTCCTGGTCCCATGAAAATGCAGGACTGAGTCCTGTGCTCTGGGATGCAAGAGAAGGCAGCTTCAGAGGAACAGTTTGTGGGAATCACAGCTTTCCTGGTGTCACTGCCTGATTTGAGCTGGGCTGTGCCACTGTGCTGCTGTCAGCCCCTCTGTGGAAGCTGATGCAGAAGCAGCAGCCTCTTGCCCAAGTCAGGCAGTCAGTTACACCAGTAAAACTGTGAAAGCTGATCCTCTGAGACTGCACAGCTCCCACAAAAGAGTTTCAAGAGTAGGGGGTTGAAAAAACTCCCAGTGCCAGCTCTGCACCTCTCAGCAGAAAGGGTGGAGGGAAATTTCAGCCTGCTCCACACCTGGCAGCAGTTGGTGTCCAGCCACCCCTCCCATAGGGAAAGGGAAGAGGAAAGGAGTCACCATTTGATAACAGACAATAACAGACTTAATAAAGCCATAAAAAATGCATGCATAAATTAATAAAATCAGCACTTAATGCCAGTGAAGACTGAAAGCCATTCAGACAAAGAGTAGACTCATACACGCCAATGAAAGACTCATATTCAAGATGAAAGCAACACTCAGAAGTCAAATGAAAGCTCAGCCACACTGCACAGCTCCTGTACTACTGCTCTGCTCAAGAATGGTTGGCAGTTACCTTCAATAAAATACCCCTGATCCCAAAATGAAGCACAAAAGCCTCCCAAGAAAAGCCAGGAAACTTTGGAGCCTCGATCGTGACCCTTCAAACGCAAAACCGTCTTTACCAAACTTTGCAGAACTAAACCTTCTCAACTTGGCATTCACACGGCTCCCAGCCACAAAAAAATTAAAGTGAAATGTGAAACTCCCTGTTGCAAATCCACCAACTTCTTGCTCGCTCTGAGGGCACAGAGCACTTACCAGGAGCCCAGGAACAGAGTACCAGCATCAAAACCAGCGTGGGGGTCACCAAACAACAAAGCTGGAGGACAAAACCCACTGCCTTGATTTCCCCACGTGCTAACCCACCACTGTCCCCAGGCACAAAGTCCTTCCTGCCTTTAACGAACAAATGACTGAGCAAAATGAAAGTAAAACTAGTTGGGAATTCCCCAACTGAAATGTATCTGCAGTAAAAACAGATAAATTAGCAAATATATCTGCAGTAAAAACAGATATATTAGCAAATATCCAGTCAGAACAGAGGAAGGGTAACATCCAAGCCTAAAATCTATAGCTAGGTGATAATTTAGGTAAAGCATTTGAGGAGTAGTCCAAAGAAATGGTACCAGGACAAGCAACAATAGTTGTTGGAGTTAACAGTTAGTGGAGTTAGTTTTGGTCAAGGCTCTTCCAATGTGAATATTTCTATTCTATACATGTATAAATTCAATTATTTTGGTACATGAGTAAATATTTAATTACCTCTTCCATTACATGTAAGAGGAAAAAACAAGTTGCTTTTCCCTTGGAATAAGAACAAGGCTTAAGTGATAATGTAGCAGATGTGAATGATTAGATAAAAGATCCCATGTCTAGATAGAGCTGTGTGTGAAAGATCTCCAGATCCAATTGGATGGGCTGCCACAATGAAATGTTATTGATATTTCTCTGAAGGCCAAGGAAGCTGCATTGGAAAACCAGATGGAGCCTGCAGCCGAGTCCCAGAGAAGGCAAGATGGCACACTGTGCTGTGCTGTAATTCACTTATCAGAGAAAAGAAATACCCAGATCCAGCAACACCCGTGTCTGCGGACAGACACACGGACTCCAGCTGCCCTGCCCTGAGTGGGGGGAACTCTGCAGAACCAGGGCTGGATGGAGGTGACCACGGGGACACCTGCCAGGCTCTGCCCCACTTTGCCACCACAGGGCCCACCTTGTTCCTGGGAGCACAAACCACCAGCTCGGCTGAAGTTCGGACTCCAAACCTTGGAGGTGTTTTCCAGTGTTCACATCCCACTCTCTATCCCGGCTTTTCCCATTAGACACGAACATCTCAGGGCTGGGAAGCAGAGCTAGACCTCCAGCCCCAAACCCTCCAAACCCTCATGGGCTCTCTATCCCAGCTTTTTCCACAAGACACGAACATCTCAGGGCTGGAGAGCAGAGCCAGACCTCTACCCGCAAACCATCGAGGGTTCTCTATCCCGGCTTTTCCCTCCAGCCCCAAACCTTCGTGGGTTCTCTATCCCGGCTTTTCCCATAAAACACGAACATCTCAGGGCTGGGGGAGCACAGAGCCAGACCTCCACCCCCAAACCTTCCCGGGTTCTCTATCCCGGCTTTTCGCTCCAGCCCCAAACCCTTGTGGGTTCTCTACCCCGGTTTTTCCCATAAAACACGAACATCTCAGGGCTGGAGAGCAGAGCCAGACCTCCAGCCCAAAACCCTCGTGGGGTTCCCAGCACGACGCCTCCTCGCCCGGTCCCTCCCCGGTGTCCCCGCTCCCCGGAGCGCTCACCTGGCCCCGCTGCGTCCCCGCGGGCAGCCCGGGACAGCAGCGATTCCCGGGACAGCGGCGGACCCGGGATATCCCGGGACAGCGGCGGACCCGGGACAGCCCGGGACAGCAGCGGTGCCCGGGACAGCGCCGAGCCCAGAACAGGGGCAGCGCTCGAAAGCGAAAGCGTCGGCTCTGCCGGGAAAGCACGTGGGGCTGCGGAGCCGCGCTGGGGAGGGAGGCGGCCCCCGCATAGCGCTGAGGCAGCTCGGGATCCCCCGGGAGAGAGCGGAGGCTTCCCTGCTCCCTCCTGGAATAATTCAGTTTGGATCTCTAAAAGAAAAGCGCTCTCACATCAGCGAGTTCAGTAACTGAGCGCTGCTGTGCTCAGCACCAGCCGGGTACCCAGGTGCGACACCCGCGCACCTCTGGAACAGCGCCGGGGATGAGAATCTGGCCTCTACCCTGCGCAGGCTGACCCTGCTTTCGATTGAGAGGAATAGCGGATTTGTCTTCACAAACAAGCTGTGGGGCTGCTGGTAGGTAAAACTGGCACTGGAGGGTTAAAATAAACGATGGGAAGGATTCCACAGATTGATGAATGGAAAAAGATATTTGCTTTTACAAATAGACTTCAGGTTTGCTGATAAATGAAATTGGACATTGAAAGATGAAAGAAGCAACGGGGAAGAAAAACCCCTAAATTCCGTAAGAATTAAAAATGAAAAGGGAGGGTTATACATTAGAGGGAAATCTTTGGTATCAGGCATATTGGGAAGTCGGTACCTCTCAAAGACCTTAGCCAAGGGGGAAAGAGAGAAGGGAAATGAGGCTGGAAAATTCCCATAAGAAGGAGTCTGTGTCCTCCAAGAATTCAAGAGATCCCAGGGGAATGCCCCATGGCCTCTGCCTTTATTAGAATAAAGTCAAAAAGGACTCCTCTGTCTCCTTTTTCGACATAAACCTCTGGTGTTTGAGGATCAATTTTCCCAACATGATGAAGGCATTTTCCCTTAGAACCAACCTAAATCTCGCCTGTTGTAACTTGAGGGAGTTTGCTCTTGTTCTGCTACCTGGGAGAAAAGACAGACAGAGTCCCAGCTGGCTCCATCCTCCTTACAGGGATTTGTAGAGTGCCAAGGTCCTCCCTGAGCTTTTTCTCCATGCTGAATCCTCCCAATTCCATCAGTGCTCCTCATCAAACTTCTGCTCCAGGTCCTTCCCCAGCTCCCCTGCCCTCCTCTGTCCCCATGGAAGGGCAGCCCAGCCCAGTCCCCACTGAGCAGCCCCAGTGGGGCCAGGCACCTGCATGGCAGAAAAAGGGTGATTTTCTCATGCCATTTCCTTTTTTATTAATCAGCATTAATGAAATGGCATCCCTCTCCTGTGGCATGTCATTTAAGGGCTGTGGCTTGATGGATGCCAGCTCCCCATGGCCCTCATTGAGAGGACCTCATTGTCCCACAGCAGACATTGCTGTGTAAGGAGTGAAAACATCACCTGAGCACTGGTGGCTTTAGAGCAGAAGGGAACATGGACAAGCCCTTGGCTGGCGCTGAAACAGCTGGCAGGGATGGGAACAGGGTGAGAAGGGAGGTAGAAAACTGCCCACCACACCAGGGCTTCTTCCAGGGCACAGTCACAGCACAGCATCACTGCCTTGGTGCCCCTCAGCTCCTGCTGCCTCAGGGACACAGCTGGGTCACACTCCTGAACAGGAGACACAGCTGGGACACAGGACACACTCCTGTGGTCTCAGGGACACAGCTGGATGACAGAACACACTCCTGTCTCAGGGACACAGCTGACTTACAGAGCACACTCCTGTCTCAAAGACACAGATGGCTCACACCTTCCTTGGCTGCCATGGAGCCCCTGATGCCCCTCCAGCCTCCTCCCCACCAGCCTGGGCACCTGAAGGGATGCCAGCCCAACAGGCACCCAGAACAAGGAAGGGCCTCTGGTGCTGTGGGTGAGAGAGAAGCAGCTCAGTGGAACCTGGTTTATATCCACATAATCCAAAGGGAGCAACCACCATGCCCAAGGAGCTCAGGAAATGGAACCCATCCTGCTGCCAGCCTCTTCCTGGGACAAAGTTTAATGTTTTATACTGCTCTGTGGTGGAAGAGAACATCATCTCTACCTTTGGTAATGTGATCACCTTTACAGGTGTTGGATTGATCACACAAGATCTCCTCCAAGTGAAAAGACTTAAAAAAAGCTCATGAACTGATACAGGAAAATAACTGAGCCACTTGAGATAAATTATTGCAGTGTAGTAGGAAGGAAAAGGAACTTGATGTTCCACTAGACACTTAAACTTCCTCTTATAATCTCTTTTGTTTCCTTATAATTTTCAATGCTTTTTTCATCTTTGCTGTCACTGTCACAGCAACATGGCCATCATCAGTTTGGAGCTCTCCACTGAACTATCAGGGTCTCTAAGAAATTACCCTGGGCACAAGATCTCTGTTCTTGTACTGCACTGCAAATTCACATCCCATTGACTCTTTTCAGCCATATCCAGGTGTTTTAGCATTACTGGGTCTAAGCTTGCTGGGAGTTTGTTAATATCAGTTGACTTGCTGGATTCTGCCAAAATCAGGAGGCTCTTGGTGGAAGTAAAACCCAGGATGAGACTGAAAGGTGCTGTATTTCAAAAATGTAACAACAGAGATGCCAAAAGATGGCAAAACCCATTTCTGCTGCCTCCTGAGACTGCCAACCCAGAGCCTGTGCACTTCAGGAGCCCAGCCCTGACTCCCAAGAACACAAACCCTTTAAAGACCCTGAAAAAAATGTGTGGATTGAGGTGCAGACTTCAAAATCTTTGCAGAAGAAAGGCTCCATGGAAGCACAGTTGCAAAGAGCCTAGAGCATTTCTCAGGTAAAGGAAATAAAATTCAACCAAAACTGATTTAAAGCAGCTCATCTTTTAATTGGCGCAGACACAATTTTTCTGGTTTGCACACAAGTTCCTGTGCTCCTCTGTGAAGGGATGAGCTCTACAAACTTTTCTCAAGAAAATTAAGAAGCAAATGACTCGGGAAGCCAAAGTCAAGCTGCGCAATTACATATCCCTAAAAAGCGGGGAGAGAACAGAAAATATTATTTTATTTCTTGCCACAATCCCAGAAGGGCTTTGAGAGCTGGGTAGGTCTGAGCTCTGCTCACCTCTCTGGTAATGATCTCAGGGTTTATGATGTCAAAGAGATCAAGCCTTTTGCTGTTCAGCAGCGAGGTCAGAGCTGATCCAATACCTGTGGAAGCAGCAAACCCATCCACTTACAGGGATGTCCATCCTGGATTGCTGCTGCTAATTGTGCTCCAATGTCCCACAGCCTTCAGCCTGACAGAAAATTCTCTTTTCCTTTCTCCCAGCCACTTATGTGGGGTGCCTCATTCCCCAAGTACATCCAGAAGAAATTTCAAACAGATTTCAATAGAAATTCAAACCACAAATGTGGTTACCCTCCTTCCCAGTTATATTATTAATGTGGTTTTTTCAGTGCTCAGGTTTAGGAGATCTGATGTTAGACAATTTATGGAGCAGGCTGGCATTTCCCCAAATGAAAACTCACTTGAAGTTACTTCTGGAATGCCAGCAGCCAAGATCATATTCTGCAGGAAGCTTTGTATGGATGGGTCCTCCTGAAAACCAGAAGATTCATACAAAAATGCTTTAAAAGACATTGTTTAGCCTCAAATGGCTTAGAGAATGCTTTTTTTAGGACTTACCCCACTTGGATCAGCTGTGCATTTAAACACTTTAATCACTACACTGAAGGGAAGGGGGAAAAAAGGGGAAGAAAAGTCACTTTGTGCTGCTTTTAAACATGGGCCAAGAGAGGCAGCTCCCAAGAGAGCACAGGACCAACCTGGAGTCCACAGGCTGCAAAATGAGTTTCTTGTCTGCATAGGTAGCCTGGATGGTGGCTGTGATTTCCTGCAGAGAGAAGAAGAGCAGGTTCAGGCATAGCCTCCATAGCAAGGAGCTGCATTTGGACATTTTGGGTTGTTTTCTAGAGTTTAACATCCTTTTGGCTTTGCCTCCAGGTGTTGCCAGAGAAGGGCAGCACTTTCCTTCTCCCCTTGCATGCAATAAACTCCCCCCTCATGCCCTCAGCCTCTGGGGCTGCAGACTGGCTCATCCATTGCACTTTGGCTATTTTGGAATCCTGCACAAGGATGGAAATGGCTTTGTAGGGTGTTCTTTCCCATGATATCCATCTCAACATCTGTCTGGATGTAGAGAGAACAGCCTCAGGGCTGCCACAGGTAATCAATCCAATGCAAACCAAATTTAAAAAAAGAAAGCAATCTCTTTATTCGGGCCACGAGGGCTCATTGTCTTGCTGTTGTCTGCATGTAAACATCCATTTAAAAGGAACATTTTGTGATGCAGTCGCAGATCACAACCAGGGTTTTGGCAGTCCAGGAGCAGATCTCATCCTAGGAGTCACAGTTTTGGGGAACCCCTCTAGTCCAGTGCTTCTGCAATCCTTGAAATGTATTTCAAGATACCTTTTGGGGCATGAGAAACAGCCATGGATATATTCTCTAACACCCTGCCAGCATGGGATACTTGCTGAGAGAATTATTCTCTGCTGTGGTTAAACCTTTAAAATTGAGTGTGCCCAACCCTCAGGCAGGGGTTTGGGCTGGTTTTGTGTCTGTCTCAGCCCACGGCTCCAAGAGTGGACAAACACACTGTTTTCCTGTGATGCTAACCATGACAGGGAAGCTGTGGGAATTTCTTTTTTCTGCTTGTTAGATTCACTGTAAAGCAGTTTGGGGTGAAACACAGTGTAATCAGGACTCTTCACACGGGCTCACATAGAGAAAAAGGTCATATTTTGAGCTCCGCATTCATCAGAGCTTCATGTCCATTTCTGACACAGCTATACTCTTAGTGTGGAGCTAGAATTTGGGTACAAGGAGAGTTCAAAATAAATACAATCCCATGGTGCCTTCACTTTCTCCTAAAACATCTCAGTGGCATTACCCTGTGTCAGAGAAATGTAAATGGGGCTCCTCAGAGCTTTCTGCTGCTTTGACCACCTTGCACGCTGACAGTGGGTCACTGTCACCATTCCCAGCCTCAAAGGCCACAGGAACACATGGGAGTGCTGAAATAAACTGATTTACCTTCTCCCCCTGGCCTGGGTTACCCACCCACTCTTGCCAAAGGGCTCCCTGCACACCAGGGATGGTGCTGGCCTGGGACAGAGCCTGTCCCAAGCTCTTCACAGCCAGGAGGTGCCAGAACTGACCTTCTCCATGTACAGGGCCACCAGGGGCTCCTCTCCTGCCAGCAGGATTCTGATCTCCACTGCCACTGAGGACCTCACCACTGTCCCTTCGGGCTGGAAGGAAATCTGGGGCTGGCTGAGGCTCCACACCTTGGCCACAGAGTCATTGTAGGAGGTGCCTTGGAAAATCTGAATAAGGAGCAGAAGCTGAGTCAGGCTTTTTCCATACCAATTTCATGCCAGCTTGTCACACAGCTGCATTCCTTTTGCTGTCTTCCTGTTCACCCAAGCCCAGTAACTCTTCCCGGTTTCAGGGAAACTGGAAACCAGTTGGAAGATGGAGATGGAAACCAACTTGGAAGATGGAGAATCCCCTTTGCAAAGCACAGCTGCTTCTCCATCAGCCCCTCTTTTCCTCCACCTGGCCCACCCAGGACTCAGATTGCCAAGGGAAGGACCCCAGTTGTTACAATGCAACAGAATTAATCTCTAATTCCCTCATTTGGTATGCAATGCTCTGAATAGGACAAAAAGTTACCATCTGCACTGCCTTCCTCTGCACTTCTGAGTCTTCCATCTCAAACAGCTCCTTCAGAAACGAACCAGAAAGAGATTGTGAAGAAACAAAAGGTTGTGGTTGCTCCTGGGGGCTGTGCCCAGGGCAAGACAGGGCTGAGCTCCCCCAGCTCCCACCCTTTTTCCATCCCAGGGATCCCCCAGAAAGTCACATCCCCCTACAATTCAGCAGACAAGTTTGCTGTCAGCTGCTGTTATCCCTCCAAGGAATAACTCTGCCCTCTTGATAAGAGGGCACCAATTCCAGGACCACAGCAAGTGACTGACTGGAGATTTCCACCTTCTACACAAACCAGCTCTCACCAAACAGAGCATTTAGTGAATTGTTCACTTTCTCCCCAAAATATGATGTATGGGGCAAGGAGGGCACCCCTGTGGGACTGACCTGGAGTTTCTCCCCTCTGAGGTTCAGCACCAGCTGCCCCTCCAGGAAGGCTGCAGCAGCCAGGGAGCTGAGGCTGTGCTCGGACAGCCAGAAGTAAAGCATCCGAGATTCAGTCAGCAGGGATGGGGAGAAAACAGAGTCACTGAGCCTGCTGGAGCTGTTCCTGTACAGCACAATGCCCTGGGAAGGAAAACAAGGGGTTGGCCACAGCAAGCAGCAGGGGGACAGGAGAAAAGCCAACACCTGTGTGACAGTGTTCACAGGGGTTTTTGGATGAGGGAAGAGATGAGGAGCTGACTCCATGTTTCAGAAGGCTAATTTATTATTTTATTATATATATTATATTAAAACTATACTAAAAGAATAGAAGAAAGGATTTCAGCAGAAGGCTAGCTAAGAATAGAATAGGAAAGAATGATAACAAAAGCTTCTGTCTTGGACAGAGAGTCCAAGCCAGCTCACTGTGATTGGCCATTAATTAGAAACATCCACATGAGACCAATCACAGATGCACCTGTCGCATTCCACAGCAGCAGATAACCATTGTTTACATTTTCTTCCTGAGGCCTCTCAGCTTCTCAGGAGGAAAAATCCTAAGGAAAGGATATTTCATAAAAGATGTCTGTGACAGTCCTGCATTTCCATGGCAAGGCAAGGCCTGGCTGGATGCAGCAGGGAGCATCAGCCCAGCTGCAGCACAGCCCCACTGAACCAGCCCCTCCAAGCCCTGCAGAGCACAGCATGGCCAGAAATCTTTGGTGTCTGAGCAGCCTGGGGTGCTTTAGGGTTCCTTTACCTTGTGGTAGGACTCTATGTATGTTGCTTTTATGACAGGATCTGATGCAAGGGAGATATCGACAGCGATGTCCCCGTCCCGGACAAAATTGGCTGCAGGAAAAACACAAAAGCCTCACACCAGAACCAGGATCTTAAACAGGACCTTAAACAGGGCTTGGGACTGTCACTTTTAGGGCTGGGTGCAGGGGGTGACAGGGGTGTTTTGAAGAACACAGGGGGGCATAAGGGTTCCAACTCCTTTGGATGCTAGCACTGATCTTGCTAAAGCTCCCTGACTGTTTCTTCCCTGGGAAATTTGGATAATTATGCTCAGTTTTACATTGCACTCCTTTCCCCTGATATTTGGGAGTGGGAAATCTCCAGATGGTGTACAGCCTCATGCCTAATCCTGAAGTACCTGCTCCTGTTCTAGCTAACGTTGGTCCTGCAGCATCCTGCGCAGCTGATTAGTACATACTGAAGAGAAATTATTTATTAACTGAAATGTCTTTGAATCTGTGTAATCATCCTAAAAGATCAACCTGATGCAGAAAAATCCAAACATAACATTACTAAGGTTTATTTTGCTGCTGTCTGAGGGCTTGGGATCCCATACACATTTTTGATGGATGTGGCTACCACTCGAACATTAAAAGTTGTACATAAAAAAAAGAAAGCAGAGAAAACAAGAATATGTACCTGCTAAATCAAGTATATAATTTGTCAGCGTCTGAGCAACAGTATTTATTTCCTTGCACACCTACAGGAGGAAAAGAGGGGGGAAAATTAGGATTTTGTGCTGTAGAGCAGAGCTGAGCCTCATTGAGGTCTAGGGGTTGTTGGTCAGAGTCCCTTGACAGCCTCAGGGTCAGCAATAGCTCTCACTTTGCCCAAGCTGCTTTTTTATTGTGGATTCCATTTATTTGTCTTATTTTTCGTGAGCACTAACATGTCACTGCTGCTGTCTTGTGGGTGAGAAAATTGTGTGGCATGCACAGAGCTTCCCTCAGTCCTCAGGCTGATCTTCTCTTACCTCCCTCTTGAGGACAAGCTTCAGAGTGAAGGAGATGAAATCTGTGAAGAGCTGCTTCAGCCAGCCAGGTCTGTGCAAGACAGGGAGCACAGTGAGGTCTCCACGTTTGGGAGGGTGGCATTTGGGGACAATAAATCTCAGTGTTGAAAGGGGTTCAGACTCACTGCTTGTCTCCTTGGAGGTGGAGTGTGAGCTTGTGGAAAGTCAGGTAGCAGTCTGAAGCATCAGGAGCCACTTGGTCCTTTTGGCACACTGCATGAGATGAAAGGAAAAAGGAAAAACAAACAAACAAACAAACAAAAAAGCTGATTTGTGACTGAGAGGGGAAGGCAGAGTGCACTTTGCAGAGACTGCAGTGTGACAGGGTTCACAGGGGTCTTAGGATGAGAGAAGAGACAAGGATCTGACTCCATGTTACAGAAGGCTTGATTTATTATTTTATTATATATATTACATTAAAACTATACTAAAAGTATAGAAGAAAAGGTTCTCAGAAGGCTAGCTAAGCTAAGAATAGAAAAGAATTAATAACAAAGGCAGCTGTCCCAGACTCTCTGTCCAAGCCAGCTCACTGTGATTGGCCATTAATTAGAAACATCCACATGAGACCAATCACAGATCCACCTGTTGCATTCCACAGCAGCAGATAACCATTGTTTACATTTTGTTCCTGCCGCCTCTCAGCTTCTCAGGAAGAAAAAATCCCAAAGAAAGGATTTTCATAAAAAGATGTCTGTGACACTGCAGGAGCTGGAGCAGGGCACCACTGCAGAGGGCTCCCCACATCCCAGGGATGCTTCCAAAAGATTCCAGACCCTGCCAGGTTGGGGCAGGTGGGGCTGCCCTGCAGCTGGATGGTTTCTGCTCACAGCTCCAGCTGAGCTGCTCTGCCAGGCACCTTCTTCCTCTGCATACCTGCCAGCTGCCCCTGCTCCTGCCAGCAGGGACTCAGCTGTCCCTGACACAATAGTGCATGAAACCCAAAAACCAGAGTGGGGAGGGAATTTATTCCTATTGCAAAATGTTTGGGAGTTGCAGCATACTTACTCAGATTGATATTTAGCTGGAGGTCAATGGAAGACTCAATTTCAAAATCAACTGAATGGAAAAGCTGCAAGCTGTAATGGCAGAAGAGGGGACATTGAGGAGCCTGAGCCAGGAGCAGCTTCTCCCTGGCAGATGTGGATTTTGTAACACCTCTCACAGCTGTCCTTGCACTGCAAGGGGCCAACCCCCAGCACAACCCAGCCCACCTCAGACCCTCTGGCTTCAAATCATTGCAAGCTCCTGCCTTAGTGGCACTTTGGAGCATTAACCCCCCCCCCTTTTTTTTTACCCACTCAGAGTTTACAGAGCAACAAAGCAGAGAGACTCAGTCAACTCCGGTGCTTTGGCCTTTGGCCATCTGGTCTTGTCATGCAAGGTGAGGACAGAAAGGCAGAAAGCAAGAAAGGGCTGAGAAGCATTGCTGGAGTATAAAACCCTGTCTCAGGCAGTCATCAGTGCAGGCATGGCCAGAGAGGCTGAGGAGAGCAGCCCCACTTGGGCTTTGCCCCAGTGCCAGGGCAGCAGCAGGGCTGGGAAGGGAAAGCAGCAGCAGAGCTGGGAGTGAGCTGAGCAGCTCCAGCCCCATGGGCCAGTCCCAGGGCCAGCAGCAGAGCTGGAAATGAAGCTCAGCAGCAGAGCTGAGAATGGAGCTCAGCAGCTCCAGCCCCATACTCACAACCAGGCCCCGGCGTAGCCGTAGGTCAGGGTCCCTTTGAACAAGGCTGTCACGTTGCTGATGGAGATGTGGATGGCATTGTCCTCCTTGAGCTCCACCTCGCTCCTCTCGATGGACAAGTCATTGACCTGGATGCTGGAAACAGCAGAGACAGAGCTTGTCCCAGCCCAGAGCTGTGTGCTGGGATTGCTTTGGGTTTGTTCCTGAGGAATGGGATCTCTGAGGGACTCCAGGGCCAGACTCTGGAGCTTTTGCAAATCCCAGGGCCAGGCACAAGGACAGTGACTGTGATGCCTGTGCTCAGCCTTGGTGCACTGTGCAATGTTTGGATACAAGGTTTTGGGATGATTTAAACAGGAAACAGGGAACAATGCAGCCCTGTTGTGTTGCAGTGCTCTGTGCAGCATGGTCATGGCAGGAAGTCTGTTCTGTGAGTGCAGAATTTGTTCTGTGAGTACACCCCTGGATTTGTGCTCCCCAAATAAAAGTGAATAACACAGCAATATTCAGCCTGGTTTGTCACAAACACAGCCAAGTGACATCCTGCTGACAGGGGTGGATCTGGCACCCTGATGGGTCCCCTCTGCCTCTCAGTGTGCCTTGGGCACCATCTGCCATCGGTGGCCACAGGGACGCTACTCCCCATCCCCATTGTCAGAAATGAGCTTAACACCCTGCCTTCCCACTCAGCTGGAAAAACAAATAACTCTAAAATAACACATTAGCAGCCTAAACCTTAACATGCAAATTGTCTGTGAGGCTTAGATCCAAACCAGTGTCTGCCCCAGCACAGAGCTTTGCTTTCCCCAGGAGCTGCTGGATCAGAGCTCCCTCCAAGGGCAGTTCCTGGTCCCCTGTGTGCCCCATCCCTCCCCTGGCACAGCCACAGGGACATACTCACCCACTGAGCCCATAGGCCACCCTGCCCAGCAGCCTCATGGACCTTTCCCCGGTGATGTTTGGGAACCGGGCGTTCCTGAAGGCTGCCTGGATCACCTGGGCTGTTTCCCTGTTCACTGTCCATGGAAGAAAAGGGCAGAGAAGTCAAACTGCAATCTGTCCTGGCTGCAAAGCTGGATTAGCTGCTCTCTGGATAAAAGCACTGCAGAAGGCTTTTATCCGAGGTGTTTGTGTTGGATTCAGGAAGCACTACAAGTAATTTCAGATTAAATTTAAAAAATTAAAAATCCCTAACTGTGACAGCTGATGTCAGCAAGGGACAGCAGCGTGTGTGGCTCGACAGCCACCAGTGGGAGCTGTCCCAGGGAGTCGTCGGCAGCTTTCACACACCTCAGGAGCAGATTTTGGACAGGCAAGGCTGTGCTCATCCTTACACCACACAAGCTGCTGACTTTACCCCAGAGCTTTGCTTTCTGCTTACTTCTATTGCAGTCAGTTCTGGGGTCTACAAGGAAAAAATTCTGAAAAAGTTTCTGGGCCCATTTTCCTAATGTTACACAGCCCATTCCAGCCTCAGCCTCAAGCACATCCTTGTACAGAATTTTCCCTTTCAGAAATACCCTCTGTTAGTTCAGCCCAGCATGAATACACCTTTCTCTGCATGCACCTCTGTCAGATGGGACAGGACAGAGATGTTCCACCCTCATAGAAGAATTAAATTCTTCCCCCACAAAGCTCCTAAATCCTTCCAAATGAGCCCACAGCAGGTGACAACATGTCTCATTGACTCCAAGAGATGAGATTGCAATGAGGAGAGAAATCAAGCACACATTTGTTCAAGCTCTTTCATCATGCCAAGCCCGAAGGAACAGCACTAAATCCTGTGGCTGAGGAGAGGAGATATGAACAATTTCCAAGCCCCTTTGCCTGCTCATGCTTTAACCTGTGCTGCAGGCAGGTGCTCACACAAGAGGCAGAGAGGCAAGAACCCCCTCCCTGGGCTGATGTGTCCCAGAATTCTGGCAGAGCTGGGGCAAAGGCAGCCCCAGGGAGCAGCACTTACACAGCAACGCCGCGGGCTTGGTCATCCTGCAGACGATCCCGGTGCTTCTGTAGGGAAAGGGCCCAAACTCGCAGGCTGCTGCTGCCTGGACAAGCCCCAGCAGGATGCCGAGGGTCCCCAGCGCCATCCTGCCAGCCCAGCACATCCTCAGCCAGAGCAGAGAGAGCACCAAGTGATTCTGGACGGAGGCAGAGCTGCTTTCATACCCCCAGCAGAGCCCACTCGCAGCAGGACATGACCTGCTTCCTCCACTTATCAAAACCCATCACACATTTCCTAATCTTCCTATAGTTTCCTTCACACCAGTCAGGCTGCACGCTGCCTTCCTCCCTCGGCAGGAGTTTGGGCTGCAGGGCTTGGTGCTGCTGCCAAGACTGCTTTAGCTCAGGACATGGACACACCAGGGTGGGTGGGAAAGCTGGAGGGAGATGGAGAGTGGAGGAGGATAAATCAAGAGAGCAGCCTCACATGCTGCCTCAAGCCACTTCAGCATTTTTAATTCATGCATAAATATTCCTTATTTTGTGTTCCTGCAGTAATTCCCCAGAAAAGCCCTATTTGAAAGGTGCCTACATCATTCACTGATTCTATGCACACTGGGGGGAAACTGAGGCACACTCCTGGGGCAGGGCTGTTTCCTGCTCCCACTGGGTGAACCCACATCTCCTGGAAAGCTCCATGACCTGGGATGTTTTTTGCCTCTTATCTGGGTTTGTGAACAGTCCGATTTGCCCCCATCCCACTGAGGCAGAGCTTTCCCTGCACCCAGACTCTGAGCTGATGTTTGGGAACATCAGAGACCCAAGTTCACACCCACTCCTTGTGCCACTGTCCTCCTGCACCTCTGCTGTGCTGCTGGGGCCCTCCCAACCCCAAAACAACCCCCAGCACAGAACAGAGCGGGGTTATTCCAGAAAGGAGGCTCATAACACATGCCCTGAACCTTTTTGTCAGAACAGGCTGAGGGAGAGGCGCAGGTGAGAACCTGGCAGCTCTGCAGGAGCAGCGCCCTGAGCGAGGCGAGGTGCCAGGCTCCCCTCAATGCCCTGAGCGAGGCGAGGTGCCAGGCTCCCTCCTCATCCTCCCTGGGCAGGCTGAGCACGTTTCCTGCGGGGTCCCCGCTGTCCAGCAGCCCCCACCCTGCCGTGCTGTTTTCTTCCTGAGTTGAGAAAGTGAACGGCCTCGGGTACCCCTCGGGAGGCACTGCCGGTCACTGACCCCAGGGAAGCCGAGCATCTGCGGCTTCCTCCGGGCTCCCGCAGCAGAGCAGCGTGGTGGCCATGCACAGACTGCCTGCTGCCAGCCCAAAGGGCTTTGTAAATGAGCAGATAATTGTTGGAAACACACCGTACAAAGGCAGCAGGTGCTGGAGCAGCAGAGCTCTCACACGGCACCATCTCAGCTGCCACAGCATCCCCCTGCCTGGCCAGGAGAGCTCTGCCCAGGGCAGCTGCACAGAGCCTGGCCATGCTACAAAAGGAGTGGAATTCAAGAGGATTCAACCATCTAGCAGCTCTGTTTTCTGTCCTCTCAGTTTAAGGGGTGTGGGCACAGTGTCCAGTGCCTGGCATAAAGAGAATCCTGCAGGCCCCAGGAGGCCACAAGCACCCCTTAGCCCAGGGTAGCAATTCACATCAGCGTGGAGAAATGGGAAAACTGGCACTCAAACAACCCTGTGTCAGTCACCAGGGTAGACAGAGGCACAAAGTCAAGACACCAGCCCCACTGTGCTGTTCCTGGTAGATGCAGTGCATTCCCAGCCCCCCTGCCCCAGCACACTGAAGAGTCTCTGTCAGCAGAGCTCAGAGAAAAGGTGAACAGGGAACTGCTGGGCATTGACCTCCAGTGGGAACAGGAAGGCTGGAGCCTTTCTGCCTACAATAGCAAAAGCATGTGGAACACAGAGGTGCTGTGAGCATCCTTGTCCTGGAGTAACCAGGCAGAGGCCAGGGCAGCAGGGACAGCAGAGCCCACCCCCCTCCCAGTGCAAGGTCAGGCTAGGACAAGTCAGGTCAGATTTAAAAGCCCAAGGAAAAGTTAATTTTGGCTAGCAGGAGGCAGGGCAGTCTTCAAACCCCAAAGAAAAGTTAAACATCCAAGCTCAAAGGGGATGCTGGAAGATGTTTTGATAAAGACTTGCTGTGTAAGGCTTTATCTGAAGGCCATGTACACACACACGTACTCACCACCTTGCTGTGCGCTGTCCTGTAACTGGGGTTGTTTTTCCCCACATTGTCCAGGGCAGAGGTACATCACAGTGCCATTAATCTTTGTGCTGCATTAACCAAAACATTTGGTGTAACCCTGCAGATGCTTCCTGAGAGCTTTCCAGGTACACTGGCTGCAGCCATCAGTAGGATGGGCTCAGAGCACAGGCAGGATCCAACTGCAGCCCTGCCATGGCAGCAGGGCCAGGCCAAAGACCACTGCTCCCATTTGTCCTAGATGTTTGTAAAATTGAGACAAATAACTTTCAGACAAGATTTGCTTTATGAACTAGTTAAATCAGTTAAAGCTATGCAACGTTTGGATACAGATTTGTGATGCCAAATGAAATTGATATTACCTGAGTTACTCTCAAAATTTTAGAAAGCAGGAGTAGCCTGGAATCCACCATCACATGATAAAGTGAGGGCTCTCAGCCTCAAGGAGTCCCCTTGGGTGATGTCCTGACCCCAGGGGAGGGTTCCCCCACTGCAACTCCAGATTCTCCTGAAGCCAACTCAATTCCTTCTCTTCTGTACCAGTATCTTCCATAACAACCACTAAAAAGAAAAAACAAGCTGGCTCACACAGGTGGCCCTAGGTCAGCCAGGTTTTTCACAGCTGAGGGTGCCCAGGGCAGCTGGGTTGGAGCTGGAAGTGCAGCCAGCTGCATTTCTGTGGCACTGGCAAATCCAGGCTGAAAGAACAGCAAACACAACTTTCAGTGCTATTGCAAGAAACTGGGGAGGTTCTTCTGCAGCTCAGGCCACTGAGCAGACACAAGACATGGACCCAACATTTCCCAGGCTTTGTCCAACCCTCCCAGGGAACATGAACTCACTGCAGGTTTGTGAGGGGCTCTCACACGAGGACTGGTTCACCCCCATGGTATCACTCCATTGGAAATTCACAGCACACTGAACACTAGCAGGCATTTCAAGAGCTATTCTTGTGCAGCAGAAGGGCTGGAGGGAGGTGGTGAAGATGCAGTTGGTACGTTTGGTAACACTGAGGAGACTCAGTTTGTGTGCACTGCTTTGCAAATGCCATCAGCCCCACAGCTAGAAATGGATCACAGGACAAAGAGCAGAGGGAGGCTGTGACACTCAGCTGGGCACTGACTTCAGTGCATAAATGAAACAGCTCTTCAGAGAAAAGGGGAAACCACACACAAACAAACACAGCTCCAGCTTATCTGCTCAGCAGCAGCCTCATTCTCATGAGCTTTGTGTCTCCAGAGCTGAGGACAGGACCAAATCTGTAGTGACAAACAGGACTTGTGTGGCTCCCCAAGCAAGCAGCCTGTTAAGAGCTTCCACAACCAGAAAAAAGGTGTGAGAAAAAGAGATTGTACATTTTTCTCTGACTTGTTTCTCAGTGGGGACAGGCAACTGCTCTCAGCTAGGAGCAGCTGCCAGAGAGTATCAGCGGACACAGAGCAGAGGAGCTGGCTTTGTCCTGCTGCTCACTTTGCCACCCTGTGGACCTTCAGAGGACTTCACTGCTGTAACCTGCCTGCTCTGCTCTCGGGAGCCCCACACAATGGTGCTGCAGCTCGCATGCAGAGGAGCTAAACCAGCAGCAGAATCAGAGCTGGAAGTGCGAGCCAAGGCAAACCCAGCCTCCTAAACCCACATGCCCCAAGGCCCCTTCTGACCTCTCAGCTTCTGGCCCAGCAGAGGGGACAGCCTTGCTCTGGAAGATTCAAGGTTGGTTTGCCTTGTGTCTAACCTCAGTTCCCTCATTTTCAGGGCCATGCTCACTGGCAGCCAGGCTCTATCCCCTTCCTTGCCATCCCTCCTCACTGTTTATACTGACAGCTCTCCAGGCTGACCTGCCTCAGCTCCTTTCATGCCTCGGTTGTCACTGCTTGCTCCCAGAGGCAGCCACTGCTCAGTGACAGGGTCAGGGCCACCCCAAACCCCCAACTCCCCAGAATCCAGGCTGGCTCAGGCAGAAGTGCTTGGAACCCTCAGCCAGGCACTGTTCCCTCACAGCCCAGTGGTCCAGCCTCTGTGCACACCCCTGGCAGCTGCCTCTGCAGGATTACACAGGATTTACTTCCACATTTTGTGTCCTCTGCTGCAGTCACAGCCCCCCTCCACCCCAATGCATTCACAGAACCATTAAGGAAATCTCCTCTAAGGTCCAGGACTCTCACTGCATCTCTGCAGCAGCATTTAGCTACACTTCATTAGTTTTTCAACTAGGTTTAAATCCATCTGGCCTGCTCCTGGGAACAGCAAAAGCTGAAAGACAACAGATGTTTTGCTGTCTCAAATTTTCAGACTAGAGATTTCACAAGTAATCCAGCATTATGTGCTCATTGTCTTAACCATATCAAACCAGTTTATTTCTGGCTGCCAGGAACTGCTCTCTCCTGCTCAAACTGAGCACAGCTCAGTTAATTTAGGCACTGAGTGAGGGTTTGCTACACCCTGAGGGAGAAAAACCCACAAGCCACAAAGCACCCTTGATAGGGAGCACACCCAGTGCAGCAGCTCAGGTGAGGGCTGCAGCTGTGTCTAGGGTGGGGAATGGCTGTCACCCACCCTGTGCCTACCACAGGGACAGGGACACAGACTGTGAGGGTGCAGAAGCCTGGGGATGCCTCTTTGTGGGGAGTGCAGCACCAGATCATTATCCAGGCAAGATAGAGTGGGCAGCTCCTCCAGGAACATCTTCAAAGGCTTATGCAGGATATATCTGGGGCAACAACTGACCTCCTCTCAAATGATTTTATTATTTTACCACTGTCCCACCCATTCTCCAAGTCTCCAGCAAACTGAAGATATGGCAGAAAAACAAGCCTGGAAAAGAATTTGTTCAAATCAAAACCAGCACCAGGTTTAAGTGGATTCCACAGGTAACACCAGCAAACCAAGTCCAGCATCAGTCTGATCTGCCATGGCAAGATCAAGCATTACCTGCTACAGCTGCTGGTCCCAAGTGATGTGTGCTGGCCCTGCCCACACTGCTCACAGTGCCCTGCCAGGTGCAGGCAGCAAAGGACAAAGAGTGACAAGCTCCAGAGTGGCAGCTGCTCCCACAGAGCACATTTCAAGCCAAGTTAAACCTGAGCCAAGACTGGGCAGCAACTCCACCATGAGTCTCAGGCAGGATTCAAGGAGCCCAACTTCCCAAATAACTACAGAATTCCCCACTTCAAGATGTCCATGGCCTTTTTGTTACCAGCTTTTCATAAGCAAACAAACTCCAAACTATTCAAGGCACTTTACCTGCTGAAGAACACAGCTGGGCAAGGAAGTGAGTTCAGCACCTTTTCCCCCTCATATCCCAATACCCTCATCACTTTTCAATAAAAAATAGGCAAGAACACACCCTGTGCTTTAGAGGATATATACAAATGTAGATATAAATGCCTCCAAGTTTTATTGCAGTAACAGCCCTTACCCATATCAGAAATTAAAGGGAACACAATGAAATAATACAAGAGGAGTTGCACTGGAGTGAGAATGCAAAGTTGAATACAGGAATTAAACTGATTTAACTTTGCATCCAAAAGCAGTGAAGAAGTTTACATTTTGCATAAGTTTTTGCTAAATATATTTATACCTGAACAGACTTACTCTTCCCCCATGATCTGGCAGCAGGGCAGAGGGGAAGGAGGAATTAAATCTTGAATTTAAACCATCTGAATTCAGCATCATGAAATTTAGTCTGCAACTCCACTGAGGTAATTGCTCATCCACATCATCTTACAGTCCTCCACTTTGTCCACCAAGGAGATTGCACAATATATTCTTCATAGGGAAATATTTACAAAGAAAATTTAAAATATTGAAGCAAATTTAACAATAGATCTTTCCTAAAAATCTGCTAATGCATATCTAGCAATTTTTGTTTGAGATCCTACACTCAGTGTAATTAAAACAGCATTTGAAACATTCCAACAGGAATCACATTGCACAGAAGAAGCAATTTGCTTCCCTAACATTTTTGCACACCCGCTCGGAGCCTGTGCCTTTAGTGCACAAGTCCACAATGCCAAGCCTCTACATAGGTACCTAATAAATGCTATGGAACAGAGTTCTTTGGAATGAGGACAAGCATCCCAGTCCCTGGGCTGTAATGATGTAAGGCTCCCTGCAGCTTTATTTGCTTGCTCAGTGAAAGCCAGAGGAAGTGCCATTGCTTTCCACGCCTGCTCTGGAGTTGGTGTCTGCTTCTCCCAGGTGTCCACTGCAGTTTCAGACGAGCAGATTTTGGTGACAAATCAGTTACGGGTCAGCCCGGGCCCTTCTGGAAGGAGGGAGGCAAAGAAAGTCTTGAAGAAAACCCACACCGTGCTCACGAGCGAAGGGCTGGCCTGCTGCAGCTCTTGGAAAGCCTGTCCCTCATCAGGAGGTGCCTCAGACTCATTTGTTCTGCCCCCATTCTCCCCCTGTCAAAAGAAAAGATATTTGGTAAAGAAGAATAATCAGAAATGCATTAGAAAAATCTGGCATCAAACTGTGGTTTTGTTGCCAAAAATGCCACTGTTTAAATATAAAAGTTTTCAAGTAGCCCCAGATACAAAGTCAAAAGCCCAAGCTGCACATGGCCACTACAGATTACCTCACACTGGTGTCCAGGAGCACTGTCCAGGACAGCCATCAAGCACCAGATCAGGTGAATTGTGTATTTCCAGTTAATTAACTTTCATTGGCATCAGAATTGTCAGCTTGACATGAAAGACTCAAGCTGCTTATAGACACAAATCCTACAGAGGTGTAGCCTGAACCCTGCCCTCAGTTACAACCTGTAACAGACCACTTCCCACTATAACTTCCTAAAGGACAGAAGCTGCTAAAAGATCACCAAAATATTTCAGGTTAACCAAGGAATTTACTACAGGAGGACTCAGGTGACAATTATTCTCCATACTGTCTTACAGAAGTTTCAAGAAAAGATTTTTTTCTACTACAAAATTTTCCACTACAATTATTAAACCAAAAGCAAAAACTTCCCAGGGTTTCATGGTTTAAAAATACAGCAAGACAATACCTGAAAATTATTGTTCTGGTCCTGGTTTAGAGCAGCTTGAGGAGGAACATTGCCTGGGAAGGGCTGAACTGGTCTTCGCCTAAAAGGGAACCGTCCAGCATGGTGCCTGGGAAAAGCAACAAATTAATTAATTAATTAATGCTGTTTCAACATTACTCATCCTGTTACACAACAGCTGCACATCTGACTGCTCAGTGCTGCTGGCAACCACCAACAGTAAAATTTAAGGACTTTCAGTGGAACAATGAACCTTCAACTCTCCAAGTCTACATAGATGTTGGAAAAGCTGCTCCATTTTAACTCTTAGATCTACAATTCAGACACCTACATCATTTGTTCCACAGGTAATCCAAGAATTGAAGAGGACAGATGATTTTTCTCAGATGAGACATCCCAAGCATAGCAGCTGAGGGTCCGTTATCTCTGTGTTTTTATCCTAATTATATTCCCCCACACAGAGAGCATCAAAGGCAGTTCAGGACACTCCACTCAGTTCAGCTTGGTCTGCTCTCCAGAGGGACAACAAGCAGAAGAACTGCATGGATGCAGCAAGTGTGAGACACCTTCCCAGATTTCAACCACTAATTCGCCAACAATAAACTGTAATTTCCCACACTGAACCTAGAGGTTTGTCTGCTCCATGCTGCTGAGTCACTGGAGCTTTACAACAGGGGCTACTTTGGTTTCAAGTGGTTTTTGAAATAGAAAGACAGCCACATCAGAAACTGCAAAACCCCAGTGAGATCAGCCACATTCTTAATTTAATCCAGACAAAGGCTTAATTATCATTTCTCTAAATATTGAGTTATAGAATGTAGAGGAGTGGTTTGCCCTTTCCAGGTCCAAGAGTCCTATGAAGCTCAACCACCAGGAAGCTCCCTAAGCACAGAACTCAGTACTTCAGTGAAACCCTTCTGAACAGCAAATATTAACACATCCACTTACAGATACATCAGAACAGTGCCACCCATGACGAGGAGGAGTCTGCTGATGCTGGAGTAGAAATAGACCATGTTGACAAAAACATATAACAGTGTTGCTGAGTAGAGCCAGTCCAACCAGTCTCGATTGCCACCCTCCTCATCTTCCTCCATGAGGGGCCCCCCTTGGGCATTCATCCTCAAGTTCTGGTCAGCCACTGCATTAACCTGAGCAGCAACATTCTGGTTTCCAGGCTGGTTTTGGGCAGGAAATGGGTCTGGGAGAGGAGCTGGAGGTGTCACTGGTATCTCCTGAGAATGCCGTGCATGGGATGGGTCAGCAGATGCAGCACTGGAAGCCAAGCTGGAAGCAGAGAACAAAGCACAGAATGAGGCTCAGTCAAACCCTCTCACTCCACACAGGCCTTGTGTGTGAAAGTCTGTCCATCTTTAGCAACAGAGTCAGATCACATGCAAGTAGAAAGCATTAAGTTTAGAGGCTACAGAAGCATTATAAACAAGCTTTAGTTTTACCCATAACAATTGTATAGTGACTTCAACAAATCAAACCAGGCACCCTCCCCTTTATCAACAGTAATGTCAATACTTCACAAAAACAATTTAGAGCAATCTGCAGGTAGTCTAAAAGCCTTCAGCTTGACCTACCACTGATGTCCAGTCAATGCTGTAGTCACTTTGAGCAGTCAAGAAAAAAAAAAAAAATAAAGGCTCCTCAGCAGGATCAGATTTACTCCAGAGCCACCTGCCCTCCCAGTGAACAGCCAGATAGAAAATGGACAAGATTCAGAACCACTGGCCTGAACAGCAGCAGAGTTAGGGGTGCAACTCCACAACATTCAGCACAAGCTGTGATGAAAAAGTCTCCAAGCACCAAAAGAGGAAGAATTGCCAGGAGCTCTCAAATTCCTTGTATTACAGTTTCTAGTTCCTACTGGCAGCTTAGAATAGAACACTTACTATTGCATGTAGTACTGTCTTGCATAAATCTGCTGGAGCCAGGACATCTGAAGCATGCTGTAGGTTGTGTAAGCAGAGAAGCCAGGAGCCACACTCTGGAAGGGATGCTGAGTTGTTTCCAGCCTTGGTCAAAATTTGAACACATTCATTAGCAAACACAGGGCTAACAGCAAAAGCAATTTATTACACAACAATGTTAATAGTTTCTGCCATTTTCTGCACCCAAATACAAAATTACTTCTTCCTTCTAGACACGTCTTTATCCACATGGACAAAGGAAAGACCTTTCTTCCTAATTAACAGAGCAGTGCACTTTCCTTTAGAGGCCACATCCTTGGAAGTGTTCCAGGCCAGGTTGGACAAAGCAACCTGATCCAGTGGAAAGTGTCCCTCATGGCAGAGGGTTGGATTAGATGGCCTTTAAAGGTTCCTTCCAATCCAAATTACTGCATGTCTACTAAAGCTTTTATATAAAGCCTCATCACATGTGGCCCATGTTCTGTGGATTTATGGCAGTATACGTCGCATAAGGAGCTGGCATCCAACACAAACACACATCTTAAAAATGTACATAAAATTATATTTACCCATTACTGGCTTCTGCTGACAACTGGACACCTGAAGAGCTCCTCGACCTTGCACCATTTGAGGAAGACACATTTGATTCCTGCCTGGATTCTGATGGTGACTTGGGCTGATCAGCTTTAACCTACAGACAGCAGGGCAGCCAGTGAGGTTTACTCAGGACATCACACACACTTTGTGCAAAAAGGCTGCACCCCACAAAGCATGCCTTTGTTTTAACACTTATTCCTGCACAGCACCTCTCAGTGCTGCCCCTGCCCTTGGGCACCACTCCACAAGCACCTCTTTCAGTATTCTAAACCTCCTGGAACCAAATGACTGGGATGCAAAACTGATTTGATGATACTCCTCCCTTTCACAAGATCTACACTGTATTTGTTACTTCTTATACATGCATTATGTCCATCTGGCTATAAAAATATAAAATACAAAAGACACTTTGGCTTTTTCCTATGGCACATTTGTGCTGCTTGCACAAACTGCTGCACACAGTTTGGGAGCTGTCCTGTGGTGATATATCTGACACCCAGCCAAAGCTGGCTGACATCTAGCAACCAGCAGGCATGGGTAGGGTTAGCTCACAGTGCCCTTAATGGGCAACAGGAACACAGCTCTAGAAACCTTTGCCCAGCCACTGTAAAGAAAAAAATGGGTTTCAGCCATTTGTACTTGAGAGCAGTCCGGACTGAGCTCAAGCACTAAGGCTGAGCCTGCAGAGAGGAAGCCAGAGATGAGTCATTCATGGGAGTTGAAGTGTCTGCAGTTCTTCCCTCGCCACACACACCACAACCACTTCCCTCTGCTTCTGACCACAAGCTCAGTTTGCCCAAGTTTGCCTGGGACACAGCAAATCATAATCTATTTAATAAAACTGAATCTGCCAGAAGGCATTTCTGCCCTGAGCAGCATATCACAACTAGATCTTTTTTAACAGACACCATGAGAACCTTTACTGATGAACTGCAGAGGCAATATTTTTACTCAGCTTAATTCAAATACATTCTCACATTCCCAAACAAATTATCACAAAGTAATACTGCTGTTGCACTAATAGGGAAAAGGGAACTGCAGTAAAAGGAAAGTTAAAAATGGTTATCCAACACTTCTTGTTTTCAGTTACAAGCCCAAGATCCAGAGTTAAGTTTAATTACCTCTGATTTGGTTCCTTGCCTATTTGCAGGAGTCTTGAAGTTGTATACCAAATGAAGAGCATGCAGCTCCCCATGCTGAAATATAAGAAAAGATCCATTAAAAAAAAATCCCTTCTCTAGATATATTTCAGCACATCATAAAAGATACTTTTTTTATACCTTTGGCAACAATTCTCCCAGACAGTGATGATCAAGCAGCAGCTTCCCAGAATAAATCAGCTTTTGGTCCTCTTCAGGCTTCGAAGAAAGAAAACAAGGAATAGGATTACTCGCTCAGCCAAGCATTAACCAACACAGCTTAGAGCTGGTGGAGAAAGGCACAGAGCTTGGAGCATCCCACATACCAAGGTGCACCTCTAAATTCAGCTGAAATTATGAGCACAACTGAATGCCCAAGTGGGATATGATCAAGGTGCAAACCTGCATAAGAACCCAAAGTCCCTTGGGCAAAGAATTTGGTTATGTGTTATATCTCTCACAGCCCTGAAAAAAAAATTTGTACTTCTTAAAAACAGAAGTTTGGTGTTCTGTCTAATCTGATCAGCACCAGAGGTGGTGTCAAGTGAATCTGTTACACCCCATCCAACGGGACCCAGCTGCTCTTTATCAGGAGCTGGTGGAGCACATGGAGCCTGTTCCTGGGTGATCACCACACTGCCAGGGAAAGCATGGGAACCAGGCCTGGCACCAAGCAACTAGTGACAGGGCAAGGGGAAACAGCATTATAGTTGCAGGGCATACTCCAGTTGGATATTAAGGAAAATTTCTTCACAGAAGGAATAGCTAAACATCGAAATGGGCTACCTTGGGAAATGGAGTCACTATCCCTGGAACTCTTGAAAAATGAATATAGACATGTCATATATCTAGATATAGCCACACTATATCTAAGTGCGGCTTAGATATAGTGGCATTTGCTCAAGGTTGAACTTGGAGATCTCTCCCAAGTTTATCGGCTCTGCGAAGGCCACGCACCGTCCCATGGGAGCAGCGGGGCTCGGAGCGCAGCTGCTGCAGCAGCGCTCCCGCCTCGGCTCCCGTGCCCCGGGGGGCAGGCACACACCGGCACCGCAGCCCCTCACAGCCCCGTGTCCGGGGGGCAGGCACACACCGGCACCGCAGCCCCTCACAGCTCCCGTGCCCCGGGGGGCAGGCACACACCGGCACCGCAGCCCCTCACAGCCCCGTGTCCGGGGGGCAGGCACACACCGGCACCGCAGCCCCTCACAGCTCCCGTGCCCCGGGGGGCAGGCACACACCGGCACCGCAGCCCCTCACAGCTCCCGTGCCCCGGGGGGCAGGCACACACCGGCACCGCAGCCCCTCACAGCTCCCGTGCCCCGGGGGGCAGGCACACACCGGCACCGCAGCCCCTCACAGCTCCCGTGCCCCGGGGGGCAGGCACACACCGGCACCGCAGCCCCTCACAGCTCCCGTGCCCCGGGGGGCAGGCACACACCGGCACCGCAGCCCCTCACAGCTCCCGTGCCCCGGGGGGCAGGCACACACCGGCACCGCAGCCCCTCACAGCTCCCGTGCCCCGGGGGGCAGGCACACACCGGCACCGCAGCCCCTCACAGCTCCCGTGCCCCGGGGGGCAGGCACACACCGGCACCGCAGCCCCTCACAGCTCCCGTGCCCCAGGTAGGGCCCTGCCCACCCAGCTGGGTGCGGTACCCGGGCGCGGCTGCAGTGCCGCGGGCTCTGCCGTCCCCGCACACCTGCGGGCCGCGCCGTGCCGGGAGGCCGGTTAGTTAATCATTAACCGCGACCGGCCACAAACCTGTCCCGAAATAGCCCAAGCGCGCCCCAAGCGCGGCTGACGCAACCGGGACCAGGACACCCCGGGAGGGGGGTGGGGGGGAAGCAGGTACCGGTCCCGGAGGCCCGCGATAGCTCCGCCGCTGCCCCGCGGGGAGCAGCCAGCCAGCCCGCACCACCCACCCACCCAGCCGGGCTGCGCGCAGGGACCCCCGGCGGAGCTGCGGCGAGCGCGGACTACGCACTCACCGGCGCGTCGGGCAGGAGGCGGCGCAGCTCGGTCTTGAGGCGGCGCACGGTCCAGGCAGGCTGGGCGCTGAGACGGAGGTCGCGATGCCGCTGCGCGGGGCTCCGGACCAGCAGCGACAGCGGCTGCTCCATGGCGGGCGCGGGGCGGGCGGTGATTGCAAAACCTCCCCGGCCAGATCTTTATAGGGGCCCGCCCCGCCGCAGGGCCGCGGTGGCTGCGGCTGATTGGTCGCGATGCGGGCGGGGGCGGGGGCTGACACGTGGGCCAATGGGACGGAGCCTCGCGTGCAGCGCCGTGAGGATACGGAGGCGCTGATTGGGTGGTGCCGGGTGAGGGGCGGGGCTATGCGGTCACCACAACGACCGTGAGCCGCCCCGCCCTGCCCGGTCCCTGAGGGGCGGAGGCCATGGCTTGGCCGGTGCCGCTCTCCTGCGTCCCTCCACCACATCAACACCGGCACCAACGCCCCTCTTAGCGATCCCTTGTTTCGTCTTCCCTCTCCCCTCGCCCGCTGGAGCAGCACAGCTCTGTGGAGCCCCGCATGTGCTGCATCCACAGCCTGATCCGGGTGAAACATCCCCTTTTTCCCTATGGTTATTTCACCCGGTCTGTGTAGCTACCTCAGCCGGTTTGCTGCGGGCTTTGTGGGTACACGACAAACCATATTTCTGGCTGGAGCCAAAAGAAGTGTGCAGACATGCTGGGGAAAGTTAATAATTCATGACATTTTGCTAAAAAAAAAATAAAAAGTCATAAAAATGTGGACCAGCAGCTTCTGAGCGCTCCTCCTCTTGCCCATCTTCCCGTAAAAAGCCCGTAGTAATGATCCCGATGCACCAGGAGGGGGTTTTCGCGTCCTTCCAAACAAAGCTGTAGGAACGTCGGGTTTATCTCGGCGCCAGGTATTTACTGTGCGTGCTTCAGGAGCTGCTCCTTGGTGTTCCTTGGCAGCCAGACCTGTTGCCCAAAGGCACGGATGAGTGTGCAGCCAAGAGGAGATTTTGCAAGCAGGAAAGCCGCTCTGCCACGGGGATGCATCACCCCGCGGCTCCCGGGTCAGAGCCGAGCCGGGGGCAGCGCTGCCCTGGGAGCCGAGAGCACAGAACCGCGCAGAACTGAGCTGAGCCTGGCTCTGGCCGGGTGAAGCCCCCGCAGCTGCCTGGGTACTCCTTGTGAGGGTGGAGAGTTCCATCAGAGCCCATTCCCCTCTCGTATCCACCCCACAACAAGGATGAGGATGCGCTCCTGCCTGCTTTGTCCCTGCTGTCCCTGCGGCGGCTCAATGCCCAGGTGGGCTTTGCCTCCCTGACTCCTGCTCTGTGTCCCAGCAGCCCGAGGAGACACGGCCAGAGCTGTTTGCTGCTCTTACTCCATCAGCACAGATCGTGATCCCCATCCCTCAGCTCCTGCTGACAAACGCAGTGTCCAGGGCCACCCTTGACATTGCCAAAGTCAAGGCGACTTTGCTGCTCGCTTGGCTGCAGCCTTTGTTCAGAGCACCAAGCGAGTTCCCGTGGGTGGCAGGGCCAGGGTAAGGCTGTGCAGGTGTTGGAGTGAAACCAGGATCAGGCACTGTGTGTTTTATCTGGGACTCCCTGTGCTGTTGCTGGCCCATGGACCAGCTGTGCAGCTGTAGCCACAGCGCCGATCCTGCCTCGAGCTCAGGCTCCTGTGCTCCTCCTTCATCACAGACAAGAGGGGCAGAACTCAGCTGAGTTCTGCTCATTCCATGTCTGAGCCATTGCTGGGGAAAATGCCTGCTCACTGGACAAACCTAAATCCAGCACTGCCCGGGCTTGAAGCAGGGGCTGGAGGAACAACCTCCTGAGGCACCTGAGTGCTGAACCTCAGCACCCCCCTCCATGTCTGGGGGTGCTGGACCCACCAGAGAGCCAGGCCCTCGCTGCCCTCACCCACAGCAGCCAAGAACTGGTGGATTTGGAGTCAGGGGACACATCTGGACATCAGGTAGCACATGCTCCAGCTCCAGAGGCTGATTCAGAGCTCCTGGGACCGAGGCAAAACAAACACTTCCCTGATAGTGTCTGCTTAGCTTAGCTCACTCTGTGGCAGCAGATAAGGGGTCACAGCACGAACCAGAAGGTGTGACCAGCACATCACCCCACTGTCCTGCTGAACAATTAACTCCAATTTACCAAAATTGGAGATGAAGGGCTGCAAGCTGCTTTTGTCACCTGCGTAAATATTAACCATGGATTAAATCAGGATTATCTCTCTGAACTTAACACAATTACTCTGTTAAAAAAAAAAAAAAAACAAAAAACAAAACAAACAAAACAACAAAGTAAACTGGGGGGGCTGAGTGGGTATTGCTGATGAGTTCACAGCTCTGTTTGTGGTCAGGCTGGTTTTCATGGCATGGCAATCTCCTGGCACAGCAGGAACAGCCAGAGGAGAATTTGCCAGCACATGAGATGCCCCATGGTCTCACAGCCTGGTGTGCTCCTTTGCTCACCCAGGCACAGTGACATAAGGGACAAGCCTGAGAGCAGCTAACACAGGCCTGGTGCTGCAGGGATGCCGGGGTGTGATGCAATTTTGTCCTGACCAGAAGTTGCTCCCTGGGCCAGGACAGAGCAAGGATCAAAGGGCAGCAGAATCCAGACAAGCCAAGCTGATTGTCTGGGCTTGGTTCGATATGTTTATTCTGTCAGAAGCACTGTGCTCATTGGGTGTCTGGCTTTAAAAACAGTTTCATGGTGCTGCTGTCATGGCCCCTTTGGCTCCAAAATTCCTCAGAGTCTGGTTTTGTTCAGGCTCTGGGGCTGGTGACCCTGGTGCTGGCAGGAGGGAGCTCACAGTGTGCTCTGGCATCGCTGGCAGAGCTGCCCTGCAGTGGGGTCTGCAGGGAGGGGGTTCTCTGGCTGTCCCCGAGTGTCTCTGTGCCCGAGAAGAGCCAGTGCTGCCAGAGACATCCCACGGGCATCACCTGTGGGCACAGCCTGGCAGCACCGAGGAGATGTGCTGTGCCTGCACATCCTGGCAGCCTGGTGTGGGACAGGCACGCCGAGGCTTTGCAGCACACCCGGTGAACTCGGTCAGTTTCCCTCCCCTCGCTCAGCTGTTCCACTGCTCACTAAGGCAAATCATCCACAAAACAATGAACCTTCCGTGGCCCACGCTGCTCTGGAGCAACATGAAACTTCCCTGCCAGACAAGGGAGAAAAGCCAGAACGAACCAGGAGGTGGGGAATGAGGGACACAGCTGGAAAACATGCCCTGCTACCAGGGTTGCCTGTGCCAAAGGCCACCAAATCTGTGGCATGGGAAGCCCTCTGCCAGCCTGGAGGAATGCAGGGATATTCCCGGGCTGGGCCGAGGCTTCCACCGGTGACACTCGCGGGGATTCCGTGAGGATGCTGGCCGCCTGCCCGAGCTCGGCGTCCCTAGAGAGGGGCCGCTGTTGTGTTTAATGTGTCGCTAATGATGTTCCTGACAGCCCGAGGTTAGCGGCGCGGTGCCGGTGCCGTCCCGGCGAGGCGGCGGCCGGAGGGGGAGCGGAGCCGTGCTCGGGTAGACGGACACGGAGGGGATGGGGATGGAGCCGGGCTTGGGAACTGGGATGAGGATGGGGGTCCTGCCGGTCCCGTCCCCACCCCCGTTTCCACGGCGACGTTGTCAGCAGCCGTCCGGCCCCGCCCCCCGCCCCGCCTGGGCCAATGGCGCGGCGGCGCCGGGCCTGCCCGCCGGTGACGTCATGGCCGGTGAAAATCCCCCGTGGCCGCGGGAGCGGCGGTGGCGGCGCGGCCCCGCGGCCCGGCCCGGCCCGCACCATGGCCAAGCACCACCGCACGCCGGCGCGCTCCGCCGAGCCCGTCATCGAGGTCAAGAGCAAGGTAAGCGCCCGCCGGGGACGGCCCCGGGGATGCCGATGCTGATGCCCGCGCCGGTTCCGCCGGGTCACGACCGAGCGCGTCGCCCCCGCGTCGGGCGGCACACGTGGGGTGGCACCGCGCACCGGGGAGCGGCGCTGGAGCCAGGCCGGGCGGGCTCTCCGCTCCCCGCGCTGCGGCGGCGCTGCCCGGAGCCTCCCCGAGCGCAGCCCGGCCCGGCGGCCGCGGCGTCCCGCCACCGTGGGCTCTGCCGGGCCGCGGACTCGCTCGGTGCGGCCGTGGGAACGCCGCGGCGGAGCGTTCGCCAGATGCGCAGGGCGCCGGTGCGCCGTTCCGGCAGTCCCGGTGTGCGAGGCGGCCCCGGCGGTGCGGCGGTGCGGGGTGAGCGGTCACCCCGGCGACACACACCTCGCCCAGATGTGCACTCACCCAGATGTGCGTGCTCGCCAAGGCAGGCTCATCCCCGGCTGTGCCATCACCCAGATGTGCTCCCCCAGCAAGGGACGAGCCCCTGTCGCGCATCCAGATGTGCACACCTGCATGACTGTGCGCTCGCCCGGCTGTGGTCTCCCGCAGACGTGTCTGCTCACCCAGATATGCGCTCACCTGGCACACCCTTGCCCAGATGTGTGCGGTCACCCAGACATGCACCTTCGTCCACCTGTGCCCATCCACCCATCACTGTGCTCACCCAGCTGCGTGCACTCCCTTTCTGCACCCTTATCCAGCTGTGCACCCTTATCCAGCTGTGCACTGCCTGCTCAGGACCCCCGGCAGGGTGCAGGGTGCCCTCCCTCCCAGGACGTGGTGGCACCGCCTGCCCCGACAGCTGGGGTGTGACCCCCCCCGGGCAGCGCGATCCTCGCAGCGCTCCTCAGCCTGTTCTTAATTGGCTTCCCGTTCGTCGTGACGGAAGGAGGCATTAATTAGCGCTGTTGCTCACCAGGTGCTACGGCAGCGCCCGTGTCGCAGGGAAGGGCTCCCGGCAGCGCGGGGTCTGCCACGGTTGGTGGTACGGCCAGAGGGTCCTTCCTCCACCGCGGGGCCATCTCTGCCCCATCGCTTCAGCGTTTGGGCACAAAAACGGCTTCCCTCCTCTTACTTTGTTCTTGGGACGGGCTCCTCCTGACCGGCTCTGCCTGCCCCGGGGCAGCTCTGTGTGATGCCCTGCCTGCATCAGGGCCAGCCCTGCCCAGGGTCACCCTCTTCCTCCTCTTCCTCATCCTCCCCTGCAGTTTGACGCTGAATTTCGCCGCTTTGCCATGAAGCGCTCCAGCGCCGGCAGCTTCCAGGACTTCTACCAGCTGCTGCAGACAGTGCACCAGATCCCGCGGGTGGATGTGCTCCTGGGCTACACAGACATCCACGGGGACCTCCTGCCCATCAACAACGACGACAACTACCACAAAGCCCTGTCCTCTGCCAACCCCCTCCTCAGGGTCATCATCCAGAAGAAGGGTAAGCGGGGCACTGGATGTGTCTTCCTACCAAGAGAGATGAGCCACAGCCTGCAGTACTGCTGGTTCCACTTTTGGGCTGTGCCAGCAGGGCCTGGCTGGTCACGCTCCCTCCAGCCACTGCTTTGGTGGATGGATGTGGTGATGGTGGCACTGGGAGGCTGCCAGAACCCTGCCAGGGCTCTCCCTGGCAGCCCAGGGCACCTGCCTCAGCCCAGCCCCGTGCGACCTGGTGAGCAAAGGCAGATCCTTGCAATTCACCCCTTTGAAGTTGTGTGTTCCAGCCAAGCCAGCGTGGGCTCCCAGATAACACCTGTATAGCTCCTGTGAGTGCTGTGCCAGCAGCCCCATCCAGCTTCCTGCCCTGAGGAGGCAGCAGCCGTCATTTTGGCAGAGCTCTCAGGGTGCCAGGTGCTGCTGGATTTCTGGTGGTGTTGGGAAGAGGCTTGGTGCCTCCCTGCCCTTATCTTAGTGGCATATTCCCAGGGAACCACTTCCTTGCACAGGTACACCTGATAGCATCCTGATAGCAGTGTCCTGGTGAGGATAAAAGCCTCCAAGGGACAAACACTCTGAGTATTTCTCCTGTTTTCAGGGAAAACAAGCCCGTCCCCTTCCACTCAGTTTAGCAGCACCGAGGTTTTCTCTTTCTCAGCACCATCAGTCAGCAGTTCACAGAGCCAGAGCCTGACGCAGAGCCACAGGGTCAGCACGGCATCCAGAGTGAGTCTGTGTTTCCAGCTCAGGTTAGCGGTATGAAGTCTCTGAGTGAGAGGTGATGCTGGTAGCCAGCCCTGGCTGCTGTGTCAGTTTTCCTGGGCTTTTGCATCAGGGTGCTGTGGGATGCCCTGGACATGTGTTTCCCCTGTGGCTGATGGTGTGGGGGCTGGCAGAGCAGTGATCCAGGCTGCTGGAGCTCATGGTGTGCTCAGGGGCTGTCACTGCCAGCACTGAACCATCCCCTGCTCCTGGCCCAATGCTGGGACCCAGGCTGTGACATGGAGAGCCAGTGTAGGGGGTGCAAGGCTGCAGTGGGACCATCACTCCTGCTCCCAAGAGCCATCCAAGGAGCTGCTGGAGAAGCCTGTGAGGACCCAGCTGACTGTGCCAAGACACACAGTGTGCAGAGGGAGCAGGGAGAGCCTGGCTCCATGGGCAGCATGATAAGGAAGGCAGGCAGGCAGCACCAGGGAGCCCCAGCACCCAGCTGTGCCCGCAGGAAAGGGGCCTTGGGGCTGCCAGCACCACAGGGAGGTGAGCAGAGAGGCCAGGAGCAAGTCCTGGGTGAATCACAGCTAATTTAAAATGGATCCAGGTCATCCCGAGGCTGGGCTGTCGTTGAACCGGTCTGGGTCGCTGAGGAATGTGGCTGCAGAGCCTCTCACCCCACCGGGTGCAGGGAGCTGTGCACACACACAGGTGTGCTCCTGGCAGTGGGCTCTGCAGCAGCCAGTCCTGCCACAGCAGGGCAAAAAGCAAAGGCTGCACCTGGGCTCCCCTCAGTGCCATCACCCCGTTGGGTGAGGGCATCCCTGCAGGGCAGCCTGGCTGGGACAATGGTGCTGCCCCTCCTTGCCTGGGCCAAGGCTCACTGGAAGGGCAGGGGAAAGTGTGGGACATTGCCAGGGCCACCATGGGGCCCATCCTTGGCTGCTGGACCTGCCTGGCCCCGCCACTCTGCGCCCCTTGGAGAGGAGCTGTGTGCTGAAATAGCTGTGGGAAAGCCTCCGCCACCCTTCCCCGAGCTAAAAATATGCCAAGGCTGTGTGTGCAGGGAGATATTTATAAACCAGGAGCCCTGGCAGGCTGGCTTGGCTAGGGAGAAATCCCATGTCCCCTGGGCTTGGGGACATCCCTGGCAGCCCTGCAGCTGCAGCAGTGTCCAGGTGCTGGTGGGGGACACTGTGTGGAATGTACTGACCATGGAGCATCCAGATGTGGGCTCCCCCATGGAAAGAGATGGGGAGAAACCAGAGAGGAACCAGGGGCTACTCCCCAGCACCTGGTGGATGAGGCCAAGAGGGATGGGTTGGAGCTGGGTCCCACAGAGCAGCTCCAGGCCACGGTCCAGAAGGAGGGAGTCAAACCCTGTATGAAGGCGCCTGATGGTGGAGTAAGGGACATGGGCACAAATCACAGTCTGGGATATTCAGGGGCTCTCAGGATGCTGCAGCCCTGAGATGAATTTCCAGGAGGTGGGGAGTCTCTGTCCTTGGGAATGGCAGAGTTCTGCAGGACACAGTGGTGGCTATCACCAACCCACACCAGCAATAGCCCTGCCCTGGTGGGGCTGAGGACTCTGGTGCTGTCTCCTGGGCTTGGACTCTCCCTAAGGGAGTTGGTTGCCACCACAGCACACTTATGTGGGGGAATCCTCTCTCCCCAAACCCAAACTGGGGCATGGCTGCAGCTCCCAGGCCATCAGAGCTGGCAGCTCTAGTGTTAAACTGCAGAGTTTGGCTTAAAGTGTGATTAAGGCTGAATCACTGCCTCGATCCCACTAATCCTGGCCTGTGTGCCTGTGTACGCTGGGTAATCCCAGGAGATGGGCCCCAGCGGAGACAGGCTGCAGGGAGAGCCAGGCTGATGATGCGGGGAGAAAAAGGCAGTGAAAGCTGTGAGCAGGGCCCTTGTGCTGAGCACTGCCCCAGCACCTGGGGCCAAGGGCGGGTGCTCACATCCCCAGCAGCCACAGCAGCGCCTGACCCGTGTCCTCCCTCCCTGGCTCCCTACAGCAGAGTCTGACGCCAGCGTCTTCGCCTCCAACTCCCTGCAGCGGAAGAAGAAGGGGCTGCTGCGGCCAGCGCACTACCGGGCCAAGCCTCACCTGCTGATCGGGATGCCCCAGGACTTCCGCCAGATCTCCTCCATCATCGACGTGGACATCCTGCCCGAGACGCACCGGCGCGTGCGGCTGCACAAGCACGGCTCCGACAAACCGCTGGGCTTCTACATCCGCGACGGCGTCAGCGTGCGCGTGGCCCCGCAGGGCGTCGAGAAGGTGCCCGGCATCTTCATCTCCCGCCTGGTGAAGGGCGGCCTGGCCGAGAGCACGGGGCTGCTGGCGGTCAGCGACGAGATCCTCGAGGTGAACGGCATCGACGTGGCCGGCAAGTCGCTGGACCAGGTGACGGACATGATGGTGGCCAACAGCCACAACCTGATCATCACCGTCAAGCCGGCCAACCAGCGCAACAACGTCATCCGCAGCAGCAAGGCCTCGGGCAGCTCCGGCGTGTCCACGGACAGCACCCCCAGCCAGCAGACCCCCAGCCCAGCCTCGCAGTACCTGAGCAACTACAGCACGGCCGAGAGCGACGAGGAGGGAGACCTGGTCATCGAGAGCGACAGTGCCTCGCACTACATCCCTGGGGGCTGCCCCAACGGGGGCCCCGCTGACGGAGCCCTGCGGAGGAGCCTGTCCCCACACAGCTCACGGGGCTCCCTGCAGTCCCTGGGCAGCCACGACGGCAGCCCTGGCAGGGGCAGCGCACGGGAGGATGGCACCCTCCTCACCCTATAGCCACAGGGGTCCGTGATGGGGTTCTGCTGATCTGGATGTGGACACCAGGGTGATGATGTGGCCAGTGGGCAGGGGTGGAGAGGGGCTGCCCTCTGCCTGCTCCCACCCCCTGTGACCCCAGGAGCCCCACTGTGGGACCCACTCGAGCTGGGCACTGCCCCTCTGAGCGCCCTTGCCTCCTCTTCCAAGCAAGCAGGGGTTTTTAATTGTTTTATTGAAATATGCATCATTAATATATTGCAATGGACAGTAAAACTTTTTCTAGAAAGCACCGTGCTTGTCCCTGGTTGATGTCACTGCAGGGAGGAGGGGGACACTGGGTGGGTTCCCCAGCCCTGTGCACAGAAGGCAGTGCCTGGGGGCTGTGGCCTCGACCTTTGCTGCTGTGCTGGGTGACCCCACTGAGACTCATTGTGCCTGCCCCAGGACACATGTCCAGGCTGTTTTGGGCAGCTGATGGCCTGATGCAGTCAGCCTTGCTTGGTCCCCCCATTCCCACCTTGTCCCTGCTGCAGGGCCCTCACTAATGCAGGGGACACCTGGCCTGGCAGCAGCACCTTGGCTGTCACTCAGCCCTGCTAAGGCTGCTGGGGACATTGCAGCCCCATCCTCCTCCTTCAGCCCCAAGCTCAGGGCAAGGGGGGGTCCACACCTGCCCCTGCTGCTCTGCTGGAGCTCCCAGCACCCTCAGTCCCTCTCCCAAAGGGGCCAAGCTGATGGTGGCACTCACTGCTGCCAAGGGCTTGTGGTGGGACTGGCAAGGAGGAAGCCCTGCAGCTCTCGGGGTCTGAAAAGCCAGCACCACTCTCTGTTCAGAGCCTGAGGCCAGGGCAGGCTGGGCTGAGGACACTCATGGCACACAGCCAGGGCCCAGACAGAGCAGAGGCAGATCTGGCAGCAGGGCTGGTTAGCCCAGGCTGGTTTGGGGCAGGGAGGTGCCCAGGGGCTGTGCCCATGGCCCCCAGCCACTCTCACCCAGCCGGCTCAGCCTGCCTGGGGTTTGCCCTGAGGTGGCCCCAGGGGCACATGAGGTGATTTTCCAGTTGGCATCTCACCTCCTCCAGCCCTCGAGTGCCAAAATATTCCCCACCCCTTGGCAGCAGCCTCAGCCCTGACATCCCAGGGCACTGCAGTGTGCCAGGTGGCACAGGCATAGGATACTCCACAATATCCCCACCCCACAAAATCCTGGCCAGGATGGAGCAGCCCCTGCAAAAAGGCAGCTGCTTGGAAAATCCACACACAGTAGCAAATCCACCCTGTGTAGCAAATGGAGATGGAGCAACAGCACAAGCTGCAAGAAGGGAAAACCTGATGGGATTTCAGGGGTAAAAGTGCTCCCCCTGAGGGCAGCACTGTCTGCAGACAGAGCCCCAGCAAGGTGATCGGGGCAAGCCCCCCTTGGAGATTCTGCTAATTCAGCTGGATGTGGCTCCAAGCTGTGGCACTGTGCCTCTGCTGAGCAGGAGATGCACCAAGCCCTCCAGCCATCCCTCACAGCTTCTTTGCTTCATGCAGCAAATCCCTGAAAAGGTCTGCAAGGTTCCTGCATGGCATCTGAAGGTAAGGCAGCAGAGAGCTCACCTACGTGATGGCACCTTCCAGCCCTGTCCTGCCAGCCTGGATGGAGATCCAGCAGGATTTTGCACATTCTCCAGTCCATGATCCCCTGCCTGCACTGATGGTTTTGCTGCCCACACCACTCCCAGGCCCTGCTGGGCCCACTGGGAGCTGCACACACACTGCAAGATGGAAATGATGGTTTATTGGAGTATCTCCAGCCCCACAGACAACAAAGACTTCTCCAGACATCCGACCGGACCCTCCTGACAGCTCAGCCCTTCCCTGGGCAGAGAACACTGAAGCTCTGTGCCTCCTTCTTGTCCCCAAGCTGTTCCCCTGAGCTCTCAGGTGCTCAGGATGAGCCATGACCATGGTCCAGCTCAGGAGAAAGAGAATGACTAGGAATACCACAGGCAGCAGCACAAGAGACCTCCTACCAGTTTCTAGAAGTAGGAAAAAAAGGGAAAGTAGAAGTGATGCCACAGACCCAGAGCAGAGAGCTGATCTGTGAGAAGCCAAGCAGCAGAGACAACTGCTCCCCAGACCACTGAGCAGGGCCTTTATTAGGGCATCTTCCTCCCTTTTCTGTGGACAAGACACAGCACTGAAAGGTGAGCAGGAGATGCCAGCTGTGCACTGGACACTGTTATGGGCACCTGCATGGGCCCAGGGTCTGGAACTTGGCTTCCTCTCCTTCCCTCCCAAAACATGATGTCCATTCCTGCCCAGCAACAAAGGATGTTCAGGCAGAGCAGCACAGCACACCTGGCCCCACCAGCTCAGGAGTCCAACTTGATGAAGACTTTTGGCCTTGAGAAAATTTTGATTGCCTCGTCTATCTGGGAGAGCTTCCTCTCGAGCTCCACCCGCCTCTTCTGCATCCGGAGGCTGTCCCCACGCATGGGCAGCAGAACCAGGTCCTTCACCAGCTGCTCCTGGCCTGTAAAAAGAGGGGAAAAAAGGTTGTGTAAGTTGAAAAGCAAAGAAATCCATCCTTTTCCTAGAGCTATGAACACAATGGCAGCACTGGAACAAGGACCTAGAATCCTTCTATTTAAACCTCAGCTAGATGAAGACCTGAGGGACCTGCTCCAGCTTTGAGAACCAAGGATTGGATGAGACACCTCTGAAGGTCCCTTCCAGCCAAAATTTTTCTAAGATTTTAGGAGCAATAGCAACCCTGACATCAAGTCCAGTGGACAAGTGTGCTCCAGAGCCAGTCCTGTAACCTGCAGGACACTGATTCCTCTTTCCATGCATCCAGCTCACACTCTGCCTATATATGCCCTAATCCAGGCACCTCTCCAAGTGGCAGGAATGTGTCCCTGTGTCTCTTCTCCATTATCCTGCCTGGGACTGTTTGTTTTTCTGAGCTGGACTCACTGTCTTTTCCCTCTTACTCTGTTTGAGGTTGCTGAGGGTCTCGAGGCGCTGTCCCTCGGGCATCAGGGTGTGCCCAGGGGGGGTGTCGGGGTCGGGCAGGTTCCGCAGCCGCTCCTCCGCCTGCCTGCGCCACAGCTCCTTCCTCTCCAGCAGGCTGGGGGCAAAGGAGAGAGGTGTCAGCACATCTGGCACAGGCAGATGTGGCCAGGAATGTGCCCTTCAAACCCCACCAGGTTCTGTGTCACTGGCTGACGAGCCCAGGGAGCCACACACCCCCATGTGTATAAAGCACATGTGTGGAACAGCAAATGTGCTCCACAGGTACAAAGGGCTGTGGGCAGAGATGCACTCAGGCCAACAGTGCTCCTTGGAGACAAGGGCTGCTGCTCCTCCTTTCTGGCTCACTGAGTCCTCGCCAAACCATCTGTGGGTCAATGGCAGAATGAAGTCAGACAGCAGCTCACAGCCAGGGATGCTGGCAGAGGACAGCACAGCCAAAGGACTGGCACCACAGTCGACCTAGGACAGGGTCTGTTTTTCATGCAGAGCCCCAAAATGCACAGCACTAGCTGGATGTTCCTCAGAAGCCAGGCCCAAGGATGAACACCTGTGAGACAGAGTGAGCTCTCTGCCTCTCTAAACCCAGACCTCTCCAAGCCAAAGCTACATTACATGGAACAAAGCCTACAAAGGGGCAGGAGCACATTTCTCAAGGCACACAGAGCTTCCCCATATCAGCATCATTGTACAACAGCAAGCAAGGGAGGAGGAGACAAAACTCCCTCTGAGCCCTGTCACACTGGGATGCTGGTTAAGCCAAGAAAGCAGCAGGGACAGCGTTTACTCCCCAGTCCCAGAAAAAGGCACTGCTGCACATTGCAAGAGCACCTCTATGCCCAGCCCATCTCTCCAGGCACACCCACGGGATGCATTAAGCCTGTCTCAGTCCCATGGGGCAGAGAGAGGCACACTTACTACTGGGGGACGTGTCCCTTTTGCGTGGCGTTGTACTGCTCCTGCTCCTGCTGCCGGTGCTGCAGCAGCTGCGCCAGCGCCTGCAGGGACTGCGAGCGGCGCAGCGGCGCCCGCTTGGCGCTGCACGCGTTGTGCCTGATGAAGTCAACGCTCCTGCCCTCCACCTGCAGCTGCAAAAACAGAGAGCCAGGCATCAGGGGCAGGTTGGGCACAGGCACACAGCCAGCTGACACTGGCCATGCAAGGGGAAAGCAGAAATGCAGCACACAAGGTCATGGATTGTGTGACGGCAGGACAGGCGGACCCTCGGCACAGCCTGTCTCAGGCAGGAGCTGTGGCCATGGTTGGGAAGGCAGGCACCTAAAGCCAAGCCTAATCCTGACCTCTATAAGGTCCCCAAGATGACCACATGCCTTAAAAGCCAGAAAGACAAAAAAACCTCAGGCTTGATGTAGTCCCCATGAAGCATTTTGAGGGCAGAGGAAAAACAGGCTGGGAGCTCACCAAGAAATGCAACAGAACCCCTGGCAGAGCAGGAACTTTGCTGCTTGGGCACTTCCCCAGAAACAGCAACTCCACCACAGCTCCTCTGCTGGACAAAACAGTGGAGAAGGTGGCTGTGTTTGCATTTAAGATTTCCCTGGTCTCCTCCTTTGTAAATCATGTCCTGTTTAATTAAGTTGTTCATGGCATTTAGGAACCAACAAACTGACAATCTCACAATTGCCAAGGGAAAAGGACATGAGTCATGGAGCTGTTTAGGACCTCCCAAACAGACTACTTGAAAGGTTTAACTACTAATGCTGATTTAACTCTCCTTACTAAAACACACACTCATTTCCCAAATTTTTATCTAACATCCAGAAGCCACAGTTCCTTTGATTACAATGGGAACAGCCTTCAAAACCCCAAGACCTCCTGCAAAGCCCTTGGAAGAGCAGATTTGAGATTGCTGGCATGAGGAGGTGGAATTTTCACAGCAAACTTCATGAGCTCCTGAACTATGAGTGAGGATGAAGCTAGAAATTGAGTCCCTGAATATCCATCTCACCACCCCAGTGACCAGGACCCTGCTCCTTCCCTTCAGCCAGGAACAGCATTTACACATCTCCCAACTCATGCAGCACATCTGCCCCAACACTCTAGAAGAATGGATTTTCCATGCCAGAAATGCCTGGGATGGATGGATGCAGTCAGTGTGTAACTCACCTTGGTTTCAGCACCCTGTGCCTCTGTGTCTGCTCCTGCTTTTGCCCTGGCAGGCCTTGGGGACAGGGGTCTGCATGGCCTGATCCCAGAGCCACAGCGGGAATACGCCCTCAGGAAATTCACAGCCTCGGGATTGGCAGGTGGAGAGGTCTCCTGGGAAAGGCAAGGAAAGATCCACCCGTGGAGGGAGGCTGGGGCAAAGAAAAACCCTCTCAGCCCTGTTTGGGTGGTGAAGCAGGAGCTCAACACAGGTTTGCAGCAGGCACACGACAGCACACACCTTCTGCCACGGCCTGCAGAAATTCTTGGGGGAAGAGAATCTGTGATCAGCCAGCAAAGGCCAACAAACAGCAACAGGTCAGACCTGGCCACAGAATGAATGGCTAAGAAATGGGGGGAACTCTGCAGAAGCAAATTTGGATCAAGCAGGCTGCCTGCTGAGGTGCTGTTCTCAAATGCTGCTCTGCTCAGCACCTCAAATCTGTGCTTGTATCACTCCAGAAAGAAAAAGGAGCAGAAAGTGAAGGAGTCTGGTGGAATTGCATCTGAGGAGCATCTTCAAAGGCTGTGGCACAGGGTGACAGTACTTGATGTCTAGCAGGTGGTCTGGGACTATCCCAGACAGCCTTGTTTGCAAACAAACCCTGAGAACTGAAAGTTGACACTGTGGCAAGTGGGTGACCCTATGAAAAATGCAGCTGGGGCTCTGCTCTGCCCTTGGAGTGATGGGAACTGCACAGGGCCACCCCAGATCTTCACAAATACCCAAGGTCTGAACTGCAGCTCCCTGGGCAAGATTTCCTCTTGCTTGGCCCATTCAGCTGGGCAGAGCTGCAGACAGGGTGGGACTGGGCAGCCACACTGGTGGGATTGGTGTGAGGAGCAGGGTATGGGATTGCCCTCAGCACTGCACAGACTGCTCATGCTCCAAAAATGATCAGTCTTGTTTCAACAAATCTGGATCTCTCTGATAAGTTAATGAGAATTACCTTCACCTGGCACAGCTGGCTCAAAGTTGAGCCTGTGACCTCAGGAGCACAGAGCACAGCTTGCCCCATCTCCCTCCACAGGGCACTGGGACTGCCAGAACCCTTCCCAAGACAACTGCTACAGCTAACAGCCTCAGGGGCAGGAGACAGAGAAAAAACTCTGCATGAGTCATCCAGACCCAGCAGAATCAACTGAAACTCTGAGCAGCAGCAGCAGCAGCTCCACAGAAGATGGAGATCCTTCACAGGGAACACCTCAGCTCCAGGAGAGCCCCAGCAACAGTTAAAGCATCATGAGTCAGTGCCAGGGCCTCTGGAGGAGCACACAGAGCACAGGGAACGCACCACGCAGAACTGCCTGCGCAGAGACCACCCCCCTTCCCCACAACAAAGGCAGAAATGAGCTCAATCTGCCTCTAACCCAGAGGATTTGTCAAACAGGAGCGTGGGCTTGTGTTCTTGAAGCACTCGTGGGTTTGCTCCCATGTGTGGAAGGGTCACAGATACCAAACAGGTTGGTGACACATCTGGAAAAGGGACAGAGTAGCTGGAACCTCTGGCTTGGGAATCATCCTGTCAATTTTTATAGTTGTTATCAATACATGTCATTTTAGCATTGAAAGCTGGCTACAGATGGAAGGGAAGCACTGAAGAAATGAGGAGGCACTTAAAGGCTCCAACTCAGCACCCTCAGAGGCTGTGCTGATCTCTGAGGCCTCAACCCTGACTGCCTGGAGATGTCTGTGTGCCACTCAGAGCAGTGGTCATTTGTGGGATTCACTTTCTATGAACCTGAGAGAGAAAATTGTCTCTCTCTGTTCAGAGAATGTGAATCCCACAGTTATTCACCAGGACAATCATTTGGGGAAGATGCTCACACATGGAACACACTGCCCACTGTGTATCCACAGGGTGGGAATAGTTGGACAGAGGCTCAGTGCAGCCTGCTGACCTTACCTCTGGGTAAAACACCACAGCCTGTTGGCACAAACCCCAAAAAAGTGCTGCCCCAAACATGGGGAAGCTGAAAAGCCAGATGGGAGCATCCCCTGGCAGGAAATACAGCTATGAGGGGGAAGCAGGACAGGGATTATGGCAGCAATCACTGCCTGGACCCAAACCACACACTCTCACTCACTGCCCCACTGCCCCACCTGCCCACTGTGCCTCAGCACTGAGATGCCCCCAGACCCTGCAGGCTCCAGGACCCCCCTGTCTCCATCACTGTTCCCCAAGTCTGGAGAGTTCAAGAGCTCCTCCACAGATACCAACCTGCAGTTTGGCCTTCACCTTTGACTCCACATTTTCATATTTCTGGGATTTCCAGAGAGCTTTCACAGGCTTGGGCTGGCTGTGCTCCTGGGCTCTCTCCTTCTCCTTGCACTTCCTCTGAATCTCCTTTATCCTCCTCACATTTTCCTTCTCGTAGTCCTTGGCCTCTTTCCCTGCTCAGCAAGGGGAGACACACCTTCACCTCCCAGACACTGCCACAGATCCCTCCCAAAGCTGCTCCAAGAGCCAAGAGACCCAGCAAGCCCTTCCCTCTCCTGCAGACCAGACCATGTCTGCTCCTGCCCCTGAGATGCACACTCCACTCTCAGATTGATTCCTTTGCCAGGGGATCCCACCCTGCCCAGGTGAGCACAGAACAGGTCTGTGCTCACTGCTGGTGTCCACAGACTCCCCTGTTCTCCTCTTGTCCCAGTATGGACCATTCCAGTCCCTCTCAAGAGCAAGGCCCATTCCCAACTCAGATCACAAGGTGTTTCTGAAGTAGACAGGGCTGCACAGCCTTGAGCTTGCCCTGTGCCTGGTTTCAAGACATTGTCCCACATTGACATAACCAAGATTATGGATTAGGACTGTGTTTTGTTTTGGTTTTGAATCAAAAATTATCCTTCCTTGGGCTCTCCAAGGCAGGGAACAGCTCAGCTGACATAGCCAGATGCTCATCTGTGCTTGGGCACAGCAGTTGTGGCATCTACCACACTGGCACCAGCTCAGGGCAATGCCAGCACATGAAATAAATTAAAATGACACACAGGGCTCAACCTTATCTCCTTCCTGGACCTCTGAATGTATTCTGGGTGACATCCCTGCTCTGGAGAAGGGGACATCTTCTGCAAAGCTGTTCTCACATCCACATACACAGGCACCCTTCCCAAATCCTTCCTGGCTTCTCCAACTAGGAACTCACCATGTTAAACATCCTCAATACATCAAGGTTTTGTTTGATTCATATGGAAACTTGACTGTAAAGAAATCCTAATTTTTGCACCTTTTTTCAAGTCCCTCTTCCCATTCTAAAACTGAAACTGGAGCCAAAACATCACTGGCTCCAGCAGAGGTGACTCCACTGCCAGGCCCAAAGCTGCAGATGGAGTGACCAGCCCTGTGGAGCTCAGGCTCTCCTCAGGCACAGATCCTGGGAACCGACCCCAAATGCTCCATGCCTGGCCCCAAAGGCAGCTGAAGGCAGCAGTGGTTTGGCTGTACTTACTCTTGGCTGGCACTGCCCCATCAAGGGAGATGCCCTGGAGCTGCAGCAGGAGGCTGAGTGTCCCCTTCTGTCCCCTCTCCAGGAACTCCTTCCCGCTGGGGCGGACACGAGGGGCTGGCTGGGCACTGCCCAGAGCCAGACAGGGGCTGGGGACGGGGTCCAGGGGGCTGGAGGTCAAAAACAGCCTCTGAGCATTCCCCTCCAGCCTCCCTCGAGCTGCAGGGAAAGGAAAAGGAGAACCATGTGAGGAAATGAGCTTACCTCAGTTTTCTGCACCCACAGCCCACCAACAACGTGATGACCCCCTCTTCACCTCTGCCTTATGCCTTCCCATCTTTCAACCAGCTGTACAAAATACTTTAGGATCACCACCAGAAGCACCTTCACCAGAGTGAATAGAGACTGTTGAGGACACCATGCTGTGTCACACCAAAGCACAAAGCCCCAAGCCTGTACCAAGCACCAAGGACTCACCTGAGAGGGGCCGTTTGTAATACTCTGGGAAGAGCCCTGGGTCTGGAGGAATGGGTCCAGAAATCCTGGATGGCCCTTCACACATCCTGCCACACAGTGCTCTGCCTCTGCCACAGAAAACAACCACCAGAAATGAGCAGGGCTCACTGAGCCACTGGAAAGCTACATTTAATATATATATACACATAAATATATATATAAACATAAATATATATAAATTTATAATATGTATATTTGATTTTATATATATATATGTATGTATGTATGTATAGGGGAATTTCTAACTTTTATTTGACACCTCACCCCCAGCTCCAGAGATGTCCTGCAGGTACAAACCACCCCAAATTGGACTCTATGCAGGTGAAGGATCCAGCAGCCCTGTTCCTACTGTGGGTCAGTGTTTTAACCAGTGCTGAAAATGCCCACAGTTGGTGTAATATTGGTACCTTCAGTACAAAAAATCCTTTGTGGCTTTTTTCTCCCATTTGGAAATGCTGAATACAGACACAGAAGGAGTGAACAGGAAACATGAGGTAACTGGCCATCATCTGACAGCTTTTAGAGTGAGATTTGAATTATCCTGTACCTGAGCTCCCTCGAAATGTGGTTCAAACACAATTTGTCCAGAGGAAGGTGGAGCTCCTGCCCCACATGGCCATATCCTCCCTGAGAACACACCTGTGCTGTCACACCCCTGAGCAGGCTGGGGCTGACCCTCAGAAGGACAAACACTTCATAAAAAGACAAAACATTTCCCTCCAGTACCATGTGGGGCAAAGACTGGATTTCTGGGGAAGAGCCCAGATGGTTTCTCAGGTCTTGGAGAGAACAGAGAAAAACATTTTTAATTTCTGAAGTACTTTTCAAAGCCGACAGAGCCACAAGCCCCTGTCCTGGCCCACAAGGTCCCTGTTGCTTCTCTTCTCTCCATGACAGAAGCACAGATCCCTCCACCAGGAGCAGCCAGCATCAATTTCCCTGCACTGCTCACCAAGACCTCCTGGACAGCATTTTTACACTTACAACAAACGCAGAGCTCAGAGCACGAGCCTGCAGGTGCCACCCAGCAGGCACACACTGCTGATGAGCTCTCAGCAGGTGCCACAAGAGCCTCATCACAGCCACACCACAACTGTGACAGGCGCCAGGGCAGCCTGGCTGGAGTCACTGCTGTGAGAGCTGGGGCTACAACCTGCCCTCCCTGACTCCTGAGGCAGTCATTTAAACATTTCTGAGACAAGTCCACGGGAAGAAACCCCTTCAGGATCCTCAGCATGCCAGCACTGACGGGACGCAGCATCTGCAGTTTAATTTATAAACCAATAAAGGATCAGTGCAAGGCTGAGTGAATCTGACTCATAGCAACTAATGCACTGCAGTCTTCCCTGCTAAATCACCCCTGTTGACATGAGACCCATTAGCAAAATGCTGTTATTCATCTCCTGGACACAAGGGCAGAGGCAATGCAAGCAGTGCTGATGCTGCACACCAGCATGCATGTGCAGCCTCTGGCCAGCTGCTCCGCTCTGGAAAAGCTGTTTCTGAAAAGCAGGCACAGACTCTCAGCCAGAGATAAAAGGATGCTGGCTTGGTATTATTTAATCTCCTCGATAATGGATCGACTAAGCCAGAACAGCCTCTCTTATTCTAGAGGAAAAGAAAAAAAAGAAAGCATTCACCATGAGATCACTCCAGAGCAGCTACTGGCTTTGAAACGCACATCTGATCTTGATCTGAACTCAGGTCCCACCCCAGTGATTTACACGTAAAATGACAGGCTGAAATCAAGCCCTGTGCCAGCAGACAATGATTGCGGGGGACTGAGGAGGAAAGGCAGGCTGAGGGGAGGCGGGGGATGGAAGGCTCATTTTATACCTCACATCCCAACTGCACCCTGCCCTGCTGCAGGCAGCTTGCAAATGACACCCACTCCCTGATTTGCAAGTCACATCACCTCTGGCATGGGATCCTGCAAGATCAGAGAGCCTCATTACAACAGGGAGCATCTTGTCCATGCAGGGACAACAGGGACACGAGCTCCCAGCAGCAGTGGCCCAGCCAGACTTCCAGGAATGCATTTCCTCAGCTGCTGCTCTGCTCCTGCTGGCTATGGGCCCAGCTAGGGGACAGAGTGGGAGACCCTCATGGCTCACTCCTGAAAGAGGGACTGCATGGCCTCGGCTGCCATTCCCACCTGCTTTGTTTCTTGGGACAGCTTTGCAGCACCAACAGTCCTGTGCTGAGCCAATTCCCCTTGCACCAAACAAGTCACTTCTTTCACTGAGCTTGTTTTCTGCCCATGTAACCTTTTGTCCAAAAGGAACGTGACTTTTACATCCAGAGAAGCACTGGAGCAAGCATCAGGAAAACACAGCAGGAGTTATGAACACAGAGGAGAGGGGTGAGGGGACAGGGTCAGCCCTCTTGGGGGATTTCCTGCACCCAGCACAGCAACTGCTTCACCACCACATCAGCAACCTAAACATCAGCAGTGCAGCACCCGACCTGCTGCCACCAGACACACACCATTTATGCACTCACAGGCTGTGAGATCCAGGCACACTCTGCAGAAGCAGGCTGAGTAAGTCCAGGCAAACAGATGCAAGTGTGCACTCCTCTCTGCTCCTGTCCCTGCAGACTCCCTAGGGAACAGTCCCAGCTCCCAGCCACCCTGCACAGCTCCAGGAGGCACAGAGCAGTTGCTGGAGTAACCCAATAACTTCAACACTGCTCAGTGTGCTGCTCCCTTCTCCACCAGAACATGGCTTTATGCTGGCCTAGGAGCCGAGCAATGCAGGCTCCAGTTCTCTGGTTTAATGGTTTAATAACCATTAACTCGACTCTGTACCCTTTGCTGCAGCTGACCAAGTGGTAAAAATGCTACTTATCCCCATGGTAAACTGAGCCTGTAAGAACCACAGCTTCCTTTTGTGGCTTGTTTTTAGCATAGTAGTTAAGGTAACTGCAAAACACGGGAACAGACAAGCCTCAGGCAGGTGCATTCACAGCCTTGAACCCTCGGCATCTGACTTTGAAGCATTCCCTCTTTTCCACAGATGACATTTTCACTGTGCCTGGGTCCCTGGCCAGGAAGCTGCTACCACACACAGAGCTGATGCCAGCCCAGCTTCTTGCCTTCATGAGCCAATCTCTGCAAAAAGCATGGGAAAAAACATCCCACGGTTGTGATAAGCTGTGATAAGCAGAGCAAGTCATCTGCAGCAAATCAAAGGGCTAATCTCCGTGCAGCTGGTCCTGCATGTTTGATTCCTTCCTCAACAGTTTTAGCTGAAATGGAAAGTCACATCAGGATAACTTCCACGCCCGAGGGCTGCACCAAAACAGCACCAATGGATCTGAGACCATTCCTCCCAAAAAACTGAGAGTCAGGAGCAGGGGTCAATGTGCTGTGAACCTACCAGTGGTTTTTGTCCCTGCCTAAGCCTTCTCCTTGCTGACTGCTATGGGAGAGATTAATATTCTCCTTTTAACAACATTCCCCACGTGAGTTTCCCCAGGTCCCACCAGCTCTTCCTCATCTGCCAGTCCCAAAACCCATTTTTCCTTTTGTCTCTCTGAAAACAGAGGGACAGGTACAGCCAGGTGTGACACTGGCATTTGCATTTCTGGGAGCTGGTGTCTACCAACAGGTTTTTAGGAATAAAGCCAGCTTGGACAGTCTGCCCAGGGAGTCAGAGGAATTTCTTGCTGGGGGAGGAGCTGAACGAGGGCCGTGCTCGGTGCTGGAAGGTGGGCAGAGATTGCTGTGGGGATCACAGAGCTGCAGCCCAGTCCTCACTCCGGAGGGCAAGCACAGAGGAGGGCACGGAGCCTCACTCAACGCGTGCGATTCCTCCGGGATGCACGGACGAGCCCCGTGCTGAGGCCGGAGCTTGTGTGGCAGCCCCAGCTCCTTCGGCCGGGCTGGCACGGGAGAGCAACACCGGCCCCGAGATCAACACGTGCTGAGAGCGGGCACCGCTGAGCGACAGCGGGCACCGCCGGGGACCGGACAGCACGGGGGAACGCTCCTGGCTCCCTTCTTCGGGGCTCGGGGGCGCTGCCAGCAGCGCAGTCCCGCGGTGCTGGGGACCCGCGGCCTCCCCCTGCCCCGGGCCCGGCGCTTCCCGGCCCGGCTCCCGCCGTCCCCGGCCTGCGCCGCTCCCGAGCCCAGGCGGGCGGCCCTGGGCAGGGCAGGCCCCTGCGCGGGCGCCCCGAGAGGACTCACCGAGGGAGGCCGCGGAGAAGCGCTCCCCGCCAGGCCGGGCTGGGCCCGCCGGCAGCCGAGGGCCCGGCCCGGCCCCGCCGCTCCCCAGCAACGGCCGCTTCCGCCGGGATGGGCGGGCCCGGCCCCGAGGGCCCCGGCGCTGCTCCCTCGGCACCGCCGGCTGTGCCCGACACCGAGCCCCCGGTCCGTAATGCACAATATCTGCATTAAACACACCGGGACTGCACGGGGCAATCCCGCTGGAACCCGCTCCGCCCAAACGGGCGCGCCTGCCGTCACCGTCCCGCTGTGCCAGAGCAGGGCAGCCCCAGGCTGCAGCCAGCCCACAGAGCCCCCTCTCACCTCTCCGCTCATCTCTCTTTCTCACCCAGCAGTCTCAGCACCCTCCTTGCTTCACTGGGATCGTCCGGAGATGTTTTGTGCTTCTTTCCTCTCATAGAGGAGGAGCTGTGCTTTAGATTTGTTCTGCCCAATACAAACTTGGTGACTAAGGCACATAGGAAGGTTCTCAGTTCCAGGACAGCTTCAAAACAGACCCCAAACTGGCATGAAAACAATCAGGGCTCTTTTATCTGAATGAAGGTGGTGAGTGCCAGGTGAGCTCAGGACATGTTATCTCATCCATTTTACATAGCACACACACTCCACAGGCAGTAGATGCTCACACCTATGGCAGGATCATTGAGCACAACTCCTGGCCCTGCACAGGACAGCCCCAAGAATCCCACCCTGTGTCTCCCAGAGCGTTGCCCAAACTCTTCCTGAACTCTGGCAAGTGTGGGCAATGACCACTTCCCTGGGGAGACAATTCCAGTGCCCAACCACCTTGTGGGTAAGGAACCTTGTCCTAATATCCAATCTAACCATGCACTTCCTTCACACAGCTCACAGTAGAGATGAAAATGTGCAGAGCACAAGAGCAGCCATGTTTTAAAACAGCACAGCAGTAGACTTGTTTCTGTCAGTCTGGAAAGTAAATATCCAAAGGTAAATACCTAATTTACACACCAAGCAAAGAAAGTGGTCCCATCAATACTGCAGGGATTTTGCTTCTTACTTGGGGTCTTCTGGCAACTTCTACAATAAGTGGGGAAGGACTCACCAGATGCTGAGTCCCAGCTCTGAGTCTCCTGTTCACTTTTATTAAGACGGTTTTAGCTTGACCAAATCAAACACAAGCACACAGCTGCATAGAGAATTCCCTCAACAAACACAACTTTTTATTTTCTGTAGAAAACATGATACTTTTCAGGAAGGTCCAGCTTATGGAACAGCAGCGTGCATGTTAATATACATAAATACACAGGGTTACAATTTAGTGGGAAATACGTTTTAAAAAAAAAAGCTTTCAAGTACACAAAACAAATGTAGTAAAATTAGACTATCCTTTCCACATACCTGCCTCAGAGAGAAACATTTCTCAAAAGGAATGAACTTCCACCCATCATCTGCCAACAAATCTCTCCACTGGACACCAGCTGCAGGAGGGAGGGTAGATGTTCTGGCCCAGAGGGTTAACAGCCAGTGTTTGAGATCCAGAGCACTTTTACCCATGGCAGTTCAGTCCCTGTTCTCTCAACTATCAGCATGTGTGTAGTGTGACAGTTACCCAGCCAGCACATGAAGAGAGCTGCAAGAGGTAGGAAATACCTCCTTCCTTCCACTTTCAGGGCCCTGAAAGGTTCATGCTGTACAACTTTGTTACCAGGACACTGTGGCAGTCCCATGACCCAGGGAGGCATTTATTTAGTAACAGTCACAGCAATGAGAACGTGGCCCCACAGGCACGGCACTGGTGCTGCCAGGCAGTAAACACAACTGACATAAGCACTGAGCTTATGGAAAAACAGCTGCTGGATGCAGGCAGCCTCTTGAGTAGAAGGAATAATGTCTACAGATATGGAAGAATAGCTCAAATGCATCACAGACTTCCTGAATATTTTCCTGCCAAGACACCAACAACAGAGAATTATAGTATCATTTAAATAAAACATCAGTTTGAATGAATTTGAAAGACATTCACCACATACAGGAAGCCAAAAGGCTGATCTGTATGTTGCTAACTTTAATCCATTCCTTCTACTTTTTGTCCTATAGGAGTTCAGAGACTTGTTACATCACTGAACTCTTTTCTAAAATTTTACAAACTGAGGATTAAAACATAAATCAGTCTCCAAGAGAGAGGAAAAAGGCATCTGAACAACAGATACTCCCTGATCTTGCTCTATGTGCTCTCATGGTTAAATCAGCAACCTGTGCAACAGGGGTTGTGTCTCATTTCCAAGCCACGCAATGGCAGAGATCCCACAATTCACTTAAGCTACTGCAAGTGCAAAGGGCAATTCAAGTTTTCCTACCAGTCTCCAAGACAAAAATTAAATGTTTGCAAAAAACAGAAACATTTAAAACTCTTCAAACAATTTAAACCAGAACTGTTCCTATGAGAACATATTTTACATGTTTAAAAAAAAACCAAGAAACTCAGGCTATTAAATAAGAATCTACATATCTTAAAAACCGTGTTTTTTTACATTACAGCCAGAAGTAGTATTTTCCAAGGTAGGAATGTTCATAAGTTATTTCTTTGAAGCGCCTCACAGAGGTTTTGGTTGGCATCTGGTTCCTCAGTCATCACCTCCACAGTCTCCCACTCACCTGACCTACTGGATTTCTTGATGGCCTCTACCACACTCTGCATGTACAGGCCATCCTCAAAAGAGGCTGCCATAGCCACAGGTTTATGATCCCACGTCCGACGGTCTTCCTGCTCTTGGAAAGACTGCCTCAGGGCTTGCACCATGTACACCATTCCTTTCAGGTAGAGCAGAGGGATGTCCTTGAAGCCCTTCTCCAGAAGGCCCTTGTTGACAGGCAGGGAGTCTGTGAAGAGCAGCTCCTCCTGGAGAGCAGAGTTCTTCTGCCCGTACAGGTCTGTGCCCCGCGCTATGAGGCGGCCGGCAGAGCCCACGACCATGACCTCGTGGCTGAAGGAGCCGGGCATGTTGAAGTTGAGAGTCACAGTGCAGCAGACGCCGTCGCTCATGAGCATCTGGAAAACGCAGAAGTCGTCGCTGGTGACGTGGCGGATGCCGCTGATGGCCGTGTTCTGCTTCACAAACGTCTTGAGCAACCCGTGCACCTTCTCAGCCCTCCTGCTGGTCAGGTGGCTCAGCAGGTCGATGATGTAGGTGCCCATGGTGTGCAGGCCGCCCCCTCCCATGAGCTCGTCACAGATCCAGTTGTACTGGGGGCTGAGCAGGCTGCCCCCGTAGACCCGCGCGTCGCAGACGATGACGTTGCCCACGTAGTGCTCCTCTATCAGCTGCTTCATCTTCACGAAGGCGGGCAGGAACCGCAGCACGTTGCCAACGATGCTCATCAGCTTGGGGTAGTACCTGGCAGCTGTCACCATCCTGAAGGCATCCACAGAGGTAGCAGCTTTCTCACACAGCACGTTCTTCCCTATTCCTGCAGCACAAATGAAAAAAAAAATACAATATTTATTACACTTGAGCAAAACGTGCTCAGATGCCCCAAAGGTTGTCAAGAAGTGGTGGTTTTAAGAGTTGGGCTTTCCTGCTAAAATTTCCAAGGTAAAGATCTGGGAACTAAAGTAGGAATGCCAAGTCTAGCAAGACTCAATGCTGTTTCCAAGATGCTCCAGTGCAGAGCTGACAAACTCTCACAGAGGGAGGCTCCAAATAAAGACAGGATTTTTACATCATGAAAGATAAGTGTCCAAATGGCATCACATGGCATCTAAATAAGACACAACATAAGTGCTATATTTAAAAAATTATTTTAATACCTGTATAGCCAGAAGAGAAAAAAAAAGGCCATGTACCCCACAGGGAAGAGGTGGGGGAAGGGGAGATTTGATTTTCACTTTGCATTTCACTCTCCCTCTACAACTTTTTCTTATTATTATCATTAATTAATATAAATGGGACATGCAATTTACTTATATATAAAAATGTATATATGTAAACAACATACATACAGATTCTGTGTACAGAACACAAGAATTAGAAATAAGGTTTTGTTAGGTGGACTGTTTTAAAACAACCCTTTCTAATTAGAAAGCAAATAATTTTGGTTGGCACATACAGCCTGTTTGTACAATCAGACAAAAAGTGACTGAGTTACACAGGCAGGAGCTGCACCCCCAAGCTGACCCACTGCACTGTTATTGCTCCTGATGCACTTTACATTGAGCTCAGCCTAAATCAATGGGGCAGTCAATAATCCCCTTTCTTCCTCTAACTGGAAAGCAGAAATTAAGTAATACAAAAGAGTATGAGAGCACAAGTTTTAACCAGTTCTTAGATTTGGAGCTTTTCTTGTATCCCCCTTCTCATGGCAGGGCTTTACTTTTAGTGTTTTTTTCCTGTTTTACATCTGTTCTGATCAAATACTTATCTACACATTTTTCAGTGTAATAACCATGTTATTCCTAACATGGTTTTTACAGACACAAACTGGGGGTGCCAGACCTGAAGGTCAGTCATGGCACACCTCAGTTCCTGCCCAAGAATTGCAGGAATCAGAGCACAGGGCCTGGGCAGCTGTCTGAAAGCTCCTCCTCAGCCAGGAGCAGGCTGCGCTCCCTGCTCGGCGCAGCCACTTCGGTCGCTCTCTGGCACATCCCCACCGCGGCTCCTGCTCTCCGTGCTCCCCCTCCCGGCTGCACCCAGCCAGCCCTCCAGGAACCCTGGGCCAGGGGCCAGCGCACACCGCGACACTGCTCAGCCAGGGGACAGCGACAGGAAAGTCACAACCTCTGCTTCTAAGAGACACAAGTGAAACCCAGTCAGAAAATGGGAAGATACAAGTGAGAAATCCCCTGTACTGATTCGAGTCCGTAGCAGCTTTAATGACCAGAGTCAGGTCAAGCTCCCAGTGGACACCATGGCTGTCCATTGGCAACCCCCATTTCAGGGACCATTTCTGACTTCCCCGTCCCCAGTCCTGCTGCCAGGCAAGGCACAACCCTCAGTTCAGTACTTTTCAGGGCTAGCTGAAGCACCTGGACAAGCATCTAGAGCTGCTTCAGTCCAGTTTATCTATTGTTTAAATGGTGCTTGTCTGCAGGCAGGTTACAGCAAAGTACCACCAGGGAAAGCAAAGGGATGCTCACAGTGTCCTGAGCAGATCTGCACCTCAAAGCTTGCAGAAAACCCAAAGCTTGCAGAACACCAAAGTGACTCTGGCTCTGTGGAACAGCTCTGCAGCCAGTGCTGTGCTGGTGCTGCCCAGCCCTGGCTCCCTGCAGCAGGGACTGAGGGCAGAGCCAGCAGAGCCTGGGGACAGCCTGGAGACAGCCCTGTCACCCCGGGCTGTCCCTGCTCTGCTGAGCAGCCTCACCCTCGCTCAGTGCTGTGCCTGTTGTGGCAGCCCAGGCTGAGCCACCTGAGGAGCTCAAAGTGGCTGCTGCCTTTTTCTGGGATGGCAGCACAGTGACAGCTCAGCACAGCCCACGGTGCACTGCCAGGGTGACACTGGGAACACAGAACAGCTCTGGGATAATCCTGCTGTTGCCTTCAGTGGACATCCTTCCAGCTGTCCCCAGGCTCACAGACATGGCCATGAAGCAAGGACAGGGGCCAGGTCAGAGATGGCTACAAGGTCCCTGACCAAGGTAATGGCCATGCCTTTTGTTTTTCAAGGCAGTGCAGCTTACATCCCTGGGACTGTTACTATTGTTTTGGTAATGAATAACCTGAACTTTGTACCATATTGTTTTCCTAAACCACAGCTGCAAAATTTTCAGTTGAGGCCCTCACCAGCCAGGAGACATGAGAGCATGGATGGGCGCATTTAACTGTGGGACATGAACCACAACACTGACATTAGGTGAAATTGATTTAGTTCCTCTGAGATCAAAAGAAGCACAAATTTAAAGAGAGCTTCTTGCTTTGCCTGCTGTGGAGATAAACCATAAGATTACACTGATTTGAATATGAACTATCCCCTGGGCTTTGATCTGTGCTGTCTGGTTCATGAACTCAAACCAGTGTCACTGCTTTGTCCCCAGGCTTGTTCATGGATGCCTGTCAGCAAGAAACTTAGGCAAGGAAACTGCACCACCTAGAAAAACTGGGGTCTTTTCTCCTCTTTACCAAATGGAAGCACAGTTTTTTTTAAAAAAAGTAGAAAAAGGTAAAAAATTAATGATAAAAGTGTCACCACTTTAAAACAAACAAAGCAAGCCCAACAAAACACAACACACAAGACCATTATTACTGCACCACTTCTGACATTTCCTAAAGCCCAGTCTCTTGGCAAGTAAACACCAATCTGTTATAAACAATTCACAGCAAATAACTCTCTGATTATAATCATCACTGTATTAATCTCAACTTCCAAAAAATATGTTGCTGCCATCTTTGGCCCTCCCCTGGTTCTGTGTTCCTTCAGAACATTCAGGCACAGGAAACCACCCAAGACTGGCTTTAAATAAGTCAGGATACACTGGGCAGCAAAAGGCACTGCAATGAACCTGGAGAGCTGAAAGGCAAGGTCAGCACCACACTGGCCTGAGAGCTCTGCATCAATTTACAGATCAGAACATCTCAGGACACAGGAAGGGGTTGTTACCCTCTCCTGCTTCCTCCATGCATCTCCCTGGCTTTTTCAGCCTTCCACTTCCTAAACTCACATTCAAGCAAACATCCAACCTCTGTATTTCTGCACCAGCTTTACCGCCCTTTCCTCCTCTGGATAATGTCATCCTATGGGTTCCCAGCCTTCAACTAAAAATCCCAATCCCTTTATAGTTAATAATCCATCAGAGAATGGTGAATTTTCTCCTTTTTAGACCATTTGATCATCAAGAGCCACAAGACCTAGTGAAATGCATATTACCTAACAAGTGCTTTAAAGAGCTTTTAGTGTATTTGAAGAGATAAATTCTAACTTGCAGTTCAAATATTTAAAAATCAAAACACCCTAAAATTCAAAGGATAGTACTCTAACAAGGTAAACAAACAAATCTAACAGTACAAAAAAGAAAAGGGAAAAAAAAGCCTGAAATCTCTCTCTGCATATCTAAGTGCCATTGCAAATGTTTGTCCAGGAACTTGTTTACTTGCAAAAGAAATTACTGTAGAGAAAAGAGGCACAACAAACCACCCTGGCTCACATGGTCTGAGATTACCTGTCCTAAAATTAACTCGTGTATCTCCTGTAAACACAGTAAAAATATCACCCTTGTTATTTACAGAATTGCACGCAAACTGACACCCACGCTGCACTGCAGGAGAGGACATTAACACTACAAAGTCCCACACTGGGCAATTAGAAATGTCAGGCTGCCTGGGCAGCAGGCTCCCATCTCCCTGCCCAACCAGTCTGGGGTGTCATCCCTTCTTCCTCATCCAGCTGGATTCCTCCTGCTGTCCCCAGCATCTGCCCTCCTGAGTCAGGCAGGATTCCTCCACCTGGGACCACATCAGCCTGCTATGGACATGGATGTGCCAAGAGTGCTCCAGGGAGTGGCCAGAGTCACAGCTAAACCAGCATCTCTGAGCTCCTAAATCACAATATTCTACTGAGTGCCCACAAGTATTTTTTCAAAGGCTTTCAACTTCCAAGTTTGATTTTACTTGTGGAGAAAGCATAAAGCAGAGCTGAACAACCTTCCCTTTCCAGGCACATCTCAGTTTCCTAGTACAGAACATGGGAAAATTTAAAATTAATTAAACAATTTGGTTTGGGGTTTTTTGTTTGGTTTTTTTTTTTTTGTTGCTCTGGGTTTTTTTAATGGGCATAAAGCCACTTACCCTCTCATTATTGTCTCTGATACAGCTGATTTTTATTACAAATTCCCTACCATAACTTCAGTCTGACCCAAGCGAACTATTTTGGTATTTTAGTATTTTAGTATTTTAGTATTTATTTATTGGTTCAAGCAGATCTATAAGCAATTATTAACAGTATTTTTACAAAAAAAAAAAAAAAAACCCAGGTAAAGCTTCTCACAAATGCCACACAAAATTTTTAGCACCGCATTTGCCTGTTGGTGCAACCAGAACTGTGCTGGGGTAACGGTTTCCAATCTCAACCTGCCCACAAGCTACAGATGGATTGGAACAGATAGATTGGTGCAACTCCAAGGATAAACAGGTACCTAGAGCCTTGACAGCAATCTGCCGAGTCAGGGGTGGAGGGATGTTGATGCAGACCAAATCCACGTCCTGGTGCAGCAGGACGTCGTCGGTGCGGCTCGTGTAGAAGGAGATGTTCATTTCCTCTGCCAGCTGCTTGGCCTCCTCCTCAGTCTTGCCCCAGAGAGCTTCAATGGAGAAGCCTTCTGCCCTCAGCAGGGGCACCAGGACCCGGGCAGCACTACCAGTTCCAAACACACCCACTCCAGGGAGCATTTTCATTCTTCATTCATTCATTCAAGCATCAGGGTCTACACACAGGCCTTCAGTAAAGGGTTTGGCTCCTCAGCTTGGGGTTCCATCCACAGCTCCTAAAATGGGAAAAGTTACAAGTGATTATCAGGAAAAGGCACATTGTGGGATCAAACACACCCACCCTGAATACCTCCTTCTGTCCTTTGTATGGCTTTCAACATTCTCAAACATCCTAATGACAAAAACCAAAACTCCCAAAAGGTGCAATCTATAGAGACAGAGTATTAAGGGATAAACCTAACAAACCTATTGCAGAAGAATGATAAGAAGGCAGCTTGACAGAGTTATCTCCTCACCTTCAAAACTCAGCACATGGGGACAGAAACACACCCAAGAGTGCAGGATAAACCAGACACAGAGGCACAAACTGGGAGTGACAGGAAGCACCAAGAGGACAGGACATGGAGTCTGTCACACCAGCAGTAAAAGCAGTGCTGCTCTATTTGTGATGATGTAAGCCCCTGAATGAGATAAAGGTTTGTGAGATGAGGTAATATCTTTTATTAGACCAATTGAAATTGCTGGAAATAATAGACATGCTTTGGGACACATAAATCTTTCTTCCAAATTAAATACACAAACTGAAAACAACTACTTGGACCTTAACAATTTTATGGCAAATAGATAAGTCAGTCTGGAGAAGATTTATAAAATATGTCCTGTGGGGAAAGCCTGGATTCAGTGAGCTTGTTTTGCCTGGGGAGGAGAAGCTACAAGGAGAGAGAATGCCAGTATTTAAATACACAGAAATGTGCTTGCAGAAAGGAGAAGGGCACTCCTCTGTGTCTACTGTGGGAAGTTAAAAGCTTCACTCAGGACAGTTAAAAATATCTCATCCTGCCAATGCCACTTAACCTCCAGGAATGCAGGGTGGCACGGAATTATTGCACTCCCTATACACAAATTATTGGTCAAGTCACACTCCTGTTGTTCTTCCAAATATTTCCTGGTAAATCAATTCCTGCAATTCCTACCTGCCAGTCTGCCTTAGCCCAGCTGCTGTGCACACCTGGCCAAACCGCCTTCAGCACCAGCTGCAAGGAGAGATGGCAGAAATCTCCTCAATCTCTGACACCACAGGAACCCACAAAACACAGCTTTTGTTCTGTGCCTTTCTGAAATCTCATCTACTACACCCACTTGACCTTCTTTGAATTTTTTTTTAATTTTTGAGAGAAAAAAGTGACAAATTCAGTTTTCATTAGAGGCTTATGATGAAAAAGCAAAGACCATATTTTAAAAGAGAACTGGTACCAGCACCAGATCAACACCTCTGGAAAAGACACAAGAATCCTGGCCTGTTTCAGGAGCAGTGTTACTCATCTCCCCATCCCAAGACACTCACATTAATTACAACACATGGAGCAAACCCTGACAGAGCATTGGGCAGCAGCAGCACAGAAGTGGAACTGCTCCCAGTGCAAGGGCTTTGTTTGCAATCAGCTTCTCACCAGTCTGGGGGTGCCTGCACTGCCCAAATTGTGCCATAAAACTGAACCCTGACTGAAATCCCAGGTATTTCTGTAGTACAGACACTAAACTAGAAAACAGAAATGCTTGAGAATATTTATCTTGCAAAATGCACAAATGTTTACAGATGCTATAAAACAGCTTATGAAATATTTACTTAATTAATTCAGTATGTTTTTCCTTATTCTGTGTGATGCAGCATTTGCAGTGATACTGTCACTGTCACTCTTTATAAAGATGAACAACGTTCATTGGCATAAACTCCTTTTTATCCAACATTTAGCAGAACACTCAAACAAGGCAGTGAGAAAGATCAAAAGGATCTTGAAAATATTTACTACATAAAAGGGTGGGACCCTGGGATACTGGCATGGAGGATGGCTTCTAGCCAGGCTTGCTTTATATAAATCACACAAAAAACAAACCCTTGCAACTGGATGGACAGCAGGCATAACTACTGAAGTCCCCACAAATCTGTTTAGCAGTTTATGGTCCGGAAGAATTAAAAATTCTTACAGCAGCAAGAACATCTTTGTTTGAAGGGACACAAAGTGAGGGGGAACACAGACCAGGTGAGTGTGTCCCTGCTTGCACAGATCACACAGATGTGTCTAACTCACACAACACCACAACAGTTTAGAAAAGGCTGAATTCATTGAAAATGCTCCACAGTATGTGCTACAGGAGGCTCCTGCTACTCAGATAAGCTGATTTCTGTAACAAGCACTCTGCTTAAGTGTTACTCTTCCCTGTTTTCCATCCAGCTGCCTCTTAAAAATAATCTCAGCCAGGTGGAATGAATCTTAAACTCACTCATCCCAAAAGATAGAATGTTCTACATTGGTATCACTAGGAGTTATTGGTAAAAATCTACAAAATCCAGTGATAAGCAGCATGCAACTGCAAGATCTTCAGGTCACCAGCACCACCACAGAGAAACAAGTGGCCAGCCCAGCCTGAGCAGTGACTTCCAGCAAGGCTCTCTGGGAATGGAGACACAGCCTGCATGGTCCAGGGCCCCCAGGGCTGGAGACCCCAAACACTGCAGCCAGCAGGCTCTGCAGAGCAGCCCTGAGCACAGGACAAGCTTCTCTTCCCTCCCCTGAGAGCCACCTGCAGCCTCCTCTTCCCCCAGCAGAGACGTTCAGCAGGGCTGGTTTGGCAGGGCAGGCACAGCAGGGTGGATGTGGGTGCTGAAGGGCAGCAAAAAGCCAATCCTTACACAGGGAAATCCCAGAGCACCAGCAGAGCTGAGCTGGGAGAGCTTTCAGGAAGGGGTACATGTGGGTACTGCAGCCTTACACACACACACACACACACACACTGCAGACACACTCCAGGCTGGCAGCACAGGGATTCCAGCCCAGGCCACCCTGAGGAAACAGCCTAAACCCTCCATGTCAGAAAAAGGCCAGTGCTGAGGAGAGGCAGCTGTAATGAGCAGTTTGGGGAGAAGCAACAGGGATCTCAGGAGAACAGCACTGTGCTGCCACACAAGTCCCCAGAGCACCATCGTCTGGAGCTCTGTGTGCACATCTGGTACTTCTCCTCTAAGCAGGGGGAGCAGAACTGCCAGGGCTGCAGAGGTGATCAAAAGCACCAAAATCTCCTGAAAAGGAAAATCTAAGCAAGGAAAGATTCCTCAGTATGGAAGAGATGTCACAAGTAATAAAGTAAAGAGTGGTTTAGGACGGAGAAAACTGAAATTTTCCCTGTCCTTCACCATACAGGAGCAGATCAAATGGAGCTCAGAGAGGGCTGGAACAAAACAAGCTGAAGGAGGTGGTTCCTTGCAGCAGACTTTTCTAAGTTGTGAAATGCCCTTGCCATGAGACAGTGCAGACATTTGTCATTTACAGGGACTCTTGTCCATCCACTGAGGCTCACTGAATGCACAGAAGTCACATCTAGCACTGAACTGAAAGCTAGAGAAAACTGCTTTTGGCAGAGCATGGGAACAGCTCTGAGAAAGAAATACCTGAAACTGCTACCAACACCAGCTTAGAATTAGGCACAATTTCTACATATTTACTTTAGAACTCACCAAGCCTCAAACCTCACAAATTAGTTATAAAAATTAAAATCCTAGTGCATCAACCTCTCCAGCAGTCAAACACTGGAATGAACACTCCTATGAGAACCCTCCCCCAGAAAACACAAAAGGCAGAGCTTTTATGGGCAACTGAAACCAGACTACAACAGGTATCTTGCACGTCAGGAGATAAAAATCAACCTCTTTTCAACAGAGATTAAATAATCAATCCTGCAACATCATTCTGACTTAAATTTTCCAACAGAAGCACTTAAGAACTCTGCCATTCTTTTTTTTTTTTTTTTTTTTTTTTTTTTTTTTGTGGCCACAAACCACCTTCATTTTTGCTGAATTTCACAGTGAGTTTGAAGTCCCATCCTGGTCATAGAAAGGAGTTTTTTGACTCTTTTGGTACACATAGCAACAACAAGTTTGTGACCCAGTGCAATGAAAAACCTGATGGTTCCTACAGCATCCCATTCAATTCCATGTTGAAGCAGTCTGAGAGTTCCAAAGGCAGAAGTCTCAAAAATTTGATAGTACAGTCAAGGATCACAGGGCCCAGAAACTGCTGTGGGCCAAAGGTAGTGAAAATAACAGCCCATGTTCAGAAAGGTGCTGGCCAGGGTAGCACTGACTCTGGATAAAGAGAAAGCTTTTCACATGTCTCCAACTTATCCAACTTAAAGGAATTTGGGTTGCAAGATTGATGAGGCACGTGGTGGAGGAGCACACCAGCAAACACCTCTGCCCTCTGGCACGAATACACTTGAGGCTGTGCATGGAATGGTTCACGTGGCCATGTCAAAACTGACGTGCTTTCTTTACTAAACGTGCTTTTGATTCAGTGCCAGCGGGCTGTGCGATAACCCAGGAGGGCACAGCCCGAAGGAGCTCCCAGCACACCTGGAGACAAGCCCGGCACAGCACTCTGTCCTTCCTGCTCCGCAGCACGGCAGCCAAGGCCCCGCTCCAGGCACGGCTCTTCCCACAGGTGCCGCCCGAGGCCGAAGGTGGCAGCGAGGACCGTGCGGGGACAGCAGCAGCGGGAACACCCTGGGAACCAAACCGGCCCTGATGCAGAGCTGGCGGCACGGCCATGGCAGCCCCGGGAGCCGCTGGCACGGCCCGCGGTGCTCGCTCTGTGTGCCCGGGGCACCGGGGCTCGGGCAGCTGCTCCCCGTGTGCGGCTCCGCACGAGGCTGGACGGGACAGAGCTCACCTGACCTCGCCTCACCTCTGGAACGGGGCAGGGCTCACCTCGCCTCACCTCACCAGGCCTCCCCCGTCAGGGGTCTGGGCGGGACGGGTCCCCACTCACCTCACCGGCCCACACGGACTTGGTACCCCCGGCCCCTCCCCGGCCGCTCCCGGCCCCGCGCCCTCTGGCAGGAGCGCGCCCCCCTCGCCGCCCAGCGGCTCCGGGACAGCGGAGGAGCCCGGGGCGCTCGAGAGGTCCGAGCCGCCCTCACCTGTGCCCGGCCGGGCCACCGGGGTCGTCCCGCCTGGCGCATCCTCGGGCCGGGCGCGCTCCCGAGGCGGCCGCGCGCTCCCGGGGCGGCGGCCCTGCCCGGCCCGCGCATGCGCGACAGCCCCGCGCCGCACCGCCCCTCCGCCGGGCAGCGGCTCCAACATGGCAGCGCCCTGAGGGGGCTTCAGGCTCTGCATAAGGGACGGCCAATCCTGTGGCCGGAGATTGGCGGAAAGGCGGGACTTATAGTGACGGACAGAGACAACAGCCAATGGGAGAGCAGCGGGATAGGCTGTGGTGAGGCGCTCTGGGCTCTCGGGCTGTGCCCGGAGCTGCTCTGAGGGCCGGCTGCTGCCTCCCGACGGTGCTGCGCCTCCGGGAGCCCGGGACACCGCCGGTGTCTGCAGCGCCTCCTGCTCGGTGGCACCAGCTGCTCTGACGGTGGCTTTTCCGTGCCCAGCTCCGTGAAGGCTCAGGGGCTCGATGTGACCCCGTCAGCCCCACAGTGCTGTGAGGTTCGGGCCGAGGGCAGGATCGCTTTTGGCGGCCACCACGGGCCGACTGAAAACCGCGCTTCTCACAGCGCTCCTCATCCTCCCCAGCCTGGCTCGGCTGTTCCCCGGCTCCCAGCAGCTGGGAGAGGAAAACCTTGGTGGCACCTTCTGTATGTCCCTCGTGCCCTTCAAGGGCGTGGGGAGCTCCTGAGGAACTACGCAGCCTCCTGTTGCTGTGGACATTGTGTAGTGCCCGGTGTAGCTGCTGCTGACACGGGCACCGTGTTATTAACAGCGCCATTGTCATTTCCTCCTCTCTTATCTCCTTGGCAGAGAGCTCCATGGAATGTGGCTGTGGAGCTGGAAGGGGTGTAGGAGAGCACCTCTGTGGAGTCAGCAGAAAGCAAGACATTGACATTAACCTTTAGTTCCACCAGCACCACAGCTGGGGACAGGGGGAAGGCAAGTCCTGCTGGAGAAGGTCTTGGCTTCATCAGTGCCAGGAAACGTGAGAACCAGAATAGAAATGAAAAGGAAGGAAGCAAACATGTACACATCGTTATGCAGTTGTGAAATGAGAGAAGATAAAGATTCAAATGCAGAGAGGAACTGAACATCAGAAAGAGCATGGGAAGAGATGCAGAGGTCCAGAAGGCAGAGCAGGAGGGATACAGAACCTCTCACTTGTCATTCTTGTGGATCTTGTACCATCTTATCAGCAATTACCATGCTGGTGTTGCTGTTTCCTCATGTGGGTTGGTTTACAGATGAGACCTCAGCTTCAGCCAGGAAGTTCCACAGGCTGGTGGAGCAGAGCTCCAGTGAACAGCCTTTCTTCTGGAGACACATGGGGCTGGGCTGTGTGTGCCCAACGTGGTGTGGAGGGTGGTTCCTGTGGATGCTGATAGAAACTAAAGGGGAGGAAATGGCAGATGGGAGGAGGTTTTGCTCTGAGTATAAAAATGAGGAGTGGTGGCAGGCAGTGGGGAGCAGCAGAGACTGCACCCACAGAGGCTGGGAGGACAGAGGGCCCTGCACCTGCTGACTGCTGCCCTTGTCCCTTTGGTGGCAAGGGTGACACGAGCTGTGTCTGGTCTGGTGCATGCTCATGTCCCTCATGCCAGAGGTGGCACAGAAATACAGGGCAGTGGCAATGAAGTGACAGGAGCTGGCATCTGGCTCCTCATGGCCATAGCTGGGGCAGGGCTCTGCAGGGCCATGTACATTCCACAGGCAGAGTGCTCTGATCAAGCCCATCCCTCTGTCAAACCACAGGTCCCTGGGGCTGGCAGGGTGTGTGTGGGGGTGACAGGGTGTGTGTGTGGGGCTGGCAGGGTGTGTGTGTGGGGGCTGACAGGGTGTGTGTGGGGGCTGACAGGGTGTGTGTGGGGCTGGCAGGGTGTGTGTGGGGGTGACAGGGTGTGTGTGGGGCTGGCAGGGTGTGTGGGGGTGACAGGGTGTGTGTGGGGCTGGCAGGGTGTGTGTGGGGGCTTGCAGGGTGTGTGTGTGTGGGGGTGACAGGGTGTGTGTGTGGGGGCTGGCAGGGTGTGTGTGGGGCTGGCAGCGTGTGTGTGGGGGTGACAGGGTGTGTGTGTGGGGGCTGGCAGGGTGTGTGTGGGGCTGGCAGGGTGTGTGTGGGGCTGGCAGCGTGTGTGTGGGGGTGACAGGGTGTGTGTGTGGGGGTGACAGGGTGTGTGTGGGGCTGGCAGGGTGTGTGTGGGGGCTTGCAGGGTGTGTGTGTGTGGGGGCTGGCAGGGTGTGTGTGTGGGGGTGGCAGGGTGTGTGTGGGGGCTGGCAGGGTGTGTGTGTGGGGCTGGCAGGGTGTGTGTGTGTGTCCCCACCTGGGCTCAGCAGGAGCACACCCCATCCACATGGGTGTGGACATCAACCCCCATGTCAGTACTCCATTCCCTGGGGTAAAACAGACCAGGCTGGGGTGGCCTGGGCAGGTGGTGCTGCAGGAAGCTGGGGAAGGGGCAGGGAGCTGGGCTGGCCCCAGCAGTGGGGAATGGCCCTCAGCAGCTCCTGGGGCATTACTTGGGTCTCAGGGCCCAGAGCGTGTGGTCAGGATGAAACCAGAGGAGGAATCAGTGAACAGAGGAGATAAGAACTGGGCTGAGGCAAGAGAAGGGGAAGAGAGGGGAAGCTTGTGAGCACAGAGGAAACTCCCTGGCCCAGTGGTGCAGGGGTGAGGTCCCAGCAAGGCTTCAGCTGCCCTTGGCTGAGCAGTGACCCCGCACTGCAGGGAGAGACGGAGGCTCCAGGCTGCTCCCACCAGGCACCCAGCACGGTCACTGTGAGCCTCTTGGGGAGCATGGAGCCCTGGCTGGCCAACACCTTCCTGCCCCTGCTGCTCCTCACCTGGCTGCCACTTGGTGAGTCCCCAGTGCCCTTGCCTCTGCTCTGAACTCTTCCCTCTTTGCTCATGCCTGCAGAAGGTGTGGAAAGTGCCTGCTGCTGCTTTTACCTCCCCTCTTGCATCATTCAGCCCCTCTTCTGCAGCAGCCCCTTGCCATGTGCCTTGTAAAGGGGTCCCCCTTGCAGCTGTGCTTGCACAGGCTGTGAGCTCCAGGGGCTTTGCCTTCAGCAGCAGGGAGAGAAAACAGTTGGGGGGAAGGAAACAGAAATGCTTATCAGCCTGATAACTGCAGAGTGGGGTCAGATTCACAGGGCAGATGTGGATATTCCTTAAGACAAAACCAGCTCTCCTATAGGGCTGTTTTTTCCAGCAGGACTTGCCACCAGATTTCAGTCACAGTTGAAATGTTGGTAGGGCTTAGGTTTCATCTTGCAGTGTCTGCCCCAGGCAGGTTTGAGCAGCACTGCCAGGGAGGTGAAGTGGTTTAATGCCACCTGAAATGATGGAGAACAGCAGAATGGAGGGGGTGTGGAGAAGGAAAATTATCTGGCCCAGCTCGTCTTTGCCAGTGTAAACAAAGCAAATGCAGGAACGTACCCATGCAGGGTGGGGAACACAGAGAACACGTCCAAGAGCAGATGTTCTGAACTGAGCAAGGGTGCTGAGGGACAGAAGTCCACCAACAGCCCTTGGAGTGGAAAGAAAGGACTGAAGAGAGGTGACAGAGGGAGGACTCAGCTGAGAGTGTGAAGTGACTTCAGCTCAGTGATTCTGAAATTCTCCAGAGTGAGCACTATGGGGTGAGATGAAGCCAGAGAGGCTGCAGGAAATCTGTTTATTTCCTTCTCCAGGGCTGACCATTCCCCACTGCCAATCCCCCAGTCCCACCTCATGCCCCATGAAATGGTGGAGCCTGAGGCACTTCCTGCTTGGGTGCCTGTGTCACTGGTGGAGGAGGTGCCTTCCCCCTCATCCTCACATTTTCAATCCTTCCTGAGGCACAGAGGAGTTTGTGCACTGCACAGCATCCAGTGGCACAAGTCAACATGCAACATTTCAGTGTTAAGTGCTTAGCATGGTTAGAATGCTTAGAATCCTTACCAGCCAGATTTGGAAAAGATCATCAGCTGCTGCAGAAAGGGACGGTCACTTGACTGTGTCTTTCATGAGTGACACGTGGGATGTGACCCTGTAAGATCATTTATATTTCAGCTCTCACTTTTGGTTTTGTTCCCTCCAGGAACAGCCAGTCAGATGGCAAAGCCAGTCACCACTGTGCCGCTCAAGATTGATTTGGAGAATCTCACAGTGCAGGTGAAGTGGCACAATCCTGAATGTCTGGAAGGGGAGAATCAAACCAACACTGAGTCTCTGGGAGAAAATTGTATGAATTTCACCAGCTCAAACCTGTGTACAGCCCACACAGGAATCCGTGTGTCTGGGGTTGTCATCACAACACCAAACTCAAGAGATGCTGGAAATCAAACCAACACTGTGTTTCTGGCTGGAAACTGTATGAATTTCACCTGCTCAAGGCTGTGTACAGTCTGCACAGGAATCTGTGTGTGCAGGGTCTTCATCACAAGACCAAACTCGACAGATGCTGGAAACAGCACGCAAGCAGCAAATCTCAGTAAGTGGCAGTGGGGCTGTTTCCATGGGGGAGATGAGTGGGCAGAGAGGGATGTTCCCTCCAGCACTCCTCTGGTCCTTCCATGTGTTGTTTCCCCTGAAAGCATCCTAAGAACTGGAGGAGCCAGCCCAGCCCAGCCCAGCAGCTTTTGGCAGATTCATCCCACCATGGGATGGGGGGACAGGCCATGGAGCTGCTGGGCCATTGGTTCCTTTCTAGGACCTGCCAGATTCTCCAGCTGCAGCACATCAGCCAAATCCTGACATGGCTGGAGCTGTGCTGGCAGGAGAGGGACAGCCAGGACTGTGGGCTCAAGGCTTCTGCTCCAAAGCAGAGCAGGGTGCAGGGTTCTCTGCCTCTGGACAGTCTCTCACTTGTGTTTCTGCCTTTCAGGCTCTGGCTGTGAAGGATCTCAGACTGATGTCACAGTCAAGAACATCTGGAAAGGTGTGTCCCCACAGTCCCCTGGCTGCAAGAGTGGAGGGCAGGAGGAGTCCTCAGGGAAAAAGAGGGAGGAGCAATAAGGGAGAAAAGAGCCAGATGTTTTCCCATGAGTGGGTGGGAGCCAGTGCCAGACTGGGGTAGGCACCAGTGGATCAGAGGCTGTGATGCTGGGAAAGAGCTCTGATGCTCCAACTACCCCCTGGGTGAGTTTGGAGACCACTCCACACTGGGTATTGTCAGCGCCCTGAAGCTGTAGAGGGTTCAGGGTCTGGAAGGCCAAGTCTGGGAAGAAACTGTGCCATGCCATGAAGGAGGCAATGGCAGCAGTGTCCCTGCAGGGGGGAGGGATGGATGGATGGATGGATGGATGGATGGATGGATGGATGGATGGATGGATGGATGGTGGCTCACAAGTGCCTCTGTGGTGTTGTGTGTGCAGGACTCCTGTGCATCCTCCTTGGCTTCGCGGCTGGGACGCTCCTTTACATGCCCATAATTGGCTTCCTGCTGTGCCGGCGCATAAGGAACAGAACAGGTTGGCATTTCTTCCTCAGCTGCTGGTCTGGACAAAGTCAGGCTTGGGAGATCTTTGTCCATCTTTGACACCCTACTGCTCTTGCTCACTCTGTGTTCCCTTCACAAGTCCTGAAGCAGCTGTCCCAGTGTGGTGAGAAGGTTCACCCCCTCCTTTCCTTCTGGCCAGTTGCTGCTGGGAGTCTGGCTATGGCACAGCCTGTTGTGTGATTGAAACAGGTCTTGCTTATCCAGAAGTGCCCATCTCAGAGCTCTTCTCCAGCCCCTCCAAGGGCTTTTAAGCCCTTGCCAACCCCTGCAGCCCTTTGACCATCTTCAGAACCACAGAGCTGCAGTGCCTCATCCTCTCCCACAACAACAGCAGGACCAATGCAGATGTTTGCTTCATTCTTTCATTATTTTCTTAATTTAAAATAATGATCATTGTCACTGTTTTAACTACTATTTAAACAAGGTTTCCTTTTTCAGGAGAGCTCATAAGCGAGGATGTGACAGAGGAGAATCAAGTCAGTACGGTAAGCTGGGGGGACTTTCCACGCATTGCTTCCTCCTCCCTGTCAAAAAAAGCATTGTTGAATATCCACTTAAAGGGTTTCATGGTAAAATCAGCTTTGCTTTCTGAAAACATGGTGCTAAACACTTATTAATTCCTATTAAATAAGGGCTTATCGGTGTTTGAGTAGGTGGCACTTCTGAGCAATCTGGTAATGCCTGGGCAGCACAAAGAGTTGTGCCAGTGGAAATGTATTAGCAGGGGAGACATAGAAAGAAAAGCCAAGGCTCTACTCATTGCTGTCTCCCTGCAGGCAGCCCTGGTGACAGGAACTGAGGATCTGACCTATGCCAACCTGAAATTTGAAAAGAAGGGGACAGGATCTGCCTCCTCCAATGTCATTTACACTGAGATCAAGCCATTGCAACAGAAGCAGAGTGGTGGGGATGGCAGTGCTGCCTGCACAGAGGTGGATGTCTCCCCCAAGGAAGAGGGCAAGTGAGGGAGGTGAGCAGCTTATTGTCCACCTGTTGGGGTCTTCCTCCTCAAAACTAGCTGTTAGCTCACACAGCAGTGCAGTCTTGGGGATCACACATTACCCCTGAGTGGCTGCAGAACCCTGCTTTATGTTCCCCTGGAAGAAGCCATGTGAGGACAGGGCTCTTGAGCCCATTTTCCCCTTGCCTTCTGCAGCTCCAAGCACTGCCAAGCTTCAGCAATTATTTTCACTGTCTCCAGTTGCTGACAGGCTCCTCTTGCTGCTTGTTCCATGCTCAGGAATGTCACTGTACACTGTGTGGCCAGCATGGTGTTCAGGAAGAGCTTGGTCCTGGATGTGATGGGTGGCACATGCTAGCCATCCAGAGAAGTCCTGGATCAATATTCTGGATTTTCTCTGCAGCAGGCACCTGCTGTGATGTGGGCTGACCTTTGTTTCATTCACTCACTTGAAACACAAGGGGCAAGGATGGAAAAGCATTGCTTGCTTCACAGAGGTGCTGCTGCAGTGATGCACATGGATCTGCTTTGTACTGGGAGTAGCTGGGTGTTTTTGCTGTGGTGCAAAACCCTTCTCATGGGTAGAGCACTCTCTTTTGTGCCCTTTTATTGATAACATTGTGTTTATTGTGAATTTTTCAGTAAAATTATCGTTCCTACATGTGGTCTCACCTGGTGTTTCCTCTGCTGTTGGAAGAGGAGCAGCTTGAGTGGAGTTAACTTTTGAAACCAGCACACAGCTCTAGTGATTTAGTGTTATACCCACAACAATGCTGGGGTTCAGACATTATCCCAAAAAGATGGTCCAGATCTTCTGGGTTATTCTCAGAGCATATGATCCAACTTGGGCAGATACCCAACCATTAAACAACCCACCTCACCAGCTTCTCTGCCAGGCATGGCATCATCAGCACCTGCATGACCAGGTTCCATTCAATGCCCAGTGCCATGAACACCTGCACAAGCTTGGCAATGATGGGGTAACTGTTGCACTCAAACATCTTTTTTCTGACCTAAAAGGATCCCATGATTCTCTACAGCCAGGCTGGGTGGCCCTTGTGCTGACCTGCACAGCCCTTCTCTTGTGCCTGTACCATGAAATTATTTATATTGTTATTTTAAGGAGAAAGAGGTGTTAAAAAACCTTCAACTAAGAGGGACAGACTGCTCCTGAATTCAAGAAGAGCTGAGCCAGACACCTGGGACTTGTACTAGCAACCTTGGTAGCCACTTACTCTTTGCTCAGGGAAGGGAGGGGAAGTTTCAGAGGAGGCAAATATAGCTGCAGAGTTCTTCAGAATCCCACTGGTCAAAACACAAGGCCATGAGGAAAACCACAAAGGACATGAGCAGAATGACATGCTTGCTAAATTGCAAAGAGGCAAAATTGGAAAGCTGAGGTGCAAATCAAATTAAGACTAACAAGGGCTGCCAGAGGCTCTGCATTTGCTTAACTGCCTTAAAAAGAAGTGGAGAGAAAAACATGGCTCATGGCTTCACCAGGAAAGAGTTATTGATCAATGAAATGGAGGAAGCTGGGACATTGATAGTGCTGCATTTGCATCCTCCTTTATGCCTAAGGTTAGTGGGGAAGCAGATCTGGGATAGCATTTTTAACAGGGAACCAGGCAAGGAGCCATGAAATAGCCTTGGAGCAGTAAGAGCAGTGACCAAGAGGCAGGCAAAGGCAGCCAGGGCTGCTGGAGGAACTGCTGAGGCAACCTCTCCAGTGCAGGCAGGAAGGGTGGGGGCAGTCTTTGCCCAATGGCTATTTTTAAAAAGGTGAAGCAGAGCTGAACCTCCAAATTTCCCTTCTCAGAAAGGTGCTATCACAAGCAGTTGAGGAACTGTGTGAAGGTAAAACAATAATAAACACACTGCTCTCCTTGTCCCAAGCTCCTCCATATGGAAAGGGCTCCTTGTCCCTGTGTGCACCCAAGGCAGGTGGGTGGAACATCCACAATGGGTTTTCATGCCAGGAGCACACAGTGTGTCCTTGCTGGCCATGAAAAGGAAGGCTGACTCTTGCAGAGAAACAAAAGTGCTGCTTCTCCCAGCTTGGGCAAGAGGAAAGTAGAGTTGAGGGTAAGGGCTGCCTTTATCAGGGACCTCATAGAGAGATCTGATCTTCTGCTACCTGTGAGACTGAGAAAAGGCAATATAACCCCCAAAGGCTGTAAGTGTGCAGAACTTTTACCCATTTCCCTCTTGGATCATCACTAGCTACAAGGTGGTTGGATGGGTGGTCTATCACACAAATCCTGTCTCCTGGGAGCTGTTCTCACTGATGACAGAAGCAGTGACTGGGGAGGAGTGAAAGAGGGGTCTGGGAAAGCTGTGCTCTGGAAGGAAGGAGCTTCAATCCCACCAGTGACAGCCTGGGGCAGTGCAATCACTGGGGCAGTGATTCCCAGAGCAGCATCTGAGCAGTCAGAAAGGTGTTTTCTTTAGTTTTCCTTAACATCTGTGGTTTCCAGTGCATACCACATATTGAAGTTTTCAGAGGAACAATTTATGGAGAATGCAACCTAACATTTGAACAGTTTAAGAAACCACTGAGAGGCTGAGTAGAAGGAGACACACTTAGAATACCACTAATACCAGCCTTAAAACAAAGGCTTTACTATTGGTCACTTTTATTTGAAGAACAGAAGAGCCTTTCATCCCAGCCCTCTCCATGAGTTTAGTAACCCAGGTAGCACACAAGAAGTCACATCCTGTAGAGCAAGAGCTCCAAACAAAGCAGTCCCCACTGAGACACTGAATGTGGGCTTTCCTCCTCCTCCTCCCTAGGTGAAAAGCAAGCCCAGCACCAAATGTGAACAGCACCCTGATCCCACACCTGCAGGATGCTTCACTAGAACTACACAAATAAATAGTATCTCATGGAGAGGGAGCAGAGGGCCACCACAGATCATCTAGAAATTAAGTTATTGCTATGTTCTTATGTATTTGACACTGCAGGTAACTCACTTGGGTAACCACCAAGAGAGGTGATAGTCTCAGATTGCCCTTGTGTTATCAGCTTGTGTTGGACTGAAAGCTGTGGGGAGACAAGACAGATCTTGTTTCATCAGCTCCCTGCCTTAAAGGCACGAGTTCTTGGTGGCACTGAATCTTTGTCATTTTGCTGAAAACAGCTGGGGGAAGGGGCTCCAAATACACCTGGAAATTCACCATGCCTGCCAGCCTTTCCCATGCACACTGCTGTGAGTACACACTGCTGAGGGTACTCCCTGCTCCTGACTTGCCTCAGGAGCTGCTGAACCATCTCCACACAAGAGGCTGCAGGTTGAAATTTCAAAGAGAGCAGGAGCCCATTGCCCCGGGGGCTGAGGCAGAACTGCTGATTCACCAGGGACAATCAGGACTAATTAGAGCTGTAGGACATGGGAAATGCCACAGGCACACAAGGACAACCTGACACGTGACTGTACTTCCCTCTGCTGGTGGGACACGCTGTGACGGCCAGCGTCCAGGAAAACAAGGTGTCACATGAAGTCTAATAGTGACTTGTCACCAGAGGATCAGGTAGCCCAAGGCTGGTGACAAGTGGTGAGCTCACAGCAGTGTCAGTGCCCGCAGTGTCCCTCCCCACATGGAGTACTGGCTGGAGAGCATGAGTTTGAGAGGATGAGGACTGCAGGAAGAACCTCAGAGTGATGGAAAAGCAGCAGAGTCCGTGGCAGGACATGTCTTTGTTAGGCATCGTGCAGCTGGTTCTCTGGCAGGAGAATCTTCTCGCCAGGCTTGAAGGCAGGCATCCCCAGGTAAGGGCAGCTGGCACAGCGGAATGCATCCCCCAGGTAGCACTGGCAAGGGACAGAAAAGCACTGTCTGTAATCAGGTGCCACTCTCAGGTCTCTTCCCCTGTGATATGGTTCCTGCAGCTCAAGAGGAGTCATGCTCCTGAGTATCTATGAGCACAGAAACTGCTTCCCTTCTACCCCTTCCCAACAGTGTGCATGGCAGAGCTGTGCAGGCTCACACAGACATGAGTCTCCACCCCACTTGGTGTGCCCAGGCTGGGGCAGCCCCCTGAGTTCCCACAGGGCAATCCCCCTGGGCAGGTCCCTGGTTAGGCCATGAGCAGAGAGGGAAAGGGTCACTGCTCACTCTGACTGCCCCAGGGAGTCAGAACAGCATGTGCTGGTGCAGAGCACATGGGCACAGGGCAAAGGCTGAAGCTCTGCACAAGCTGCACAGGCTGTGTGTGGAAGCAGTGATCCAGCTCAGGCTGCAGTGACTAGGGAACACAATTCTTACGCACAGATCACACGCTGCAAACTATAGTATAAAGACAAAAATTACTAATTACATTTCCACAGGCAGATTTAGGCTGTGAGCCCTTCTTCTCCTGTTCCAGTTCTTCAGCCAGGCCACATGTGCTGTAGAAAAACAAAGAAGTCACACCTCCATCTTTCTGCTTAAAGGTCATGAGTCACCAACACTTGTGCCAGCCCTGCTCACATGCAACAGCCCTCACTCTGTCACACCACACAGCTGACTCTGGACTCACGCTCCTCACTCTGTTCTCCAACACCACAGTTTGTATAACAAGTGTTGAAACACTCCTCAAGTTTGAACTGAGTGGGAAATGACACTACAGCACTTGCTGTATGTGCTGCTTCTCCTTGCAATGTGAGAAACCAGGGATTTAGGCAAGCTGCACAAGCTATGCAGTCACCTTCAAGATGGCTGTTGGTAATATGCACCTTTGTGATAATCTGTAGCTGTCACAGGTCAATTCTCACTGTGACAATTCTCACAAACTCTCACTGATTTACATTCCAACAATTAAGTTAAGAAAGGACATGAACCAAAAGAGTTAGGCTCTGAGGAACAGCAAATTGCCTACAATCTTTTTTAAACCCCTCCAACTCTTAAGAGTTTAATGCTGCAGATGAAAGGTTCACTGAGACATGAATTCCAGCACTGACCAGTTCTTGCAGGCTTTCCTTTTGCCCTTTTCATTGCAGGATGGAGCTCTGAGGGATGATGGATCTGGCTTTTTCAAATCCTCTGAATCCAACAGCTCATCAGAGTCCAGAAGATCCTGAAAACACGCCATGGGAGACAAAATGCAGGAAATGGACTTTTCAGTAGGGAATGACACTGCTGAGTTACATTCTAAGAAATGGTACTATCTGTACACTGGCATGAAAGTGCTGCAGCTCTGCTCTCTCATCCCTGTCTCCCCTCACCACACCACTGAGCTCTCCAGACCCCATGAAAGAGATGAGCTATTTTGCCCTAGGGAAATTTTTCTACCTCTGAAGTTGTAAAGCTTCCTAAGAGGCATGACTGAAAGTATTTAGAATAGGAAAGAATGGGGAGAGAGAAGGAACAGCAAAGCCTCACAAAGAAAACAAAACCACTTACCATCTCTTCATCATTCATATCATTGGCAGACAGTGTCCACAGCTTGGCAGCAGCTGGGTCCACACGGGGTTTTGCTGGAGCCAAAACAAAGGAAGAAATAGTAGTTATTCCAGCCCCATCTGCTCCAGAAAAAAAGTTCAAGCAACTTTGGAAAGCCTCATTTCATAGCTTTTTACTGTAGCACTCCCTGCTTGGGAACTGTCTCCCTGTTGCAAGTGATGCCTTGTGAGAGCCACCAAATCCAGGTGTTCAGCATGCACCACTCCTCACCTGAAGGAACAGGTTTCTTGGCAGAGGAAAGTTTGAGCTGACTTGAGGATCCCACTTCAAAATTGGGCTTCCTGCCTTCTATCTGAACAATGAGAAGGTCATTGCCTTGGTAACCCAGATGTTCTCCAACAGACTGGATCTCCTCTGGAGTCAGTGCTTTCTTGTGCACCTGCCAAGAAAGATTTTAGGTTAACCTTATGCAGAACCCTTTATTTTAACACCAAGCCCAGTATTCCAGTGAACAGACAGTCAGTATTTTCAATCCTAAAGAAAACCACTATGCTGACTATCTAAAATTTGTGCCAGGCTGTGGCCATGCACATTTACAGCAAACCAGGGTAGCTAAAACCCTCATTACCCAACAAATCCCCAGGTAACTGCCCAAGGGCACTTCTGGAAATGGTAAACACATCCCTACCTCCTTCACTTCCACCAACCCAGAGAGAGTCAGAGTTGTGAGGAGCTTGGATGCTGTCTTGATTTTGGTATTGTTTCCTGCAAGACACAAAAGCAGAGAGTAGGAGAAGGCAAGAACAAGAATACAGCTCACTGAGACACCTGAAAGAGCAAGAACTTTAGAGGGAAGTACTCAAGCCAAACTTCTGCACCAAAATTGGGCCTTTTCTAGTCAATAGAACAAACCAGAAAAAGCAGCAGCAGCTTGTTCATTAGAGTAACAGTGTGGGGTCACAAAGCCATTCTAGCTCTGAATATGTTCCATATATGCCAAAACATTTCTCAATCCAATCAATACCCATCAAAAAAAGATTTTAACAAATCCCCAAACCCCAAACAAACTCCCTCCCCAACATTTTTACCTATTAAACTACTCATGAAGTTTCCAAAACATGGACTCCTAAATGACCACACTACATTAAGAAATCATCTTGTGTTTGCCTTCTCATGGCCCCTCCAGCTGTCCCATGGCAGGTGCTCTGGCTTTTCTTCTAAAACTCAGTCCAAAGACTTTTAACCTTTCCTGGATAATTATTTCTCAATGGACTTCTGAGGCAATCTCTTCAGCACCTGTCACCTGTTTTTGAAACCACTTCAGAAGCTCCCCAGAAACCCAACATCTGCAACTACTTAACACTGCACCTTGAGTAGAAAACAGCAACATTGAAGCTTTTCAGTGTAGCTTAGGAACAAGCCCATCCAGCATTTTGGATAGGAGAGTGACTGCATACATCTTTGATGGATACCAGCATAAGCACAGGATAAAAACCTTGTGATCTGAGTTAGTGTGCCAGGAGAATGAAAATCTCTCCATGTTGATCGGGGTTCCTGTCCTTTCTATTTCAGCCTAATCCTCACGAGAAATGCTATGTTGCCATGGAAGCAAGACTCTCTCACCTAACTCTGTAAGCACTGGTTCTTTCAGCAGGACACGGCCCCCTGGCTTAAGGATCCGAGCCACTTCTGCCAGGAGCTCCACACTGTGCTGGGCTGCACTGCCTGGCACCATGCCAGAGAGGATCACATCGAAGCTGGACTTCCTGTGAGCCGCTGGGAAGAAAGAGCAAGATGGTACCATTGAACATGTACACAGCTTAAAACACCAGTTCCACCTCCCTCATCCCTCATGCTTGAGTGCAACAGCAGGAACTGATCAAAGACACCAAGCATAGAAGCACAGCCGAGGTGCATCACTTCCCCTGCTGTACTGCCCAGGTAAGAGGCAGCAGCAGGTGCTGACAATGTTCTGAGTGCTGACTCCCACAGTGGGAAGGTGTTGGTTCACACAGCAGCAGAACCCTCTCCCTTTTAAGGAAACAGTGAAAAATTAGGCTCATTCTTACACAGAGGCAGCTGGTTAACATTTTCCACAGAGATATGATTATCAGCTCCCACCAGTGACTGGACTTTATCCACCAAATCCTTCAGGGCTTCGACGGGCGAGGAGCTGTCCCAGATGATGGCCACGCGCTGGCCTGGAGCCAATCCGTACTCGCCCATTGCAGCAGCAGCAAACCTGCAGGGCTGGGGAGAGAGGGCAAGGCTGAGTGCCAAACACAGCACAAACCTCTGAGCACTGTGATTTAATCACCTGAGTTGTTTTAATAAGTGGGGGTAATTTTCTGGAAATGGGCAACACGAAGTTCCCACAAACTGAGCGTTAGCAAGACATGAAAAAAGAGCTACACTTCAGGGCAGAGTTCAGTTTCTCCAGTTCATTGATGGGACTCTACAAGCCCATCTTTAAAGAAATCTACAAGCTCATGCTTTAAAGAAATCAACAAAATAACAAAAAAAAAAAACTCACCTGCTTTCCTTAAAAATCTGAATAAGACAAACACAGGATTTCTGGATTTCCTGAGCAGTGACAGCTATTTGACATTAAACACTGCCACGGTCTCCTACTTCAAACACAACCTAGCAGAGTTTACTTATGCAGTGCATGAGAAGAAAAAAGTAACTTTCAGCATTCCCAGCATTCCAGATTGAGGCTCTTCCCACCGTTAGGATTGGTGGCACTGGGTGAGCAAATCACAGGGAGGGAGGAGCAGAACAGAATGTGCAGTGACAGTTTGGAGAAAGCTGTCTCCACTGATCTTTTATATGAGATTGTATTCCTTGTATGGCAATACCATCCCATCATCACCTGTTCTCACAGCAACACCAGCTACTGAACCCCATGACCTCCCCTCTTTCCTCTATCCAACACAAACCTATTTTCTTCCTAATTTAACACAACACAGAAAACAGAGAGCACTGCTGACCAGAACAGTTGTCCAGTTTATTTTCAGTTACCTGGAAACAACACACCTATTTCTGGAGAGACAGCTGTAAGCAAGGTCTGTAGCAGGAATTGCTACATCACACATCCTGGGCAATGCCTTGCTGCCACCACATTGCCACTGAAGCACAGCTCATGGATATGTTGTACCAAATTTAACTGCAGTGAGGTGGGAAGTGGATTTTCACCCACAGTTCCTCTGGCTCTGTGTGTTGTCGACTCCCCGTCCCTCCTGGAAACTGCTAACAAGTTCAGAATGGGACAATCTGTGCCTTTTCTGAGCTCCTGGGGTAGGAATTCACACTAAAACAACTACAATACCAACCCAGTAGGGAATATACACCTTGGATGTACACTGCAGGTTGTAACATCTCACAGCTGCTTTGGCATGTGTGACACAAGCCAAGCAGCTACAGCAGACAGTAACATTTGTATCTACACATATTAATCCCATTAAAAAGTCACCTTTCCCAAGAAGCAGGCTGAAAATCTCAAAAGACACCTAGGCTGCGAGGCTAAGGTGGGAAAGACAAACCCGAAGTCACAGCTTCCTCTCTGACCAGCAGGTGATGACCTTGCAAGATCAGTCAGAGCCCAAACTGCATCAACAGCAACAGCACCGCCCAGAGATGCGGCGAGGAGGCCGCGGAGGAGGAGCCCTTATCTCCGTGTCACACACATTTAACAGTCCTGAGGAACAGGGCAAGGAGAGGGGTTAAACAATAGCGCAGGTTCCCCTTCGGCAGATTAGAAAGCTGCTGTGGTGGAATGGGATGATCCTGACAGTCCTTCCCAGCCCAAACCACTCCAGGGCTGTAAACTGCAGCCTCCTGACTCAGCACAGCCGGCTTCCACCGGGCCCGAACGCTCCAGCGCCCAGCGGCCTGGAAATGCTCCAGCGGGCCCGGGACGCTGCGGATCCCGGCGGGCCCGGGACGCTCCGGCAGCGCAAGGCTGCGGCCCTACAGCGGGTGCGCATTTGAAGCGCAGGCGGAACGGGCGCACTAAACCTCTCGGTCACCGAGCAGGGACGGTTCAGCAGCAGCAGCAAGGACAGGACACGTGAGGAAATTTCGTGAAGGAATTACTTAAACACACACACAAACACGCACACAGCACACCCCACCTACCCCCCTCAGCGCTTCAGACAAGGTCTCAGAAAGGATTTTAAGGGGAGAAAGGGGCAGCGGCAGCCCCGTCCCGCGCCGCTCACCTCCCGTGGCCCGGCACGCTCCGCTCGCTCGTCCCGGCCTGACGCCGTCACCGTGACGTCATCGCGCTCTGCCCGCTTCCAAGATGGCGGCGGCGGGCGGGCTGCGGCGCGCGGGCTGGCGGCTGTGGCGGGCACGGCGCGCGGGTGAGGGGCGGGGGGGGCGCGCCCGGATCGCGGGGCGGGGAGGGAAGGGAGGGGGAGGGGGGAGCGCGCTCCCGTGCGCGCCCCCGTGCGCGCCCCCCGGCGATCGGGGCGGGGCGGGGCGGGGCAAGGTGAGGTGAAGGGCACGGGGGGTGTGAGGGAAGCGGGGCGGGCCCCGAGCCGGTGGGTTTGAATGAGGGGTTGGTCCGTGGTGGTTTTCGTTAGGCGCGTGGGCCGTGAAATCCAATTGATTTATAATAAACCCCGAATCTAAAAACCAGCAGCAAAGTTAAAAGTTCTCCCAGAGTGTCATTGAGTAATCACTTAGTGATTAGCGTGTGGTGTCTGTCAGGGCTCTTCGGCTCCCGAGTCGGACTTGCCTTATATCTCCTGCTCGGAGTTCAGCACCTTCCTCCCAGCTCCTTAATCAGGGACCAAAATGGGGAGAGGGCATGTTGGCTGCCTGGTTTCCAGTCCAGGATTGGGAAACAACTTGCAATACGTGCCGTTTGCACTGCTCTTTCCCTCACATAACATTTTTGCTGTATTCACATAGACATGAGCTCAGCTGAGAGCGGCACTTAACAGAAGCGTAAAAATAGACACTCTGAATTTGCGTTCTTTTCAGCTGCATTCACCACAGTTCTCTCCACCTTGATTTCCCCGGTGTGGGAAGGAGATGCTGACTCTTGGTTTCCCTTGCAGTGGTCAGGTGCCAGCAGTACCCACCACTCCGCACTCTCCAGGCCTCAGCCGCGCTCAGGGCAGCCTCCGATGAGCACAAGAAGGAGCCATGGGCATCCTCCTCCCAGCAACACTTTGAGTCACCTCCAGCTGAGCACCAGCCTGAAGAGAAGCCTCAGGGCCCTCACCCCAGGTAACTCACAACTCCTTCTAGCACTGCCAAGAGAGATTGGAGGGCTTTTACTTTCCTGAACCTCACATCTGAAACTTGAAGACAGTGAGGTCCAGAGTTAAGGAGCCCTAGACTACAGCAGCTGGAGAGCTGGTTTGCTGTGACCATGCAAATTCCACCGTGGAAACAGTATGGGGCTTGCAGGTCTTTGTTTCTGGATTTATGTGTGAATCTAAAAAAACAGGGACCATATATTGTCTGTATGCCCATAGTAGGAAGCCCATGTTGGAAAAGGTTATAGTTTCGTTTTCTGTTAAGAAGGAGAATGTGGGGCTGATTGGTCTCCATCTCCATTGAGCCCTCCTTCCCTTATTTCCCTCTTTTCTCTCAGCAAAGGTTCATTAGGAATAGTTTTCCTGGACAGGGAAAGATTTTACTGGAGGAGGCCAGGTTGATACTAATCAGGTCTCAGAATGTGCCTGGTGTCAGGGAGTGAGTGGCAGAGCCCAGGTTCTGTGTGTGGTGGTGACACTCCCTCACTGTAACAATACCTTCTCATAGTTACACTGGCCAGGGCGGCCAGGAGTCTGAGGACTATGAGAGCGAGGAGCAGCTGCAGCATCGAATCCTCACAGCGGCGCTGGAGTTTGTGCCTGAGCATGGCTGGACTGCAGAGGCCATTGCAGAGGGAGCCAAGGTATGTGGGGAGAGAAGCAACAACCCAGTTGAAAACTGGATGGAGCTCAAGTGCAGGGACAGCCAGGCCTGCATGCTTCCCCCACATACTCTTGGGCGATGCACCCTAGTCAGCAAACGCTACTGGGCAGGAGTGAAACCCAGCTGCTACAGGATAACCCCTTCAGAGTCAGACTGAGACACAATGTACAGTAGTGAATCCTAAAGAGAGAACATGTCTAGGAAGTACTTTTTAATGCAGTGTTGCTTTGTTTAAACTCACATAATGTCTTTCACAAAATAAATACAACTTTTTTCTAGCTGGATCCTGCTTTGCAGTGTCTGACCTGGTCTGTGCTTCTCTCTTCTTCCCTCCAGACCCTGGGCCTCTCTGTTGCTGCAGCAGGGCTGTTTCACAGCGATGGCAGTGAACTGATCCTGCACTTTGTGTCTGACTGCAACACCAAATTGACCGAGTTGCTGAAGAAGGAGCAGAAACTAGTGCAGCTGGGTGAAGCAGAGTGAGTACTGGCTGTGAACAAATGTCTTCCTTTGCAGATTTTGGGAGCTGGGTAGACAGAGAGGCCACCTGGAACACAGATACTTGAGATTAAAAGTATAATTTACCCAAATAAAATCATCTTCCCAGATACAGACTAGGACCAAAGACATGAAGGATGTGTAATACTTTCCTTATCTATTGCTCAGCCAGGTGGAGACTGATCTTTCAAGATCAGAATTGAGTTTAACTTGGATATTCTTTCTAATTTTTTTTTCCTTACTCAGGAAGAAGCCTATAGATGAATTCCTGAGAGATGCTGTGGAAGCCAGACTGAGGATGCTGATTCCATATATTGAGAAATGGCCCCAGGTATAAAAGTAATATCAGCATTGTCTCTTTTGTGTGTGTATACTTTAAACATCCTGTGACTTTCAACATAGTCTCTCCACCAGATTAGTTCAAGGTTGTAAATGAAGCCCTGGCTGCTTTCAGATGATTAGTAGCCTTCAGGAGGAGAGCAGCCTTGGAAGGAGGCAGTTAAAGGTGACCTTAGAGCAACTGTTTCTGGCAGTTCTGGAAAGGCAGAGCTCTCTGTTGTTCCCTCCACCCATCTGGCATCCCCAGGGGATTGATTGCTGTGTCTCTGCTCGGTCCTGCTTGCAGGGTCACTGCCAGTCAGGCTCTGTGCAGCGTTGCTGTGGCTGCACTGGGATCACCTCACACCTGGGAATGCAGAACTGCTTTGCTGCAGGGAGCTGTCCTTGCAGTGTGTGACTGACAGACCCCTGGCAGCCTGAGGGTAGAGCTGAACTGAGAGGGCTCCATGCTTCTAAATTCACGTTTAACTCCTAAGCCATTCTTCCCAGGATTGAATTGTGGCTACAGTGACAAGCAGAGAGTTCCTAATCTTGGCCTGCAAAGATTGCTGTGAGGTCAGCCTTTGTCCAGAGCCACTGCTGCCCTCTGGGCAGCTGAATCCTGCACCCCATGCACAGAGACGGAGTACAGACTTCATGTTCTTCTTTCAGATTAGCATAATTTGCCCTGTGAAGGATGTGGGTGGTTTGTGTCTCTCCTGGCACTGTGTGATTACGTTCAAAGGCTGCAGGATCCCAGCAGGGCCATTATGGCTGGCGCTGCTCTGCCCTTGGTTGCAGCTCTGAGTTCAAAGTCAAATTCAGAGAAATGAGAGCTGTGACTCCCTGCCCACAGGGGCACAGCACAGTGTGAGTCAGCTCAGGCTCTGATGTTTCCATGCCACAGAGGCAGCTCAGGAGAGACTGCACAGGGATGTTTGAACTGAGCAGGGAGGGATCTTCTGGGCCAGTACAGGCTGAGGCCTGAACTTACTGTGCCACTTACTGAGCTATGCTGTGTGCTCCCTGCACATCCTGCTGAGCCACACTCTGTGCTCCCTGCACACCCTGCTGAGCCACACTGAGTGCTCCCTGCACATCCTGCTGCTTGGAAAGACTGCAGAGAGCTGGGAGGACTTGTCACTGCGAGCTGGAGTGACAAGTGACAAGGCTCAGTCAGCAGCAACAGGGAAAAGATAACAGGGCAGAAAACTGTTGGTGTCCTTTGGTGTTGCATCTTTCTCTCTTTGGCTCCCATTTCTTTGTTTCCTTTGCAGGCCCTGAGTGTCCTGCTGCTCCCACGTAACATCCCTTCCAGCCTCAGCCTCCTCACCAGCATGATTGATGATATCTGGCACTATGCTGGGGACCAGTCCACAGATGTGAGTCCTTGTGCTTTGGAGACAAGCTGCTTCTACCCCTCAGCACTTTGGCAAAGTCATGGGTTCAGACAGGAGTGGGGCTGAGTCCCTCTGTCCATTGCCCATTTGTTGAGTGAAGAAAGCATTTCAGAGGCACCCAAGGGTCCTTATAAACAACATCTAATTTCTAAAGAGACTTAAGAGCCACTGAGGCTGAATGCAAATTACTGCCAATGGGATTAGTGCAAATTAAAAGGACCTACTTCCCTAGGCTCTTAAGTGCTCTTCTTTTTTCTTTTTTGAAGACACAAAGTTGTTGAGATTTTGAGATTGAGAAGTTGATCCAGTTTTCAGTGAGTGAGCGGTGGGTCTGTCCAACAGCTCTCTTCTACTGGCAATAGCATTTACAGACTTGACTTGAAAACCTTTAAAGAACCTACCTAAAAATACCAGTAGCTTATTAAAGCTTTCATCTTTCTGGCAGGAAATAAAAGAAAATTATAACCTTAATTATGGCAATTAATAAATTACTTTAATTCTTATAGATGTAGGGTGAGATGGAAAAAGCTAAATGAACCATTTTAACAAACTACTTTAATAAGCTTCTTTTATCTGTGCATAAAAGAGAAGCTACTGAAGTGAAAAATAAATAAGGCAGCAGAAAAATTAAAGGAATAAACCAGAAGGCAACTGAAAGAACACAATTGCTTCAGGAACTGAAAGTCCCTTATGTGTTATGCAAGTCAAATCAACATGTTGGAGCCAGTGTCTGCACTGAGCTGTTCCTAAAGTCTCACTGGTGCAGGGATTAGGAGAGGTTCTAAAGTTGTGTTTTGTTTGCACCTCCTGACTGCCTGCATGAGTTTTCCAGGAAAGCTGAGCCTGCTCCCTCTTTCCCACTAATGGGGTTTAAAGTTGCTCACAGCAGATCCCTCTTCCCAACACCAGGAGCCAGGCAGAGAATTCTCATCCCTCAGAGACCCCTCCAGGTGGGATTTTAGGAACAGGAAGAGACCAGAAAGAGTTTTGTTTGAGGCCCTGAGACATCCAGCTGCAAATGGCAAATTCCTCTATATGGGGAGGTTTTCCATATTTTCTGGAAAAATCCCCTTGCCCAGGATTTCTCTCCTGGGAAGCTGAGAAGCCTCAGAGAAAAAGGAAAACAATATTATCTCATTCACTTCTCCTGTGTTTTGCTGCTTTGGAATGTGGTTTGGAGATTGTTTATCCAACAGATGGGGGTGTCATTGGTTTAATGTGAATTGTTTTGACTTAATCACCAATCAGGGCCAAGCTGTGTCGGACTCTGAAGAGAGAGCCATGAGTTTTCATTAGTTTCTTTTAGATACTAATCTAGTATCTTTTAGATACTAATTAGATACAGCCTTCTGTTTGTATCCTTTCTCTATTCTTTAGTATAATTTAGTATAGTGTTCTTTTATGTAATATAGATCATAAAATAATAAATTAGCCTTCTAAGAGCATGGACTCAGATTCATCATTCCTCCCAATTACGGGGGCTCAGAAAATCCAACAGGGAGGGACGTGCTGTGGGTGTGGGGTGTTCCTGGCAGTTCTGTGACCCTGGATGTGCACTCAGGTCACAGCTCTGTCTCTCTTGGCAGTTCTGTGACCCTGGATGTGCACTCAGGTCACAGCTCTGTCTCTCTTGGCAGTTCTGTGACCCTGGATGTGCACTCAGGTCACAGCTCTCTCTCTCTCCCCCATGCCCTGCAGTTTAACTGGTACACCCGGCGGGCAGTGCTCACTGCCATCTACAACACCACGGAGCTGGTCATGATGCAGGACTCGTCCCCCGGCTTCGAGGACACCTGGCGCTTCCTGGAGAACAGAGTGGCTGATGCCATGGCCATGAGCAATACAGCCACTCAGGTAAGCTTGGGGACAGCTGTGCATGCAGCACATCCCTGCTCCACAAGGATACCTGCAGGCACAGCTGGCTTTTCCATCATGCACATCTGCTGAGACACCCCCTTGTTGCTGTCAGCTCAAAATCAATAAATGATTTTGTGTTTTTTAATAAATTGACATGGAGGTGCCCTCTTTGTCAGACTGTCCCAGTGGTTGGGAGACATCCCAGGAAACCCCTTCCATGTCCCTGTCTGTGTCTGTCACTTGTCTGCAGTGCTGTCAGCACCTTTCATTCCTGTTGTGCATTCCCTCTGTGTTTGGGGGCCACAAGTGAAACTGCAGGAAGCACAATGTTGTGTTCTCCCTGTGTCCCCCAGGTACAGTCCACTGGAGAAGCTGTTGTCCAGGGCCTGATGGGAGCTGCAGTTACTGTAAGTAATGCTGGAACATGCAGGGCTGTGACAGCAGAATTTCTCCTGAATGTCAGCATTTGTTTTCCTAACCCAAATCTAGAGAACAACATGGAAAAACTGTCATCTTTCGTAACTTAGATTTATTTAAGGGTGATTTCCTTGGTAGTTTGAGGTTAGTTCACTGTTTTGTGGTGGAAGAACTTGAATAGAGCATAAGGAAATTAAGTCTGAAGCTGCAGGGTGAGCTTTAGGGATGAGAGACAGGTGATCAGAATAAATACAGCTGTTCTCCATTGCTTGTCACAAGATCACTCCCTGTGCCAGGCCCCGTGCTGGAAACCTTGACAGAGGCTCAGTGGCCCCAGTCCCTGAGCCACAGCAGGGTGACTTCCTCAAGCTCTTTCATTGGACTCCAGTGTCCTTCCAAGAATTCCTTCACTTGGTAGTGTCCTGGACTGCTTTCTGTCAGGGAACCGCACTTCTTCTGGGATACAAAATAACCCTTTGTGTACCCAGGAATGACTTCTGAAGGGCTTCAGGGCCTCGCTGTGATTCTATTTTTGGACATCTCCCATTTTATTTAGCAACAAAGTGATTTTCTTGTTATGGGACAAGTAGGCTGGAACATAAATTAGACATTGTAACTGATGAAGCACTTGTCAAGAATTTCTCCCACCTCCTTCCCCCTGCAGTTGTGGTGGGATTTGGTGTCTCTCAGGCTCTCTCCTCTCTCATACCTGCATGTGCCAAGAGGATCCTCCCCTAGAGAAGCCCCGGGCTCTTTTACATCCACAGTGTGCCCTCGGGTCTGGGATGTCTCCCTCTGTCCCTGCAGCAGATCCAGTGCCCAGATAAACCTGGGTGCATCCTGAAGGGGGCGGGCTGTGGTCAGGCGGCTTTAGGGCAGAATCATCCCAGTACATTCCTGACAGGGGAGCGCATTCCGGACCTCCCACAGGGGCAGGGGGTCCCGAGGGGTACAGGAGTGCTGTGCTCTGCAGCTCTCTGCAAAATGGATGAGCCAAATAATGCCCCAAAAGCACAAATTCACTGCCGAGGTTTGTGTGGCCACAGGAATAAACCCAAACCTGCTGACCAGGAAGGCAGGCTCCGGTGCGAGGGGCGGCCGGAATTTCGTTCTTGTCCATCCCCAAACCACAGAGATCCCTCTCGGCCCCCCATCTCTGCTCGTAGCACACGGGCCTCCCCTCGGCACCCGCCCGGGACAGGGGCACTAAACGCCGTTCTCCCTGTGCCCACAGATCAAGAACCTGGCGGGGCTGAACCAGCGCCGGTGAGGAGACGGCGGCGGCGAGCACCGGAGCGGCCGCGCCCGGCCCTTCCCCGGCACCAATAAAGTCGTACTCAGCCTGGCACGGACTCTTATTGCGGGCGCACCGGGGCCGGGGGAGCGGGGCGGGGCCGGACCGGGCGGGCGCTGCGGGCGGCGGGAGCGGGGCCGGGAGCGGGGCCGGGAGCGGCGGGAGCGGGGCGGGGCGGCCATGCCGTACGCCAACCAGCCCACCGTGCGCATCACCGAGCTCACGGACGAGAACGTCAAGTTCATCATCGAGAACACGGACCTGGCGTGAGCACCGCCGCGGGGCCGGGGCGGGCGGGCCCGGGGATGAGGCGGCCGCGGCAGGCCCTGGGGCGGCCGGGCAGGGTCTCTGAAGCAAAGCCCCGCATTAGCCTCGGCCCGGTCTGTGCGGGCCTGCAGCCTCACGCTCCTTCATGGCCAACCACGGGTGTTTCCCTCCCTCAGGGTGGCGAATTCTATTCGGAGGGTGTTCATCGCAGAAGTCCCCATCATAGGTGAGGCCTTTCGCTTGCCTCTGGCGCAGTCCCTTGGGCTGCCTTCCGTGTTCTCCCGCTCCTTCTCTCTGCTTTTGGCTCTCCTTACCTGTGTTCAGCCATTGCTGTGCCCTGCAGATGCTGCCCCAGTTCTCTGCAGTCTCTGTAATGTTTTCTGTGCCCTCACAAGCTGCTTTTCCCCACATGAGTATTCCTCAGTTTGTGGCTTTCTGTTCTCTGCAGCTATTGACTGGGTCCAGATAGATGCCAACTCCTCTGTGCTCCACGATGAGTTCATTGCACACAGGCTGGGTGAGTGCTGGGTGGGGAGGAAGGCAAAGGTGTGTTGTGGGCAAAATCAGGGTTAGGGGCTCTTGTGATGTATCAGACATTCCTCTGATTTCCTGCTTCTCCCAGGTCTCATCCCGCTCACCAGCGATGACATTGTGGATAAGATGCAATATTCCAGAGTGAGTCACAAAAAATGCTGTGGGGAGTAATTTTGAGGGTGGTGGGTGTTTGGTCTGAGGGGAAGCTCTGTCAGTTTGTGCATAAAGAACCCATGTGTGTGTGTGCCAGGACTGCACGTGTGACGAGTTCTGCCCCGAGTGCTCCGTGGAGTTCACGCTGGACGTTCGCTGCAACGAGGACCAGACCCGGCATGTGACATCCCGGGACCTCATCTCCAACAACCCCCGTGTCATCCCGGTCAGTGCCACCTGCCCTGTGCTCCCAGCATTCACAGGATCATTCACAGAATGTACAGCATTCACAGAATCACTGGGTTGGAAGAGACCTTCAGGATCACCGAGTCCAACCCAGTCCCAACCCCTCAACTAAACCCTGGCACTGAGTGCCACATCCAGGCTTTGTTTGAGCACATCCAGGAATGGTGACTCCACCACCTCCCCAGGCAGACAATTCCAGTGCTTCATCACTCTTTCCATGAAAAACCTTTTCCTAGTATCCAACCTGTATTTCCCCTGATGCAGTTTGAGACTGCCCTCTGGTTCTGTCAGTGCTGCCTGGAGAAAGAGCCCAACCCCACCTGAGCACAGGCACCTTTCAGGGAGCTGTAGAGTGATAAGCTCACTTCTGGGTCTCCTTTTCTCCAGACCAAATACCCCCAGATCCCTCAGTGGTTCCTCACAGGGATTGTGTTCCCAGCCCCTCTCCAGCCTTGTTGCCTCCTCTGGATGTGCTCAAGTGTCTCAATGTCCTTCCCAAACTGAGAGGTCAGACCTGGACACAGCACTCGAGGTGTGCCCTCACCAGTGCCCAGTACAAGGGAAGGATGACCTCCCTGCTCCTGCTGAGACAGGGTGGCACACACAGGGAATGTAGACACTCTGACCACATTTCATGTTTCCTAAAGCTCCACTTAAACCCTAGTGGTTGAGCAAAGCAGGAGTATCTGCAGGAGCAGTGTGTGTGCCAGTGCCCTCCTCATCTCTGCCATGCTGTCCTTCACTTGCTGTCTGATGGGCTGCAGAGCAGTGTGGCCTCATCCCAAACTCCTTGGCTGCCCTGAGGCCTCTGGCTTGCTGGTTCTGGGCTCTCAGCATGGCAGAGTGTGAGGAGCCTGGGCCAGGGCAGTGCTGCCAAGCAGCTCCTGTGCAGTTGTCTTGGGGAGACTTGGTGGTACTGAAGTGGGACAGAGGCAAAGGGACTCTCAGAGAATGTTCTAGTACACTGTTGAGGTGGATCCAGATGTCACCACAGCCTGGGCTGCCCCTGCTGCCTGGTGACAGTGTGTGCCTGGGTAGAGCCCAGCTGGAGCCTGCTGTCTTTTACTTGCCTTTGGCTGAGGTGCTCTGAGTGCTGTGTGTCATCTGTAGCAGCTGTGGGAGTGATTCAGGAGCCAAGCAGCTGTGCTGTGCTGGAGCACTCATCCAAGCTGAACTTGCCCCTAATTTGCTTGGTCTTGTTTGGCTGCAGGTGACATCTCGGAGCAGAGACAACGACCCCAATGACTACGTGGAGCAGGATGGTGAGTGCTGGGTCACTGGCAATAGGAACTGTAGCAGGAAATTGTTGTTATCTTGTTGTTGTATTTCATATTTCTAAAGTCTTGTACCTTCTTGGCAATATTTCTCAGGGGCAGTTCCTCACAGCACCAACTTCTTCTGCTTGTTGCTGCTTCTTAGTCAGAGCTCCTTCCAGGCTCTGCCTGACTGGCCAAGCCCACCCCCTTTTATCACAGTTATCTTCACTAGCTACAGCTGCAGCCCATCAAGAACAACCAGGGCTTATCAGGGCAAGGCCTATACAGATATTCAATATACAATACAGATATTTTACTGGGACTCCTACTATAGGAAATTCTCTTTTCTCTCAGGTTCTTTGAACTCATCCTTCCTTTACTACTGTGCAACTGTAAGGCAGCTGTAAATATGACACTTCTGAGCTGCTGGTGTCACTGCACAAGTGGGGTAGCATTTTGTCTTGTTGCCACTCAGATTGTCCCAGAACTGAATAGGGTGCTTCTGTCTCTCCTTGTGAGATCTCAGAGACAGCAAGGAGGTGAAATTCTGTGTTGTGGGCTGCTCCTTGGGGGCCTGTGCAGCTCCTTTTTCCTTAGCTCTTCTGGGGACACAGCTGAGCCCCTCTGTCACAGACATCTTTTATGAAAAATCCTTTCCTTAGGATTTTTTCTTCTGAGAAGCTGAGAGACCTCAGGAACAAAATGTAAACATTGGTTATCTGCTGCTGTGGAATGCAACAGGTGGATCTTTGGTCTCATGTGGTTGTTTCTAATTAATGGCCAATCACGGTGAGCTGGCTTGGACAGAGAGTGTATATATATATATATATATATATATATATACACAAGCCTTTGCTATAATTTCTTCTTTTTCTGTTCTTCTGATGAAATCCTTTTTTCTATTCTTTTAGTATAGTTTTAATATAATATATGTCATAAAATAATAAATCAAGCCTTCTGAAACATGGAGTCAGATCCTCGTCTCTTCCCTCATCTTGGACCCCTGTAAACACGGTCACGCCCCACTAAAAATCCAAGCTAAACCTGGATCCTGGTGACACCTTCCAGCAGCAATCTGCCTTTGCAGGGTGTGCTCACCCACGCTGTCCCCTGTGTGTGCCCTGCAGACATCCTGATCGTGAAGCTGCGCAAGGGGCAGGAGCTGCGGCTGCGCGCCTACGCCAAGAAGGGCTTTGGCAAGGAGCACGCCAAGTGGAACCCCACAGCCGGAGTGGCCTTCGAGTACGACCCCGACAACGCGCTCAGGCACACCGTGTACCCCAAGCCAGAGGAGTGGTATGTCCTGCTGTCTGTCTGTCTGCAGCGACTGGCAAGGGTTTTCCAGCAGGACACAACTTACATTTCAGCCCTGTAATTTGGCTCAGTAAGCGATGGGGAGCGTGCCTGCCACGTCCCCTTGTGCAGAGTCTGCTCCTGGGGTTGGCTAGCAAAGTCAGTCACTTGGCAGCTGCACACAAGGTGGAATGGTTTGTGGTCATCTTTGTCCTCCCTCATGTACCATCACTGCTGGTTTTCCTCACTTTCATGCCCTTTTTCATCACTTCTTGTTGATTTTTTTCCTTCCCTGTGCAAATGTTCTGTAGGTCAGAGTAAGGTCTGAGGAAGGAGCAGATCCATGTGAGATGAAAGAAGTTTCTATGAGAGTAAAGAGTGGAAGGTTGGTTTGCAAGACTGATTTTTCAGCCTGGCTTGAGGAAGCCCAGTATGGCTGTGATTTAACTCACACATTTCCTCATTTTTGTAGCCTGAGCTCTTGCAGGGTTTCCCTCTCTGTCCCTTTTCTCTCCTCTGAAATACCATTCTGCACAAGTTGCACACAGCTTCTCATCCAAAAGTGACATGATTTTACTTTTGTAAAGCTGCTGCCCTGCTTTGGCCTGGGTGAGGACTTTATCCAGCATGACTTTTCATGAATGCTGCTCACCTGAGCTGCTCCTGGCTCAGTATCCCAGTGATCACCTAGCAGTGATCACTGTCACTAAGTGACATCCTGTCACTGAGCACTCTGGAGCCAGCAGCATAGTGAGGAGCCAGGTGCTTTAGGCAGGGCAGGCTGAGAGCAGGGACTGGGCAGGGTGGTGGATGTGCTGCTGTAAACATTGGTCAGTGGCAGGCTCACAAACCTGGTGTGGCATACAAAAAACAGGGCACCAGGAAACAATTTTTGAGAGGTCCTAGGCAAAATGTATGTAAAAGTTGGAAAAATCCCAAAAGAGGATTGATATTGGAGCTGCCAGTTTTTGATGATATGTCTGCCTTCTCAAGTTCATCTGACTCCCTGTGAAGACAATACAGAGCTAAAGCCTTCTGCTGCCCAAGGCCAGCTATGATTTTTGGTTTCGTTTTTCATGCTAGTTGCTTTTTGAGGCTGTTGGCAGAGCACTGGCATGCAGCTGGACTCTCCAAACAGCTGCCAGGGTCATGGAAACCTCTGCCCTGTTTTGGTCATGGGTGGTTCTGCAAGTGACAAGAAATCCCCCCTTCATTAACACTTCATCTCTCTCAGTGGTTTGTACAGGCAGAGGGTTTGTTTGAGAAATAGTTTTATTTCAGGCAGCTGATTACAGGGTGCTGGGATCAGTGTTCCTGGGCATTGCTGGGGCAGAGGAAGGCCAGCAGGAGACCTTGGTGGGTACAGGATTTTCTGTGCTGCCTTCTCAGACAGCTCAAGGCTTTGGGTTTTCTTACATGGATTAAGTGGTTCCACACAGTCTCTCTGGTGTGGTGCTCTATAAACCAAGGGATGCAGCAGGTGGAGAGATGTGTTTGTATAACTGATGCACAGGAATTGCAGTGATTTTGGTAGAGGAGTGGAGGTGCAGGACATCAGGATGGTGCTCCCTGATGCAGGTGCTGTCTGTTGTACAGGAGATTTTTTTCCTGGTGGCTCCAAGCCAAATGTGCCTCATGGACTTGAGTGCTGGAGTACTCCAGTGCTTTCCTGGCCCAGTGGGAAGTAGAAAGAAAAGATAACTCAAGGTCCATTACTCCATAAAAGCATGCAGGCTCCATAAACACAGTCCCTTCAGGAATTAATATCCCTTCACTGTAAGCACCTGCCAGATTGTACCAGTGTTGGTGGATGGAGCCACAGTACAGGGCTTGCTGAGTTTGGGCAGAGCAGGGCTGATCCCCTTCCAGTGCTGCTGGCTGACTCTGGGGCATTAATGAGGAGCCAGAAAACACAATGTGTGACTGAGCTTTTTTCTGTGACTTCATGTTGATGACCACCCTGTTGTGTGCTGCACGTGAGCCCCAGTGCTCACTCACTGGGGCCAGACTGAGTGCCTGGGCTCTGTGGGACCAGGCTGGGCTCTGTGTAACCTCTGTGTAACCTCTGTATAACCTCTCCTGCTCTGTGTGTGTGGGGCCAGGCTGGAGCAGGCTCTGGTAACCTCTGTGTAACCTCTCCTGCTCTCTGATTGCAGGCCCAAGAGTGAGTACTCAGAGATCGACGATGAGGATGCTCAGGCTCCCTACGACCCCAATGGGAAGCCAGAGAGGTGGGAGCTCAATGCAGTGCTGCAGCTGGGAGAGGGGGTGACTGGCTGGGTGCATCTCATGGGCTCTCATTAATAAAGAGTGCCTACACTGTGCTGAAATTGCCAGCCCAGGGAGCTGACATTCGCTGAAAAGCAGGGCAGGAGTAGGCATTAAGTGGTGATATAGCTGGATGTGGCAGGTTTTCCCCTCTGGGAGATCCTAGACAGTTCTCCTGAGTTCATGTTGCTCAGTGAGGTGTGAGGCCTGTGGGGGAAATACCCTGGCTGAAGGTGTTCATTCACCTGTGTGTGTCTCATGCTCTGATTGCTGGTGTTATTTGCACTGCAAAAGTGCCTCAGCCAGCCTTAGTCCCTGGCTTGGGGGACTGAGTGCTGAACAGAAATCAAGCTCAGAAGTGCTCTTCCAACCTGTGAGGTTGTGAGTGTTGGTGTGGTGGTTGTAGAGGGGCAGCACTGGCTGTTGCCTGCTTGGGAGGTGAATGATGATGATGATGGTTGGGATTGCAGGCAGATCTCCCTGCTGTGGGTGTGGATGGGCTGGAATGATGTGCAGTCTGGGTTTGCACCTCCTTGCAGAGGTGATGGTGACACAACCCCCACCCTGTAACCTCAGGTTCTATTACAATGTGGAGTCCTGTGGCTCCCTGCGCCCCGAGACCATTGTCCTGTCTGCCCTGTCCGGCCTCAAGAAGAAACTGAGCGACCTCCAGACACAGCTGAGCCACGAGATCCAGAGTGATGTCCTCACTATCAACTGAGGTGGCCCTGGCTATAGAGTACTGAGCTGTGAGTGATGTCTGGCTGAGATCTGGGAGAGGCTTTTACCTCCCCAGCATCTCCTTCCTTTCCTGGCCCAGCACTTGGTTGGTGACGCCTCTTCCCTGGCCCTTCTTCCCAGGAAAAGCCATTGTGATGTGTAGGGTAAAACACGAAGGGAATTAGTGAGCATCTTAGCTGGGACAGGCTTTGTCTCTAAATGATCCTGGAGTTTTGGTTCTGGTGTTGGGTTTTGGCCACGTGGTGTTTGGGATTGGGAAGTGTGTACCTTTGTTACACAACCCTACCTTATTTACATGTCCATTCTTTACTGTGCTGAATAAAGCCTTACCCCCAAATTTTTCTGTCATCCCTGGAAGCTCATTCAAAGCTGCTGGAGGAGATGTCACATCATTTACTTCTCTCCAATAGACATTAACTTAATGAGATGTGCTTTGGAGGGAGCATTGCTCGCTGATGCTGATTGCTGCTTGTGACATTATCTCCTGAGGAGAGCAGCACCCTCCTGCAGGCAGCCTGTGGCTCATTGATCCAGGGCTGTGTGTAAAGCACATGTTTGAGGCTGGGGTGGGCGAGAGCTGCAGAAGGCAGCACTGCAGGAGAGCCCAGCTGGGCCAGGCAGGCAGAGCTGTACTTACAGAATCCTCTGGAACAGACTCCACCCCTGTGCTGTAGAACCCTTTTCTGGGAGCTGGGTGGCACATGGGCTGTCAGTAATGGCCCCTGGCTGATGCCTGCCTTTGTGCCCAGAGCCCCCAGTGTCTGCTGGGCTGGAGTTTTGTGCAGGTGCCATGCCCTGACCCCCCTGGCAGTGGCTGAAAGCAATGGCCTTTGTCACCCCTCCTCTTCCCCTCCATCACTGCCCAGCATGACTTGGGATGAGCTTGGTGACACTTTCTGGAGAGAGAGGGGAAGGTCTGTGTGCCCCCATGCTCATCCTGGTATGATGGGGATGGTTCAGGGGGTGGTGCTGGGGTCACACTGAGCTGGGGACAGCAGCCCATGCCAGCATTGCCTTCCCCTCCAGGCAAAAGCTGCTGCAGCCAGGCTGCTGCTTCCATTTCCTTGCCATGGCAGAGCTGGCTGCAGCATGGCTCTATGTCCCCATCCCTGGAGGGATCACTGTGCTGGCTGGCATGGCTGTCTGACCTTGAGGCCAGTGCTGCCAGGCAGTCATGGCATGGATAGCTTACCTGGCACAGCTCTGGGAGAGCTGGGAGATGGTGTGCCTTGAAACTGCTTCACCTGGGGACTTGGAGCCACCACTGGCCTGGCACATCCCCAGAGCCACGGGCAGCTGGAGGTCAGGGTGACAGGGGGGTGCTGCATCCTGTCCCACCCAGGGATGTTTGATGGAGAGTGGCAACTCCCTTTACCCTTCTTCCTATCCCAGCGGTTTTAGGGCTTCACTTGAAATGTCTTGGCCATGGCTGGAGGCAGAACAAAGCCCTGAGCCAAGCATGCTGCCAGGAACCTCAGGAAATCTCCCCATCAGCATTTTTCTCTCTGGCAGGCACAACTCCCACTCGCGCTTCCCGAGCGCGCTTGGATGGAACAGACAAACAGGAAGGGTGGATGTGGATAAGGGTTGTTTATTCATTGAGCAACTCCTTAAAAAACAGAAAACCCAAACGTTTTTGGTAACAAATGTTAAATCTTTTCCAGATGAGGTGTGTAGCCAGGAAAAGAGGGCAAGTTCCACCTCTCACCTCAGGGAGGACACACTGCTGGGCAGTGCTGGGGTCCAGAGCCCCTCTGTGCACAGCCATGCTGTGAGGAACAGCCTTTCCCTGTCCCCATGTCCCCTCTGCCACAAGCTACACCACCCTGAAACACAGTATTTACAGACCACAGATTCCCACATCACAACACTCCCTGTGCCCAACACATGGACCTGGAGCTTTAAAGGGCAGAAATAAAAACCACCAAGCATCCAACCCAGACGGAAAGAAGACTCCAAAGAAACACCAAGGTTTGCACGGCAATAAAAAGATAGCCCTTCTAAAGGAGGTCAATAAATAGGAGAACTAGAAAAAATCAATTGCTTTTTAAGTTCAGCACATAAAGCCCAGTTCCACCCCCAGTGGGTGAGGAGGAAGTGAGGGCTGTGGGAATGCACAGAGGAATGTGGCTCTCTCCCCATCAGCATGGGTTTCTCTGCCCTTGGGCTTCTCATATCCACAAAGCTGCCCCTTGAGAGACAGATGCTACTGGCCAAAACCAGTCCCATGGTTGCCCACCAGCAGATAAACAGGGGCATGGCAGGGGGACACAGCTGTGGGAGGAGGGAGGGATGTGGGGTGGGAGAAGCCAGGGAGCTCGGCTCTGCCTGGCCGCTCACCCCAGCCAACCCCCCTGGAAGGAAAACCAGTTTCTCCTGAGACATATCAATTCTACAGCGAGCATTTAAATAACTTTAAGAAGTGCAAAAATCAGCTCAGGGATGGCAGGGTGTCCTCAGAAGCACCCTGCTCTTCATGGAGGGGTGGGACCCTGCACCATCGGCCTGGCACAGCTGCATCCTCCGACGCTGCTCCATGGCCATGGCAGAGTGATGCTCCACGCAGAAAGCTCCGAATTTCTTGACCCCCCCACCCCACCTCTCTTCACCTCCCAGTTGGATCCCTAAGAGTCAAAAACCTCTGGGCATCTGCCCAAGGGCTCTTCAGCAGCCACCACATTTGCATTCATGTGAGAAGGAAATATCTCTTACAATACAGGTATTCAATATATATTTGAAGTCAGTTGAGGCTGAGCCAACCATCGCCTCCACTAACGCCAGCCCAGGGCGTGAGCCAGTCCCTGCTTCCCAAGGCCTTGGCACTGAGCTGCCCCAGCTCGGGCTCCTGGGGATTCTGAGGGGTCACTGCCTGCGTCCTTGCCACCCCTTGGAGAAGAAAAAGGGGACCCCTGCCACAGTCCCCCCGCACCAGCTCATGGGGACGATGTGGGCTCCCTGTCTTCAGGCTTGTCGCTTTTGGAGGACTTTGGCTTCAGCAAGATGAACCTGTTGAGGAGGTCAGTGTCCGAGCTGGCCTGGGCGCCCGCATACGCCTCCCCTGGGGACAAAACAGAGGCTGGGCTCACCTGGTGGGGAAAGCTCTGGGGGCTGTAGGAGCAGCATCTCCTCGGTGTGGGGTGGGGACACTCACCAGCATAGCTGGAGGACTCGGCCATGTTCTGGGAGCCGGTGATGTGGTGCCAGTAGGCGCTGCGGGGCAGCATGGTCGTGGGCGTGCAGGGGTAGGAGAAGTGCTCAGTGCCCTTGTTCAGCAGCTGCAGTGGATGGGGGGGAGGAGGGTGATACAGAGCCCCCAGAATCTCCCCCAGCCGTGTCCCCCCTCAGCATGGGCTGGAGCTCACCCTGACGTTCTTCTCCATCTCCAGCAGGACCCTCTTGTGCTGCTCAGCGATGGCCAATGTGGCGCTGTGCACGCGCTGGTAGATCTGCTCACCCTCCTGCGTCTGGAAGGTGTATAGACCTTCTCCTGCATCACACATCCTGTGGGGACAGGGCACAGGATGTCACCAAGGTCGTCAAGCCAAGGCATGATCAACAAAACCCACCCAGATAACAGCTGGGGCAGCTTCCCATACTGTTAAAGCTGTGCCTAGGTGCTGATCTGGGACCAGAACCAGCTCCAAGCCCTGCCTGCCATGGGCACACTGCACAGCCATGGTCATCACCCCTGTGGTGATGCCAGCAGGGCCACGGCCCAGCTGGAGGAGGGCACAGAGCTGTGATCCTGTCCTGGCAAGGGTGACACCTCACCGTCCAGCCTCGAAGGTGAAGCGGGTGGCGTCGCGGCCATAGCGGCGCAGGGAGCAGAGGGGCCAGGAGAGCAGCTTCACCCGCGGGTTGTGCGTGTCCCAGAGGTAGATGTTTTCGTGGGTGATCTGCAGCTTGCACTCGCCATAGACGTCCAGGTTGGGGCAGGGGAGGAGGAACACGTTGAACCGGTCTGGAAAGGGGAAAAAAAAGAAAATAAAATAATCAGCGGGGGGTGCAGCAAGGCGGAGCCCCGGGCGAGCACTCCCCGCCGCGCTCACCCGTCTGCTCGCACTGCACACCGGGCGCCAGCAGGTCGGGCTCCCCCAGGCTGATGTCGTTCAGGCGGGCTCCCAGGCACTCCACCGACAGCGTCTTGTACCACTCCTCCGCCTCCAGCTCTGCAAGGCACCACGGCAGCCCCTGGGCGACCCTGGCCACGCCGGGTGCCCCACCCAGCACCCTCGGCCCGGCTCCCCCGGGCGCTGCCCCGCACCTGAGTCGCAGGTGAAGGTCCGGGCGGAGTCGTCGCTAAAAACGATGGCCACCGCTTGTCTCTTGGTCTCCTTGGGCAGCCGCGTGATGCACTTGACATTGCTGATCTCGGTGACCTGCAGAGGAGCTGGGGGGTCACCGAGGGCTGCTCCAGACCCCAGCTGCTGCTCCCAGCCCCTGTTCCGACACCTGCAGCGCCCGGACCCAGCTGCATCCCCTCCGGAGCATGGGGTGACAGGCACCCAGCGAGTCCAGGCAAGGAAGGAGCTGTTCTGGCACGGGTCCCCGAGCAGCGGCAGCCCCCCATGACCCCTCCAGCGCACCCCCTCACCTTGGGGCAGCCCCGCAGGCACGCTGACTTCTCATCCGGGTACTTCTCCAGGCGCTGGGGCCCTTTGCTGGAGGATTTGCGGAAAACCAGCCAGCAGCGCCGGTAGATCTGCCGGACAGAGAGCGGCGGCTGCTCGGTGCCACAGGGGCTCCCTGTCCCCACCACAGCCCCGGCCCCATCCCCAGGCCCCTGCCTGCTCCTGCTGACCCTGCTGGCCTGGGGACAGGAGGGGATGCTGGGCATAGGGCTGTGCCGGGGCTGCCATCATCTGCCCCCACCCCCCGCCAGTGCTAATTACAGAGCTTAATTAATGAGCACGGACAAAGCTCCCAAGCGGACCGCTGTTCTGGCATTTCCCCGTCCCCTCTCCTGCATCCCCTGCCTCTGAGGGTGGTGGGGGCACCGTCCCCAGGCATGTCCCCCTCCCCTGGATCCCGCTCCCTCTTTGTTCTCCCTAATTAGCATGAAATTACCCAGCATGCTCGTTGCTGCGGCTCCAAACCACGGAGATGGGCGACCAAACCCCTGACCCCCCACCTGTGGGTGCTGCACCCCCACACCATCCGAATTTGCACCCAGCAGCTCCAACCCCTCCCGGTGCGGGGCATCCCCCATGCCAAACTGTGTGTGCAGGGAAACTGAGGCACGGGGGAAGGGAAGGCTCACAGGCATCCCCCAATCCCTGGGTGACCTGGGACAGGTGAACGGGTGTTGCTCGGTGCAGGATTCGGCCGGTGCAGATGTTGAACCCCCGGGTCTGCTGGGTGATTTGGGTACCAACAAGTGGCCCGTCCCTGCCATCCCCCACTCCTCTGCCACCACAGCCCCCAAAAGCTGCTCATTCAACCCCAAAACGGGGGCACAGGGAGCCACAAGAGGGACCTGGCCACGTCACCTCACCGGGAAACCAGCACCCCAATTCCATGGGTGTTCCCCCCACATCTCCCCATTCCCCAAGATCCCCACTCACCCCCAGCTTCTTGCTCTTCATCCTCACATAGCCCTGCTTGATGATGTCGTTAAAATTCGTCGCCATGGCGATGGCTCGATAGGGTAGGGGATATTTTGGGAGGGGGGGGCTGCCTTCACTTTCGCCCCCCCCTCTCCATCCTCTTCCTCCCTACCCCTCCTGTCTCACCACCGGCCCAGCTTGGTGCTAGCAGCGTCCCCCATGCTGGCTGGAAATGAGAAATGACAGATCGACGGGTGACATCTTCCTCGTCCTCCTCCCCCTCCTCCTTGTCGTCCTCCTCCTCCTCCTTCCCCTCCTCCTCCTCCTCCTCCTCCTCTTCCTCCTCCCTTCTCTGCCTGAACCATCCGAGTGGAACAGTCCGGTGTTAACCCCTGTCAGCACGGCGGAGCCAGGGTGGCACAGACCCGCGGGCAGTCCCTGCCGCCAGCTCCAACATGTGTCCGAAGGGACCCCGCACCACATCTCGCCCGCCGGTCTCCATCACCTCTCGCACTCCTCTCCTTCCTCCCAGGCTGCTCGGCTGGGCAGCAACACGGCCCCGGCCCCTGGCACGGGCTGGGCTCGGTGGGAGCGGCCAGGCCGGCTCTGCTCGGGGCTGGCCAGAGGGACCTCGGCTCCCAACCTCGCCCCCCGGTGTCACCCAGCCTCTGTCCAGCCCTCCCTGAGCTCAGCCCGGTCCCTGCAGCTCCCCCAGGCCCCGCCGGCGGCACCAGGTGCGGACCAGGTTCCTTTGCCAGGTGGAGCAGTCCCAGTGGAGGCAGTAACCCAGGAGACAGAGCAGGGCCATCCCCGGGGATGCTCCTGCATGCAGCGACACCCGGGTCCCCAAATCCCAGCAGGCCGGGGGATGGGGCTGGGACAGCGCCTTGGGGACAGCCCGGTGTCCGAGAGTGGCCGCGTTCCTGTGGGGGAACATCCCCCATTCCCCATTTCCCCATTCCCCATGGCCATCACCACCCGCGCACACCAACACCCCAGGGAACCCAGAGCTGCTGGGGGGCACCTCCTGCCCCCGGCCTGTCACCTGTCACCTGTCACCCCCACACCCGGCACCCCCGAACCCCATCACCCATCACCCCCGCTGTCCCACCGGGACATCCCTCCGGGCGTTGTCACCTCCCGCCCGTTTGCCCCGACACGTGTCAGCCCAAACCTCGGTCCAGCCCCGTCCGGTGTCCCCGTTCCCCGCCGCTCCCGCCTTACCGGCTCCCGGTGCGAGCGGAGCCTCCGCGTCCTGCGAGCCCCGGAGCCGCTCGGCCCCGCCCCGCCCCGCCCCGGCCCCCGCCCCGCCTCGGTCCCCTCCCTCCACCCCCGGGCTGCCCAACCAGAGCCACAACCGGCCGCCCTGGAAAGAAAATTCCATCACTGGGCTTCGGAGGGAACAGCCCGCAGCGGCTGCCGGGCGGCGGCAGCAGCCTCGGGTCCGTCCCTCGGCTCAGGTGTCACCGCAGCCCCGCTCCGCGCCCCCAGACCGGTGCCAGGCGTTCACTAAAGCTGCCCCCAGGCACCCCCACCCCCGCGGGCTCACTTGTTGGGCTGTAAAAATATGAATAATCGCTGGAAATAAAAGAGCATTAAAAAAAACCCATGAGCAGCAAAGAGCTGCGCTTTTAGCCAATCAATTAAAAGGCAGAGCGAGGGGATTAGCTCACCGAAATATTAATTTTTAATAAGGTTGTGTCTGAGCGCCTCCAAAGCCCCCAAGGCCCTGTGCTGGGGGGCTGGGCTGAAGGGGCTGTGCTGGGGTGAGCAGCAGCCTCAGGTGAGCAGCTCTGCACCCCTGGGACAGCACCTTTCACTGCACAGGCCCAGGGACAGGCTTTACCCCACACTGGGCTGGAATCCAGGCATGGGGACAGCAATGCCAGTGGGTGACATCCAGACCCATCTCCTTGATGTGTCCCCTCCCACCCTCCCTCCTGTGTGGGAATAGACCAGCAGCTCACACCACCACCAGAGCCTGGTGCCCATCTGGGCTCTGTATTTATAATAAAAAAATCATATACAAATACATACATATATATAATATATATAAAAAGAAGTGGGCAGTTTGTGGCTGCCAAGCTTGGTGCCTCTCTTGGCCTTGCACCTCCTCCTCCTGGGCTCAGTGACGCTGGCTTTGGTGGCCACACCAGTGTCCCAGGAGATGCCAGGGGCTGAAGGGCCACCCAGTACTGTCCAAGAGGCAGTGGGTTCTGGAGCACCCCTGGGTAAATTCCTCTGCACCGCTCCGTGCCTCAGTTTCCCCATCTATACAAGGATCACCGCACAGCTGGGCCCCCGTGGTGACACACTTGAGCGCAGGGGACTGATGTGGCACGTCCTGCGGTGGTGGCACTGCCCTGGGCTCTAGGGCACCTGGATCTGCAGGTCCTCATCCTCGTCGGGGTCGCTGGTGCCGTCGCCGGCGTCGTCGGGGCCGAAGCGGGCGCTGCGCATCTTGCCGAACAGCGGGGCGCTCTGCTGGCGCCGCAGCCTGCCAAAACAGCTGCTGGGCTGGGGGCAGCCTGCATTCCCCTGCACCCCTGACAGCATGGCTGCACCCCAGAGATCCCTCCCTGCAGCCCTCACTGAGCCCTGAGCTCCCCCGCAGCCTGGGGCCAGCCTGGAGCTGGGAGCTGTGGATGGGGCACAGGCTAAACCCCTCCGTGGATGGGCATCCCTGTGCTGGGCAGCAGAGAAGGGAGGTGTCATCCCCCTAAACTGAGGAACCCTCAAAAACCCCATGAGTCCCCATCCCCAGGAGCCTGCGGTGGTTTCAGCTCTTTACTTGCCCTGTGGTGGTTTTAGTTCTTTACTTGCCCTTGTGTAAAAATTCATCCAGGAAATTTTATGAATCAAATTTGAAATCCGAAGGCCAAGGATCCAGTGAGATCCAACCAGTCCACCACACTTTACTGGAAAGCATGAATTATTTAGGGTTGACTGCACGGGGAGTCTGGTGGGGGGGGTGATGAATCCTCCATTATGCTTCTATGATTTAATGCAGATGTCCCAATAAAATAAAGGATGATTATAAACACCCCCCAGCGCCTCCTGGAGCCACGGCATCGATCCCACGGCCATTTCAGCTCTTTACTGCTGGAGAGGCAAGCAGGGCTGGGGAAAGTTTTAAGGGCAGGAAAACTCCCACCTCCCCAGACTGGTGTGGGATGCCAGCAGCCTGCCCTGGCCGTGGGTACTAGTGGGTGCAACCCTAAGCAGCATAAAACTGGGCTGTGCTGGTCTCTGGGCAGCCTTGTACTGGTTTAACTGGGAGGTGAATGCCACCCAGCTCAAGGTGGGGTGAAGGCTGCTCAGAGGATGGCTGTGCCCTTCCTGAGGATGTCACAGACACTGGGCCATGGGTTCAACCAGGCAGATGCTGGCTGAGGGATGGTGGCAAGGAGAGCATCATCCCATCCTGGCTGGTCCACACACGGCTCCCCCAGCCCCTGCTCACCGTGACTGCAGGTGCTCCAGCTGCACCTGGAAGCTCTCGCTCTGCTCCGTCTGCTCGTCCAGCGACCGCTGCAGCTTCCGCGTCTGGTTGTGGGCCTCATCCAGCTGTGGGGTGGGATGGGATAGTGCTGTTAGCAGCTGTGTAGGGAACAGAACAGCTCCCTGAGCTCCTCCACCAGCGTGACCTTTCCCACCTCATCCTCAGCCTGGGCCAGCTCCTTCTTCAGCTCCTCCACCCTGAGGCGCAGCTTCTTCACCTCTCCCTCATGCTGCTCCACGCGGCGGTTGGCGTGGGCCAGCTCGGCCATCTTCTCCTGGTACTGCTTCTTCAGCTTGGTGTGGATGTGCTTCAGGTCGGCCAGCTCCTGTGGGGGGCACGGGGAGGGGGCTCAGCATGGGACAGCCACCCCCACCACTGGGTGTCCCCTCCTCCCTCCCCAGGGGTCTCTCCCATTGCCCCACCCCATGACCCAGGAGCTGATGGGGTCACCACCATCCCTTGAAGGGTGATGGCAAAATTTGGGCTTGAGCGAGGCCAAGCCCCACAAAAGCCACGGTGGTGGGGAACACTCCCCTGTAGCACCTTGTTCTTCTCGAAGAGCTCAGCCTGGATGGTTTTGAGGTCAGTGTCCAGGGCACTGGCTGTCTGGCGCCGCTTGCGAGCCAGCACCTCCTCCAGGTCCTCGATCTGTGCCCGCAGCTTCTTGTTCTCCCTCTCCAGGTTGAGCTTCTCGGTCTCCAGCCGCTCCCGCCGGCCCCACTCGGCTGCGTTCTCTGCCTGCAGCCTCTCCATCTGGGACAGGGCAGGGGGTGGCTGAGGGGCAGCAGGAACCTCTCTCTGCCCCCTCTGTCCCCCAGGCTGGGGTCTGGCCTCACCTCTGCACGCAGCTCAGCCAGTTTCTTGTCCATGCTGGAGCGAGCTCCCAGCTCGTCCTCCAGGTCCTCAGAGATGCGCCCCAGCTCGTCCTGGTGAATCTCCTTCAGGATGTTGAGCTGTGGGGGCACATGGCGCCAACAGGGGGCTGTGAACGCCCACCTTCCACCTGAGTCCTGGCCACACACATCACCCAACCTCTACAGATGGACCCACTGCATCAATAGCACTAATGAAAATCCCTTAACAAGCAGCCTGGAGTTGTGGAAGTGACTGTGGGCCACCATGTCCATCAGGATGTGCCACCCTGTGAGGGACAGGCCACCCCCTGGAGCAGCTTTGTCCCCAGGCACCTCGCTCACCTGCTTCATCACCTCCTGCTTGTTCTTGTTGAGCTCCTCATACTTGATCTTCCACTGGCTGAGCTCGCCCTCCAGCTTCTCAATGTTCTTGCTGAGCGCCAGCTTGTCCCTGGGGAGAGGCAATGACAGTGACAGCCTGCAGGACCCATGGGATGTGCCGCCCCAGCAGGGACCAGCCTGGCATCAGCTGGCAGCCTGCAAGGACAATGCCCCAAGCACTCACTCCCTCTCCTTGAGCAGCACTTTTTGGGACTCGTCCAGCCTGAGCTTCAGGGCGGTGACTTTGGTGGCGTCCTCCTCCGCGGCGCTGACGTCCTCCCAGAGCAGGCGGCTCCGCTCCTGGCGGCTGAAGGAGGCCCGGGGGCCCCGCTGCTCCCAGCTCTCCTCCTGCTTGCTCGGCAAGATGTTTTCCATCAGCTCCAGCTCCTGTGGCGCCGTGGGTGGCCCAGCACAGGGACAGGGTGAGAGGGCTCCCCAGCCCTACAGCACCCAGCCCGCGCCCCATAACCAAGGGCATCTCTCCCTCCATCCCCAGGGATCCCCTAAGGCTGTCCCCTTGACCTCCCAGGGGAGCTCCCACATGTCACCACACTCTACTGCCAGCTCCCTGCCATGCTGGAAATGTGGTATCAGAAAAATTAAAACCAATTTATGACACCGATCTCACCCAGGACTGCTACATGAGTGACATTTTACCAGGAGCTCTGAGCACATAGTAAATGAGCAGCAGGGGCCTCCAGGGGACAGGATGTCCCTGGGCACCAAGTGTGGAGCCCGTGGGGGATGCTCACATTAATCTCAGATTTGTCACTTGGCAGCTGTGCTGTCAGGTGGACATGTCACAGCATGGCACCCTGAGCAGTGACTTCTGTGCTGTGACAGAGCTAACAGCAGCACAGGAGGGATGGCTGCAGCAGCTGGGATAATGCCTGAGGTGGCTCTAGTGTGGATCCCCCCTTCCTCCTCCTCCTCCTCCTTCTCCTTCCTTCAGCAAAAAACCCTGCCAGAAGCCCATATGGACACCCTGACAATCAAGCTGTGGCTGGGAGATGCCACCAGCACTGCCAATGCCACCATCCCTGCACTGGCACAGTGATTTTTGCTGAGTGCCCCCAAAGGGAAGCCCCAGGAAAGGGACTGGTGCCAGTGCCAAGGTGATGTCACTGCATGGGGCTGTGATGGCTCTGGATCTCCTCGTGGCACTGCTCTGAGGAGTCTGATCCCCCCCGGTGCTGTTCCAAGAGGGATCTGACTGTCCTGTACTGCTCCAAGAGGGGTCTGAGCCCAAAGTGCTGCTTGGAGGGGTCTGACACCCCCCATACTAATCCAAGAGGGGTCTGACCACCCTGTACTGCTCGGAGATGGGTCTGTCCCTCCCAGTCCTGCCCTAAGAGCAGTCCCTTACACTTCCCATTTTACAGGACAGGCGGGGGTGGTTTGGAGGTGCACAGACAAGGATGAGGAGCTCCCCTGTTCCCCTGGGTCAGGCCCGCACGCCCACCTTGACTTTTTGGGGCACCTCAGCCCCCACATCCCGCACAGGCTCTTGCTCAGGGCCGGCGTCCCCCTCTGCTCCGTCGGCGGGCGGGCTGCCGGCGCTGCCCGGTGCCTGTCCCGGTGCCGGTGTTCGCGGTGGCGGCGGGCGCTCGTCGGGCCGCTCGCGGTCGCGGTCGCGGCGCAGGCTGGCCAGCTCCTTGGTGAGCGCCTCCAGGCGGTGCCGCAGCTGCCGCACCTCCTCCCGGGCCCGGTTGCGCTCGGCCCGCACCTTGCTCCACTTCTCGCGCCAGTTGGCCGTGCAGTCCGACCACCAGCGCATCGTCTTCTCCATCTGCGCCGCCCGCGCCCGCGCCTCCTCCAGCTCCCGCAGCCGCAGCTCCTCCCGCCCTTCCCAGTCCCCTTCCAGCAGCGCCGGCGGGGGCCCGGGCGAGGGGGTCCCGCTGGGGGGGGACGGGGACGGCTCGGGGGCCAGCAGGGCCAGCAGGGAGCCCCCCGGCAGCGGCGGGGAGCCCGCCAGGCGCGAAGCCCCGCTCTGGCTCATGGCTCGGGGCTCCCTAGGGCATGGCCGTCACCGTCCTGCTCTCGGGCACCTGCAGGAGACACCGGGAGTCAGCTGGGCTGGAGGGATGGGCTGGCAGGGCACGGTCCCTGGTTTTGGGAGTGGCACACTGAGTGATGAGATCCCTGGCATGGACTCTAGCCAGGTCCCCAGTGAGGACTCTGGCCATGTCTCCAGCCAGGTCCCCAGTGAGGACTCTGGCCATGTCCCCAGCCAGGTCCCCAGGTGGCAGCCAAGTGTCAGCCCCAGCCAGATCTCCAGTGAGGGGATCCTCCACCAGTGAAGTCCTCAATGAGAACCACAGCCCACAGCCACCGGCATCTGGTCTCAGCCTGGCTCTGCAGGCGCCTCTGCCAGCGCGCCACAATGAAGGGAAGACATCTACATGTCATTCGCATGATGTCATCTGCATGAGGTCATCTGATGACATCATCATCATCTGTGAGCCTCCCAAACCATCCCTGCTGCTGGAGTTGGGGTACTCGGCTGCACCCCAGCAGCTCCAGCGAGGGTTACAGCCCGGATCTGGAGCCAGCAAAGCAGGAACAGCTCCGGGAGGAGAGCCCGGAGCTGCGGGATTGGCGTGGCAGCAGGACGTGTGTTCAGGCAGCTGGATGTGCTCTGCGATGATGCCGCAACAAAGGGCCGGGGCTGGGTGTCCCCATCCCGTCCTGGAGCTCAGATCCCGGCCTGGAGCTCACCCCCGGCGCGGCCGGGCAGGCAAACCACCCCAGGAAACCTCAATGGGAGGCTGCTGCGCGCCATAATGGGATAAGTACAGGGTCCGGCCGCGGCTGCCCGCAGCCCCGGCAGGTTCCTGGGACGGTGCAGCCCAGACCTGCTACCAAATCCGGCTGGGCTGGGAGAGCCGGTGCTGGAGCAGCGGGAGCAGAGGCCGATAGCAGCTGTGGGATTTGCATGGGAGAAAGAACTAAATTTTCCGGTGATATCTGCAGAAATTGGGAAGTTTTGCTAAAACTCAGCAGCAAGCCCAGGCCCGTTCTCTCTCGGCTGCTCCTGGAGGAATCCCAGGCATTGGCAGGACCCGGCACAAGCAGCGCCCACGGGAGCGCACACGGTGCCCGGGCACCTACGGAAAACCCACGGAACGCATGCCGGGAACCGGCAACAGTGCGGCACCCACGGGGGAAACGAGTGGACCCAGGGCACCCCTGAACAGCCACGGGAAGCACGAGTAGAGCACGAACACCCATGGGACACCCGCGGGAAGCACGCGTGGGTCACGGACACCCGCGGGAAGCACGCGTGGAGTACGGACACCCCGGAACAGCCGCGTGGGTCACCGGCACGGGCGGATCGCGCCCCCTCCCCGGGGCTCCCGGCGGGGCCGCCCCCGCGCCTCCGCATTGGCGCCGGGCTCCGTCACTCACCGGCCGCGGCCCGGGCGGCGGGAGCCCCGCATTCCTCCGCTCCGCCGGAATTCCCCCCGCTCTGGCCGGGAGGCACCGCTCGGCCCGGCCCGGCCCCGCCCGGTTCGCCACGGCCCTGCCCGCCCCCCGCGGCTCGGCCCGGCCCGGCTCGGCCCGGCCCGGCCCGGCTCGGCACGGCCCCTCCCCCAGCAAAGTTTTTCGCAAGTTTCCCGGTGCCGCCGGTGCCGCCGCCCGACCGCCAGCCCGGCCCAGCCCGGCTCACCCCGACCCGACCCGGTTCGGCCCGGCCCGGTCGCTCACCCGGCGGTGGCGGCGGCGGCGGTGCGGGCGGCCCGCGCGGGCCGGGGCGCTGCGGCCGAGTCTCCTCCTCCTCCTCCTCCTCGCCCTCCTCCTCCTCCCCCCGGCGCCGCTCCCGCCCCCCGCCCGCGCCCGGGGCCGGTCCGGGCCGCGCTGCGTGTCCTGCCCCGTGGCACGGGCGGGGCGGCCGCACTGGGGGAGCTCCGGTGCTCGGGGCTGCAGGCAGCCCTGCCCGGCGTGCCGGGGCTGGGGGCTCCGACAGAGAGTGCTCCCAGGGCTGGGACCCTGCCCGTGGCTGCTGGGCTGGGCTGCGCACACGTGTCTGTCTGTCCTGGGGACACGTTGGGGACACGGGGCCCTCCGGGTGAGCGGTGGCCGCGTGGTGTCTGCATCCCCCCATACACATCCATGCTGGCTCCCTCCTGGCCAAGCAGCAAAACCCCCAACCACCATTTTGCCCCTGTCTCTTTCCCTTTGCTGGATGCCTTCCGGACAAAAAAAATTGGGTTTGTGTTCCGCGGGACGTGGAATCGATGCCATGGGACACCAGCAACTTTTTCTCCCCCAGGATCGAGCGAGGCTGGGGAAACCAAATCAAATTAAAGCAAAACTTCTTTCCAATATGGGATTTTTTTCCAGCTGGAAACAACCCCAAAAAGCTGGAGGCGAGGGATGCTTTCCTCTCCTACGCCCCTATCCCAGCGTCTTGTGCCAGGGGAGCCGGCGCCGTCTCTTGCAGCCGGTGAAGCGATTTTGCAGGCGGCTTGGCCAGAGCTGCGGGTGCGTGGTTGCGGCTTTAACCCGCTCCCGGCACTAAAACCGGCAAAGTTTTATCCAGGCGTCTTTACTGTTTGCTCGGACATGCGTGGCTTGGTGACACCAGCAGGCTCCAGGATGCATTGCAGCATCGTGGGATTTGTGGGGTTTAGCCTTGCAAAAATCAAACCTCCTTGATCTGGGGCGTGTCACCGAAAGATGTGGCCAGTGACCCACTTCTGTGGTCCCAGTGACCCACTTCTGTGGTCCACGCATCATCGTCCTGGCGCCCTTCTCCTCTAGTCTGGGTTTCCAGCCTGGCCATGGTCAGCAGGACCCCTTAAATCTGTTCCCAAGGATAGGTCAGAACGAAGCAGAGGATTGCCCTAAGTCATGAACTGAGACCTGGAAATGTCGCAGGAGTGGCTGCAGGCGCTGGGCGAGCACAGCGTGGCACTGCTGCCCCACAAGGAGCACTGCTGTGGCTGAGTCACCCCCGCTCCCTGCAGCTCTGCTCACGGCCACATCCCTGCAGCTGCACCCAGCAACCAAGATGAAGCACAAGATGAAGCTTTTGGGGCAAACCTAACCATTGGGTAAAAAAAGACCTTTGTTCCCTCAGTTAGGCCAGCTGGCATTGCTGGGGGGCTGTGCTGTGGTCACTGGGGGTGTCATGGAGTGGTGGCTCCATCCTGGCAACAGCATCCACTGTGCTGTCACAGGATCAGACTACCCTGAGTTCAAAGGGACACATAAGAAACACTGAGTCCAACTCCCTGCTCCTTTCAGGACAACCTGAAACCAAACCCCGTGACTAAGAACATCATCCCAACACTCCTTAACCCTGCCAGGCTTGGTGCCATGACCTCTTCTCTGGGGAGCCTGTCCCTGTACCTGACCACCTTCTCAGTGAAAAGCCTTTTCCTAATGCCCAAACTAAACTCCCCCTGCATCAGCTTCATTCCACCTCCCGTGTCCTTTCCCAGAGAGTGGAGATCAGCACCCCATGCCCCCCAGGAACTCCTGGCACACCTCATTTCCCAGGCAGGCTGGGCACAGCCCAGGCTGCACACACAGCGAGGATGTCAGGCACAGCTTGCACTGCGGGACAGTTTGAGCACCCTGACACTGGGCACAGCACTGGGGCTAAAAGCCGAATCTCTGGGCAGTGGGAGCTGCTGCTGGGGGGCTGCAGCTCGGGGTGCTGTGTGTCCTGGGCACCGCGGCTGCCCCCCTGCCCGTGGTGTCTCTGGTAGCGACCAGCCCTGGCCGCTGCTTCTCTTTAGCATCGCGTTTGCATTGCCCGTGTGGGTCCCCTCCGTGCCGGCTGAGCCGGGCTCTGCTCTGCTCGGACACCCGCGGGGTGCTTGGTGCAGGTCCCACTAGAGGGCACAAGGATCGCAGGAATGGTCCCACAGCGGGAATGGGCAGGCGCAGGGACGGCCGGTGGCGGTGAGCGGTGCCGACATGTCCCCCGACAAACGGGAGGGGACCTCTGAGCCCCCTTGGGGAGCAGCCGCTGGGCATCTCACGAGGCTCGGTCAAAAGCGGCAGATCTCCGGTTACATCCCCCAGATCCGCTCGGTGCCAGCGCGGCTGCAGCCTGCCAGGAGTGGCTGTAAGGCTGGGGCATCCCAAAACCACCCCGACCGTGGGTTTTCACCCAGGACAGCATCACACCAGAAGCCCTCCCTCTCACCCCAAATCCTGCGCAGGGGTGGAGGCCACCTGCAGCCCTGGGGCGGCGGGTGAGCAGGGCTTTGTCTGCACCGAGCAGACGAGTTTGGGTGGAGGAGAGGATGAGTAAGTGAGCTGATACTCGGCTTTCCTCCCGCTCTCACTGAGGAAGGCAGAGCCAAGCACAGCTCCTCAAGGTGACCAAACACTTTGAGAGTAGAAGAAATCCAGCCTGTGGAAATAAATAGCCAGGAAAAATTGCAGGGACTAAATCTATCAGTTGGGGGCAGCAGTCGGTCCTGAGCCCGTGGTGTATCCGAATAAACCACACATCGCCTGGAAGTGCTACCGGGATTTTTCCTCTCCTGATTCTGAGGTTTTGGAGCTGGAGATCCCACTCTGCCTGCTGGAATGCAGACCAGCATCGCAGCACGGCAGGTCCGCCTGTGGTGACATCAGGGTCCCCACAGCCCCCAGCTTGTCCCCGGAGGGTGAGCCAGGGAGGAGCCATGAGCTGCTGTGCCCGTTCCTGGCCCGGTGGCAGGGACAGAGCCCCACCGGACACGCTGCCCATCTCTGCCGAGTGACATTTCCCTTTCTGGCTCCTTCCCGCTTCTGGGCAGCGAAGGAAGCCTCTGGCTGTTCTTTGTTCCCGGCACAAAGGGCAGCCAGCGCCGCCGCGTTCCGGCAGTGACGCCGCCTCGGACAAAGGCCCGGCAGAACAAAGGCCCGGCCCGCCGGGTGCCCCCGCTCGCTCGGGATGAGCTGTGCATGGCTCACCGCCCCGGCCGGGACTGCAGCGATTCACCGAGAGCCCGCGGCTTTGGTGAGCTGCCAAGTGCCCGACCTTCCCCCATGAGCCCCATCGCGGGAGAGTCACATCCCAGCGCCTTCCGTGCCCTTCTCCCATCTCCAGATCTGGGGGTTTGTGCTGTGAGTCACTCTGGCTGCCGCACATCCACCTTGCTCAAAACAATCACTCGGTGATTGCCTCCTGACAGCGGGAACATGTCACAGACATCTTTTATGAAGAATCCTTTCCTTAGGATTTTTCCTCCTGAGAAGCTGAGGACAAAATGTAAACATTTATTATCTGCTGCTGTAGAATGCAACAGGTGGATCTGTAATTAATCCATGGTAAATGTTTCTAATTAATGGCCAATCACAGCCCAGCTAGCTCGAGCAGAGAGTCTGACACAGAGCCTTTGTTATCATTCTTTCCTATTCTATTCTTAGCCAGCCTTCTGATGAAATCCTTTCTTCTATTCTTTTAGTATAGTTTTAATGTAATATATATTATAAAATAATAAATCAAGCCTTCTGAAACATGGAGTCAGATCCTCGTCTCTTCCCTCATCCTCAGACCCTGTGAACACCATCACAGGAGCACAACATCGCTGGGAGGTGCCCAGGGAGATAAACCTTGTGGAGACTGGTGGGACTCGCTGGTTCTTGGGTAGCTGAGCCCACTGCTGGTGCCCAGGGCTCACCCTTTTCCCAGCCTGGCACACCAGGAGCAGGCTGAAGCACTCCCCAGGGAGCAGGGGTTGGGATCGAGCCTCCCACACTCCCCCCAGTGCCACAGTGCCAGGGCTGGCTCCATCCAGCACCCAGGCATGGGCAGGAGGGGGCTGGCCCCTATAATGGCACCATTTACCTTTCTGGGCACCTGGCCTGGCAGGAGGCCAAGGCTGGGCTGCTGGAGGGGCTGTGCCATCCTTTCCTCCCCAGGAGAGGAGGGTTGGTGGCACCACGACGCCTTCAGGCTTCAGTGCCAGCCTTGACTCCAGGGGCAAAGCTGTGGAATTATAGCAAATGCCACGGATTTTGGGGAAACAAGCAGCCAGGAAAAACACTAAATCCACGTGGGAAATGGGAGGTTTGGAGAAGACCTTGGCTCCATTTTGGGATCTTTGATGAGCCCGGTTACTGCATCCCATGGGAGCATCCTCACCTGGTGCTCCTGCAGACACCCGCAGGGACCAATTTCCCCCAGACTTCCCTGACATCACCGGGGGTTTATTTACAAAGCCGAGCCTAAACAATCCGGTCTATTGCTGTGCCTACAGGTTCGGGTTTTACTGCCCTGGCACCTGTTGTGTCGCTGTTTTCGTTGAAGGAGAAATCCCGACGTGGGGTGGGGCGGACCCACCTCCCCACCGGATGTTTTTCCAGGAGGAAGGCTGAGGAGGAGGAGCAGCAGCAAGGCTGGAGCAGGAGCACCCACAGCCACTCAAAGGTACCCGAGGCACTCCCCTAGAGACTCCCAGGGCTATCCTGGCATTGCTCACCAGATTTGGATGAGAGATTTAGGGGCATTCCCTCCCACCATTCCCTTTCTGCTTCCTCATCCTCATCCTCTCCATCCCCCGGAGCTGGGCAGGGTGGCATTTTGCTGGGAGCACCCAAGAGGTTTTGGGGAGGGGGTTTGGGTACCCTGGCACCGCTGGGCAGTGGGGCTGGCACATCCCTCATCTGCAGACGGCGCCAGGGCTCCCCTGCCCACGCTTGTCTCCCTGTTTGGCAGCATCCCTGGTGCGACGTGCCCTCTCCTGCCGCAGTCTGCCCATCCCCTCGCCCCGCCGCGATCTGCCGGCACATTCCCTCCCTCCCTCTCCTTGAGGAGCTTTTAGCAAGATTTTAGGGCTTTTAGAGGATTTTGGAAGTCTTAGCTTTCTTTTGGAGCTTTTAGGAAATTGAAGGGGGTTTAGAGAACTTTTGCGGGTTTTAGGAACTTTTAAGAGGTTTAGAAACTCTTAGGGCTTTTAGTAATTTTTGGGATTTTAGGAACTTCAAGGATATTCAGGAACTTTTAGGGTTTATGGGGTTTTAGGGCATTTAGGATGTTGTAGGGGTTTTGGGACATTTTAGGGCTTTAGGAGCTTGCAGGGCTTTCAGGATCTTTTAGGACTTTCAGGAACTTTAAGCATATTTAGGTGCTTTGATGGATTTAGGAGCTCTTAGGACTCTTAAGAAGTTGTAGGGCTTTCATAGGAATTCCCCAGCTGAAGCAATAAACTCTTATCAGGCTGAGTACAAGGGCAAATGTGCCTTCCAAGAGACAACACAAGGATTTCCTCCCTCTTGGTGCTCAGGCAGAGTCTTTGAAGGTCTGTCGACTCAGAGATAATCCCGACAACACCAGCAAGTGCAGGCGTTGACCTAAAAATAACTTCTGATAATATCCAATGCAGACAAAAGTCTCTTTGTTCCACGAGCAGCAGCAAAAACTCCTTTCCTCGCTGCTCCGAGGGGTCTGCACCCAATTCCCCTCTCCGGGAGAGCCTGGCTTTAGCAGGGCTATTCCCAGGCGGTGGATTTATGGCGTTTCCCAAGGAGCCGGTCGGGATGACCGCGGTGGGAGGGAGGTTTGGCTCCCCGCGATGCTCTGGCTGCTGTGAGCGTGCGTTTGAGAGCTCGCCCAGCTCCCCGAGGCGTGGGGACAGCCAGACTTCAAAGGCAGCTCTGTTAGCCACGGTCCGGCCGCTTTAGCCACGGTCCGGCCATGTGAGCAGCTTCCCATGGGAGCCTTGTCCCGTGGCAGCCGGGGAAACTGAGGCTTGGAGCTGGGAATTCAACAATTCAACCATGCAAACTGCGGGATGTGCCCTGCTGCGGGATCCCAAAGCAGCCATGGCACCCGCGGTGGCACAATCCCCGTGGATCAAGGTCCATCCCCTTCCCTGCTGCAGAGGGAAGTTGTTTGCACCCTTCCCCCTGCAGAAAAGTCTCATTCAAGCCATTGAAAATATCTGCAAGAGCAACTATTTACTCAGGGCACTTCCCGGAGCTCTCCCCCCGCCCTGCTCCTGTCTGGGCTTTCTCCAGCCTGGCTGTTCCTGGGGCGCACACAAAGGGCTGGGTGCGGGCGCTGCAGGAGCGGCTTTACCCGCTCCAACAGGGCTGCCTGCAGCCCCGGGTGCCCATCTCCAGCCCCGGGTGCCCATCTCCACCATCCCCAGCCCCGGGTGCCCATCTCCACCATCTCCAGCCCTGAGGTGGGTGCTGAGGGCGCTGTGGTCGCGGCCAGGCTCTACACCCCACACCCCATCCCACCTGCTCCAGGGGAGCGCTGTGTATCCCTGCTCTGGATCTGGGCTCCCTGCCCTGCTCCTTTCCTCCCTCGCACCGTGCTCCAGGGGAGCGGGACAGGGGTCACCGGGACACTCCGTCCCGGCTGCTTTCCCATTAATTGTTATTTTTTAATCCCGTTGGCAGCCAGGCGTGCAGCCTGCCGGCCCCGCCGCTGGACGCCCGCCAGCCCGCAGCTGAAGGGCGCCGGGACGCGGCACGCCCGGCTGTGCCCAGCCTGGCTCCCCAGCCCACGGTACCGGTACCGGCCCGGGGGACGCAGCCCCCGGTGCTGCCGGCCCGGGGCTCGCTGGGCAGGTGCCGGGACCGAGAGCAGCGATCTCAGGGGGTCAGCGCCGGTCCCGGGATCCCCCTCTGAGCCGAGCCGGGCTGGAGGCGCTGAGAGCCGCGCCGAGCTGAACCGAACCGGGCCGAGCAGAAGCGGGCAGGTGCCGTGGCGGACGGCGGTGACCCCGCGGCGATCGCGGGGGTGTCGGAGGGGTCGGTGTTGGGGGAGCGGTGCCGGTACCGCCCCGCTGAGTCACCGGCCGCGGGGGGACGGGGCGGGGCGCTCCCGGACACCGCGCGGAGCGGCCGAGGCTGGAGCTCCGCGGAGTAGCGGGGCAGAGGCGGGCCGGCTCAGCTGCGGGGACCCGGGCGGACTGGGCGGGGATCGGACCCGCGGCGTACCTGCCCTGTTGCAGGAGCCGGGCGGAGCCGGGCGGTGCCGAGCCCAGGGGAGCCCAGGTATAAAAGCAGCGGAGAGAGGTTGAGCCGGGACAGGGAAGGATCGCGGAGCCCGGTGCGCGCAGTGGAGGATCCCAGAGGCCGCGCTGAGGACCGTTTGTCGGTACCGGGAGCCGAGGGGGTGCTGCGGGCGCGGGCAGAGCGGCGGGGCGGGAGTGAATGGGGTGGGTGCCCAGCGGGGCCGGGGGGATCCGCGCCGACGGTGACACCGGGCAGAGCCCCGGCTTCCTGGGCAGGGAGCAGCCCGGATGGATGGAGAGGGGGCTGAGCAGCACCCGCTCCGGGTGCGGGGCGCAGCGCTGGGGGTGATGCGTGCGGCTGGGCAGGGACGCTGCTGGTGGCCGTGGTGCCAGTCAGTGATCTGCGAAACCAACCTCCATCCCGGCTCCGTGGGGCTCGCACTCCAGGCTGGGCTCCTGGGCCATGGGGCCGCAAAGCCCCCGGAGCTGCCCGGGACCGGCGCTGCTGCCACGGCAGAGCTGAGCTCCCCCAAGCCCCGGCCGGTGTGTGGCCATTGCTTCCACTACATGGGAACCACCAGCACACCTCATTCCTCCCTCCCGGCGGAGGGTGCAGCATTCCCATGGGATCGCCGGCATGTCTCGACAGGGCGATCTCCTTTCCCTAAAATGCTTTTTGGGGGGATTCCTCCTGCAACATCCCGGTTTGTTCCTGCCGGTCCTAGCATGTCAGTGCAGGATATGGGATGTAGGATGCTCGGGGTGGTCTCTACCCACGGTCTGTGCTGCCCCTCCAGAGAGACCAGCAAAGCTCAGTGAGAGCAGCTGGAGAATTGAAATGAAGTCTCCTGGAATAACCTCCTGGCAGCAAGTCCGAATGGCTGCTGTGGAGGGAAGGCAGCCAAAGCTCATTTCACGGTCTGAGGGCTGCAGTAACCCCCCCTGGCCCCCATCCCCACCCCCACAAGCTCCCCCACCAGCAGGGAGCCAGGAGTGTTTCAGAGATGGGTGGGGGGCAAATCCCTTGAGCACGGGACTGCAGCCACAGGGGGGTTTGCCGTGTCCCTTGCTGGGTTCACAGCTCCCACGTGAATTACCCAAGGCCTGAAAATGCTGCATTCTTGGTTGCAGTCCAGCTCTTAATCCTGCGGCCTGGGGGCTGCTATTTGCAGAGGAACAGGTTTGGAGCAACTGCGTGTTGGCTGCAGGGGGATCCCCGGGTTTGGCTGTCCCTGCACCTTGCGGTGGCACCGTGGGTGCAGGGGCAGAGCTCTGTGGCTCGCAGGCAGCAGGATGGGTCAGTCCCAGCGTGCCAATGTCTGCACGGGACCAGCTGGGCTCAGCCTGCTGGCGCCTGCTTTTCAGGAGCTCTGCGACTCACCAGCTCCTTTCCCATCAGCCCACCCGACAGCTGGGCCTTGGCAGCAATCTGGGAGGCCCACAGTCTGTCACCTGGCTCCTTGGGTGCTGCAGGCTTTGCCCTCACTAGGCTCCAATGCCCGGCTTTCCATGCCAAATACCTGGGACCCTGATTTGGGGTGGTCCTGAGCTACCCTGTGCTGCTCTGCACCTCCCTTGCCTGGCACCTGCAGCACAGGCAGGCCATGAGGAGCTTGCTCATGGGAAGACCCAGGAATGCACAGGGTGTTTTGAGAGCCATTTTAAACCCAAGGGCGTTCACAAGGTGTTTTGGAGCCATTTGAAACCCAAGGGAATGGCCAAGGTGTTTTGGGAGCCATTTGAAACCCAAGGGAGTGCACAGGGTGTTTTGGGAGCTGTTTGAAACCCAAAGGAGTGCACAGGGTGTTTGGGAGCTGTTTGAAACCCAAAGGAGTGATTTGGAAGGGGGATGTCCAGGAGGAGAAGTCAGGCTGCTCTCAGACAAGACTGTGTGGTGGGAGTGTGTGGCAGGGACAACTGTCTGCAGCCCTGTGGCCAGAGATGTCCCTGCACTGTGTTGCAGCCGTGTCACGTCAGCCCCAGCCCAGTGTAGGTGTACCTGGTCCCTTGCAGAGTGTCTGTGGCTGCTGCTGAAGCCACAAGGCTTTGTGTGCCACCGAGCCAGGTGCTGTGTTGCCCTGGCACTGGAGGAAGTGCTGGGTTAGTTCACTGTGGTACTTCTGTTTGTGGTGGTTTTTAGGAAATGGAAATTTTTAAAAACGTTTTTAATGTCAAGACCCAGCTCTAAGCAAACGCTCCGTCCCAGGAGCCGCAGGCACTGGCAGGCTGTGCCAGCCTCCCCTTGGTTATCCCCACCTTTGTGGGGAGGGATGCCAGCCTTTGTGGGGAGGGATGGCTGCCAGGGGCTGGCAAAGAGCAGATCTGGCAGGGAGCTGTGCTGTTCCCGTGGGAATCACCATCAGATCTGGTTTCATCCTGCTGGCAAGGCTCATCCTGAAGGTGCTGGGTGCTCTGTGCAGTGCCAAGGCCCGGGAAAAGCTGAAGCACCCCATGGCACAGCTTGGCACTGCCAGGCTGCTGGCACTGTGCAGCTGCCCCTCGACTCCCTGGGCATTAGCCAAGCCCGCTGGTGTTGGGAATCACATGCCAATGCCATGAATAACGTGAGGCTGGCCCTGTGGGCATGCACCACTGGCCAAGGACAAGGGCACTTTGTGCAGCACTCAGACACTGACACTGGGGCATCCCTTTGCAGGGGGACCCCCATGGGGTCCTCACATCCTGGACAACTCCAGACCCAGGACACATTGTTTTTGGTCCCTACGATGAGGGGCTGGTTGTGCAAAGCTGTTTTGCATCTCCGGGAACCCGTCCTGGCTTGCCACAATTTCCTCATCATGCTGCTGAGTAACCACCGTGGTGTCGAGCTTCAGACTCACTCACACCTCGAGGAACAGAGCGTCACTTTCCCAACAGAGCTGGGAGGAAAACAGATAAAAGCTCCTGGATCTCCCTGCATCCTGTGTTTGTTTGAGTCACCAGAGCTGGGAGTAACATCTTCCCTTCTCCTTGGGAAAAATGTCATGTCCAGAAGCCACGTGCCACCTCCAAAAGCTTAAATGCCTGCTGCCAAGTCACCCAGAAGGCAGTAAGGTGGTAGTAAACACCTTTTGTTTGTGGGGTTTTAAGTCTTTTTCCCCCTGCCCTCCATTCACCTAAGGTTTAGAGATCTCAGTAAAATGCTTTGGCTTTTCTTCCCAAGGCCAATATGTTAATGGTGATGGGAGGATAAGAACTGGTGCCCAGCAATAAGCCTCCCTCTCTGCTGATAAGGGAGCCTGCTCCAAGCTGTGCAGCCCTGGCTCAGTGTCTGCCACCTCTTTGTACGTGATCTGGTTGATTTTGAGGCCAAGCCAGGAATTTTTCCCCTCTGCCATCCGGGCATGGGAAGATGACGAGGCAGATTCAGGCCTGACGAGAACCCAGCACATCCTGCTCCCTTTGCTGTGCCTGCTGCCATTGTGGATGGAGGCCCTGGTTTCTCACAGTGAAACCATTTTCAGGGGATTTTCTCTCGCTATTGTTCAGCTCAGGAAGCAGCAATCAGGCTCGGCCCAGCAGGAGCACACAGGGCTCGGAGGGGAAATACCGAAATACCGGCTCCCCCACCCTGCTTCCCACAGGGATTTCTGGTCCCAGCTGAGTAACACTGAAAGGGGCTGATCCTCTCCTCCAACCTCCCCAATTAAACCTTAAGGATGTCAGCACAGTGGGCTGGGCTGAGGCCTCATTAAGATTCCTCATTCCCCATCCAGAGGCGATGCTTTATTGCCCTGCCAGCTCTGTGCTGCCTCAACATGGTTGAAGCTTCATTGCTTTTAACTGCTCCAGGTGTTTTCCAACACCCACAGCATTTTGCCACCCCAGATCTGTGTTTTTTGAGAATATAGGTGAGATTCCTCAGTGTGTGGCAAGGCACTGGGGTGCCAGCCCCATCCAAATCCATTTACTCCTGCCAAGTCCAGCCTGTGCCAAACCCCCCAAATCACACTGGGACACCTCATTAGTGTCACTTAGCCACAGCCACGGCAGCAGGTTAATTAACAACCCAAAGCCCCCGTCTGCTGATGATAAATTGCCACAAGAAACAGGGGGAAAGGATGTGGAGTGGGCTGTACACCCATGCAGGATCTGTGCTGGCTAGAGAAACTTCCAGAAAAGCCTGTGCTGGTGGGAGAAATCTGCTACTGAGTTATTGAGCATCTGGTGACCCTTGAGCATCTGGGAGAGCAGTGAGCCTTTGCAGGTGATGCTGGCTGGTGCAAACAAAACAGTTTTGACACCTTGGTAGGTTTTGGGGGGATATTTGAGAGCAGTGCAGTGGGGTGCAGCAGTGGCCAAGGGTGCTGGCTTCACTTTGGGCATTGACAAGAGTGGGCTGGGCCAGCTGCACTGACAGCCCCACCAATGCTGTCCCACCCTGGGGCTTCTGCAGGGACAGACCCTGGCAGGGTGTGTGCCATGGCTGAAGTGACAGCGGGGTGAGGAGGAGGTGACACTGGGGATGCAGTTTGTGGCCTGGGGCAGGCAGAAAGTGCAACAAAAAGGCTGAAAGTGTGAAGGCGTGGCTGGGTGAGTGCAGGGGTGTGGAAGCACTTCAGGGTGCTCACTGCAGGCCTGGGTGGAGGTCACAGAAGCCCTTCCTCATGCAAAGATAAAGAAAAGGGTGGTGGAGCAGAGTGGCAGATGAAGGGATGGGCAAAGGGGCTGTGCAGGATGTGGCCCAGCAGTTGTGAGCAGCAGATTTGGGCAGCCATGGTTGCTGTGCTGGCAGTGCCAGGATGTTCTTGGGAGAGCCTTTTTCTGCAGGCTGCAATGATGGAGTGGTCTGCAACGTGCCCAGCTCCTCAGCTAATCTGCAGGAGCTGAAAACATCCAAGAAAATAATTTCAGGGCTGGTGAATTAGGAAACCACAGTTTCCTTCTGTTCCTATCACTTCTGATAACAAGTCAGGGTGTTCACTGAGATGTGGGGCTGAGAGCGGAAGAGGGGAGGGACCCCTCCTGTGCACTCTTTGTTTGGAGTGCTGGGGCACCCTGGGACCCCTCCTGTGTGGGTTGTTTGGTTGGAGTGCTGGGGCACCCTGGGACCCCTCCTGTGTGGGTTGTTTGGTTGGAGTGCTGGGGCACCCTCTCCATGCTGAGAGCTCAGGGGCTCCCAGCCTCTGCCACCCTTCCAGCCCACAGCCAGCTTGGATGCCCAGTGCTCCTGGCTCCTTCTGGAGGCAGAGACAACAGGGACCTGCCTGTGACACTGGCTGTGTCCCACCTGCACAGCCTTTGCTCTCATCCCTGCCCTCATGGCTTGGGGGATACTCAAATACTCATGTGGCCCCTTCCCTTTGTACCCTTTCAGGCTCTGCTGTCTCCTTGAAGGCCAGGCCAAGGTAGAGCTGCCCAGGATGAAGGTCCTCTTCCTGCTCCTTCTCTCCCTCCTCCAAGGTACACTGTCCTGCCTTGGGATGCTGAGCTGGGTTTGGGCTATTGGGAGTAACTGGCAGCCCCAAAACGTTGGCTGGGGGGCACCATGAGATGTGTGCAACCAAGGCTTCCACAGAGGTAAAACATCTCCTAGGATGATGTGCCTCTGGTGGGTGTCTTGGGCAGAATGTGTCCTTTACAGGGGGAGGAGGTGGCATCCATCCATCCATCCACCCACCCACCCACCCATCCATCCCGGGAATGGACAGCTCTGCTGCTGTGGGTGGTGGCACACAGGGGAGGGTGTCCCTGAAGGACAGGAGGTCCTGCTGCCCAAAGGGCCCTGCCAGCGTGGCAGTGACACTGGGGACAGGCTGGTGTCCCTCAGCCTGCAGGAGTGACAGGGTTGGGATGCCTGGGGTGGGAGCCTGGCGTGCCACGTGTGACAGCTGCTGCAGGCTGGGGTGCTTGCAGGGCTGGCTGTCCCGCAGCTGATCTGCTGTCCCTGTGTGCCTGTGTGCAGGGCTGGCAGCCTGTGGCCTCAGGGAGGAGGATTTTCGCTTCTGTGGGGACCGGAACCAGACCGAGGAGAGCTCTGCCGTCTTCCAGCATGGCCCTGCCGCCATCTCCATCAAGAACACGGCCCAGGCTCTGATCATTAAAAAGCCCTTTTTGCCAAGCAGGAGAAACTCCTACTACGAGTACAAGCTGCCCCCCACCTTGGGCAGGTACCGCTTCTGCATCTTCTGGTTTGAGTCCAACAGGAGCCTGCAGTTGGTCTATGGGAAGCAGAGCATCCCCCTGGGTGGGGACACAGCCAGCAGCATCCCCCGGGGACAGGAGAGTCAGAAGACTGAAAGAACCAGAGCCAACATCTTCAATGTGTCCTATATCATAAAGGGTGGGAAGAACACCTCCCAGGATGCTAAAGATGAATACTTCTTCAATGGTAAATGCAATTTAATGTTATTTGAAGGAAATTCAAGGGTTGTTTTATCCCCAGCCTGTTCCCTTGCCGTCATCAGAGCACTGGCTGTCTCCCAGTGTGTGGTTTAGAAAGGTGATATGAACATACCTGAAGGGTGATTGAAGGGCATGTAGGTTTTCTTGAACAGCCCAAGGACAGGCCTGGTACCCAGCACCCCTAAAGGTGGAGATTTTCAAAATGCTGCCTAAAATCCCACAAAACCGAGGTCTTTGAAGAGTTTCTCAGGGTCCAGTCTCCACCATGAGGTCCCCATGGCCTCAGTGGGAGCTGAGTTGTGGATGGCAGGAAAGCTTTGTGATTTGGGGTCACTATCAGCTTTCCTGGCTCGGGATCACCTTGAAGCCCTCTGCTTTCTGCTCCCACCAGGACTATGCCAGTCAGTCTGGGGCATCAGGAAGCCAATTGTGCCCGTGCATCTCACGGCATTTCCTTTCCCCAGCCTCTACATTGAGCATGCCTGTGTGGGAGCAGGACGTGGAGCAGCAGTTCAGTGCCCTGGACAGCCTCATTGCCCAGCCCCTGGCAGCAGCCCCGGGGCACAGGGAGCAGCAGAGGCTCCGGCGGTGAGTCCAGCTCAGCCCATCCCTGCCAACGCATCCCCACTGCACCCTGCTCACTGTGCCCCTTCCCCAGCAGCACACTCGGGGAGCTGGAGAGGATGCTGGCCAAGGTGGAGCTGGAAGGGCAGAGCCAGACCTTTGGGGAGGCCACTGTGCACGCCACCGTGCTGAGGGTGCAGCCCAGCCGGGCTCCCCAGCCCCTCACCTTCGCTCCCCTGAGAGAGGTGGGTCCTGCAAAGCCTGCCCCAGTGCTCTTGGCCCATCATGCTCCCTCTACACCTCTTTCCTGATGAGTCTGTCTTTACAGGAGAGTGGAGAGGTCCAGGGATTCACAGTGGACCTGCCAAGCAGCCTGTTCATGGTGGTGAAGGACAGGGAGGAGGTGGCGGAGCACAGGGTGCTCGTCATGGACATCAACAGGCAGACTATGTTCCAGGTAATGCCCACGTGGGTGGCAGGCTGGGTGTCCATGGGCTGCAGGGGTGCCACCAGACCAGATTGCTGCTGCTCACTGGGAGAAAGTGATGATGACTTCAAAGATGAGCTAAAAGTTTGATGGGTAAAGTCACAGGACCTTCTTCTTGGGCACCCTTGGCTGCTCTCCCTTCCCACCCTGCCACTGCCTCCCCTTCTCCCACAGGATGAGAACAGCAGCCACGTGCTGGGTGACAAGGTGGTCAGCATCTCCCTGGTGGACACAGTGGTGGCCAACCTCTCCGAGCCAGTGGTGCTCACCTTCTTCCATGACCAGCTCCTGGTAGGTGGGAACAGCCTCAGAGAACCTGATCCCACCAGGAATGAGGGGCAGGGAGGGCTCAGCCCCTGCCAGCCTAGGGTGGGCTCACAATCCAGCAGGTCCATGCCCATGGGCTGCCTGTGCAGGGTCTGCTGTGTCTCCTGGGGCTGATCACAGGCATGGCTTGTCTGTGTGCACTGGTGGTGGCATTGGTGGTGGCACTGCCCTCCCATCTCCAGGAGATGCCTCATGGCAGATGTGTCACATCCAGCACTGTCACCAGGGCTGGGGCACACTGTGTCAGCAGGCCTTTGGCTCATCATGGCTCTGCCAGGTGCCTGCTCAAAGCTGAACCCTTTGTTTGGAAAGGAGGATCTGGAGGGAGGCATCTGCTCCATCAGTTGGTAACAGAGTGGAGCCTGGAGCCCACTCCCACCACAGGGGCAGTCTGGTTTATCCAAGTGGTGGTTTGTCTCCTGAGACCATCTTGTCTCCTGAGACCATCTTGTCTCCTGCCCCGTGCTGTCCCCTATCAGGACTGCTGGGCAGGCAGCAAACCCCCAGCTGCCTCCTGAGCAGGGCCTGTGGTTTTGTCGTTGCAGAGGAACGTGACCCCCCTGTGCGTGTTCTGGCAGGAGGACGCCTCTGGTGAGTGCCCCTGCCCTCGGCAGTGAAGTCAGGCCCTTTTCCAAGGTGCCACAGCCCCACCAGCAGGGTGAAAGCTGCTCTGCACCTCCCTTCCTCACTCCATCTCCATCAGCCATTCCCACAGGGTGATGTCAGGTTTTTCCCCCCAGAGCTCACCTAAGAGCTTTCCCCTTCCCTCGAGATGGGTTCCTGTGCTGAGAGGGCTGTTTGAGTAGTGTGCTTGGCCTGGGACAAACTGGGACCCCCACTCTTGTTCTCCCTCTTTCCATGGACACCTGGCCCTTGAGATCCTTCAGGCCATGGCAGATGTTGCTGCTGCTCACCAGTTCTCTCCTTTTCTCTTGCACAGGCAGTTCTGGGAGCTGGGACAGCTCTGGGTGCACCACAGTGACAGGGAGCAGCCAGACACAGTGCAGGTGCAACCACCTCACCTACTTTGCTGTGCTCATGGTGGGTAGCACCTTCCCTCAGGTCCCTCACTTCATTCCCAGGGGTGCTCTTCCTCACCACCTCTCATTCCTCCTCAGGTTTCTTCTCCAGACATCACCTCAGTGCACAGGAATTACCTGAGTATCATAAGCTACGTTGGCTGCCTGATCTCAGCTTTGGCTTCCATTTGCACCATTTTCTTCCTCTACTTCAGGTACAGTTTGATGGTTCACCCCACTCCCTGTCTGTGTCCTGTCCTGGTCATGGACCCCTGGGGGGACACAAGCTCTCCAGGCAGTTGGTGGCCTGGATAGAAGCATCATGAAGGAGCCTTGTTTGAAGAAAGCAGAGTTCTCCTGTCCAGGGTCCACCCTCTCTGTCAGGTCTCCTGCACGGTGCTCAGAAACACCAGCTCTTTTCAAAGATTTTGGAATTTATGATTTTTATGGATGCAGCAAGCAGAAGTCTGCAAAGATCTTTTCAAGGGCCTGGAGGAGAACATGAGTGTCTTCTCCTGAGTCATGTCACTGATCCTAAGTGGATGACTCAGACCTGAAATCTTAGAATCATGAAAATATAGAATGGTTTGGGTTGGAAGGGACTGAAAGATCATTCATTTCCAATCCCCCTGCCCTGGACAGGGACACCTTCCATTACACCAGATTGCTCAGAACTCCATCCAACCTGGCCTTGAACAATTCCAGGGATGGGGCATCCACAACTTCTCTTGGCAACCTGTGCCAGGGCCTCACCACGCTCAGAATTTCTTCTGAATATCTAAACAAAACCTGCCCTCAGATTGAAGCCATTCTCCCTTGTGCTGTCACACCATGCTCTTGTTCAAAGTCCTTTTCCAGCTCTCTTTAGGCACTGGGAGGTGCTTTAAGATGTGGAGCCTCCTCCAGGCTGCACAACCCAAGCTCAGTCAGTCTGTCTCCACAGGAAAATGCTTCATCCCTCTGAGCATCTTCAGTGCAGGGTCAGGTGCAGGGCTGGATTTGGGATGAGGGGTCTCTAATGGGGTTGGTGTCTCAGTCCCTGGCACTTCCAAAGGGTCTCCTTGCTCTTCTGCTGGGGCAGGGTGCCCCATGAGGGTTGTGGGGTGCTGAGGGCACCACTGGTGCTGGCCAGGCAGGGTGGTGAGCTCTGCTCCCTTTGGTTCTGCAGGAGCAAACAGCGGGACCAGATCACGAGCATGCACATCCACATGAACCTGCTGGCTGCCATCTTCCTCCTGGACATCACCTTCCTCCTCTCGGAGCACCTGGCTGCCAGCAGCAGCGAGGCCATCTGCACTGCTGGGGGGCTGTTCCTGCACTTCTCTCTGCTGAGCTGCCTCACCTGGATGGGCATCGAGGGCTACAACCTCTACAGGCTTGTGATCGAAGTCTTCAACGCCTACCACGACCATTTCCTGCTCAAGCTCTGCCTGGTTGGCTGGGGTGAGCATGGGGGGCACCCACTTGGGTGGGTCATTCCCACTGGATGTGATGCCGGGATGGGGATGGAGACGCAGCTGTGGGGAGCAGCTGTCTGTCAGGAGCCTTGGTGGAGGAGGAGGCTGGAAGGCTGAGAGCAGGAGCTGCTGCTAAAGCAAGGGTGGGTCATCCTGGGGGATCACCAGCAATGAAGACCTGTGAGAGCCACCACTTGGGATCTTTAAATAGAACAGGATCCTTTCTTTCTGAAAGAAACATCCAGGGCTGGATGCAGGAAGTGTCCATGCTTCTCTGCCATGCTCTGGACTGGCAGGAAGATCTTGTGATCTTTATGGCCTAAAGCTCCACATCCCTGGGAGGCCCCAGCTGGGCCAGCACAGCACTGCTCCCTCCCAGGCTGGGGCTCATTCCAGGTGTCCCTGCCGTGTGTTCCACCCCTGGTTTCCCTTTGGGAGGGAGGATGTTGGCTTGTGCTCTGCGCAGGGAGAAAGGGCCAGCAAGTCCTTCCAGAAGCTCCAAAGGCCCTGCAGGGAGTAGGGCAGCCTCCTCACTCTGCCCTTCCCACCCAGGGCTCCCCATCTTCTGCGTGGTGACAATCCTCCTGGCCAGCTGGACCAACTACGGCCCCATCTCCATTCCCATCTACGAATCCATTGATGGCAGAACCGTCAATGCAACCATGTGAGTCATGGCACATGGGTTACCTGGCCAAACCTTCACCAAGGCCTGGGGCTGTTCTGCGGTTTTGTGCCAGGGGGATCCACCACACTTCTGTGCTTCTCCCAGCCCCTCCTTGTGACCCTGTGGATGGGCACAGAGTAACCCCCTGCCCTTTCTCCTCCCTCCAGCTGCTGGATCACGAGCCCCCTGGTCCACAACTCCGTGAACCTGGGTTTCTTCACTCTGGTGTTCCTCTTTAACTCGGTCATGCTGGGGGCCATGGTGCGCGAGATCCTCCGGCAGAACAAGAAGGGTCACAAGCTCAAGCACATCCTGGCCCTCCTTGGGCTGAGCATCCTGCTGGGCATCCCCTGGGCACTCATCTTCTTCTCCTTCACCTCTGGTGTGTTCTGCCTTGTCTCCCTCTACATCTTCACCATCATCAACTCCCTCCAAGGTGAGCCTGTGGCTCTGGGCTGCTCTGAGAGCAGCAGGATGTTCACGGGGTGTTGGTGGGGTGGTGATGGTGTGCAGGATGAGCTCTGGCAGCCTGGGTGGCTCACTCTCACCTGTGGAGGAGTCACCCACATGTCTTTGTGACTGTGTTCACAGGGGTCTGAGGATGAGGGAAGAGACGAGGATCTGACTCCATGTTTCAGAGGGCTTGATTTATTATTTTATTATATATATTATATTAAAACTAAACTAAAAGAATAGAAGAAAGGGTTTCATCAGAAGGCTAGCTAAGCTGAGAATAGAAAAAGAATGATAACAAAGGCTTGTGACTGACTGAGAGTCCGAGCCAGCTGACTGTGATTGGCCATTAATTAGTAACAACTCTATGAGACCAATCACAGATGCACCTGTTGCATTCCACAGCAGCAGATAACCATTGTTTACATTTTGTTTCTGAGGCTTCTCAGCTTCTCAGGAGGAAAAAATTCTAAGGAAAGGATTTTCCATAAAAGATGTCTGTGACACTTCCTCTCGCCTCTGCCAGGTTTCCTCATCTTCCTCTGGTACTGGACCATGGTGCTGCAGGCGAGGAAGGGCCCTGACTCCCAGAGCAGCTCTGACAGTGCCAAGCTGCAGCCCAGCAGCAGCTGAGCCCCGTGGTGCCCGTGCTGTGCCAGAGCTGCCCATGCCAAGCATGGCCACAAGAAGGCTCACACCATCTGCTTTGCTACTGCACCTGCCCTGTATGCCACAGGGAGCCCAGGGACCCACAGTGGGGCCAGCCACCCCCCCTCTGCTGGCCCCCTCCCCAGTTTTCTCATCCTGGCAGGCTTGGCATCCTTGGGGCAGGAGGGAGGGAGGGATGCTTACTTGGGCAGTGGGGGCTGTAAAATGTGGAAGGGGCAGGGACAGGGTCCCCAGTGCCTTTGGATATCCCCTCCCATGTCCTGAGGCCAGGAGGGATGGGTGGGAAAGGCCCAGTTTTCAGCCCTTGCTGATGGTCACCATTAGGGTCCTTCCCCAGGGAAGACAGAACGATTCTGCCCCTGCCACACTCTCAGGCAGCTGAAATAATATATTTTTTTTACTTTAATGTTTAATGTCTATTTGTGGGTGATGTAGGAGCTCAGTGAGCATGCCTGCACACCACATCTGTCCCCATTAAAGTGTTTTTTCTCTGAGTGTGGCTCTCTGGGGTCTCTGCTTGGTGCGTTGGTGGGCTCTCCGATGGGATCCATCTCTCATCTGGGTTATCCCACTTCTGGGGCAGGACCCAGCACTTCACCCTGGAGGATCCTGCTGAGGATGGTGGGACTGATGATGGTGCTCCTGGCAGAGCTCTGGCTGCCTTTGGGACTGGGTTTATGGAGGGAGGTACCTTTGGGGATGGGGTTATGGAGGGAGGTACCACGGCTTGGGAATCACCAGGGACTGTGACTCCCCAGCAGAAAGGGAGAACAGGGATCCAAGGAGGGAGGCATCAAAGGATAGGAATCATCCCTCAGTGGCTGTGGGGCCAGGCAGGATCTGGCTGTCCTGGCTGTGCCCCTTGCAAACACAGCACCACATTTCCCATCCCACCACCCCCCTTCCAGCTGGCTGCGGATCAACCCCCTCCACCCAGCTGGAGCAGGAAGTGGATGCTTCATCCTGGAGGCTTGTGGTGATGGCCAGATGAGGATGAGGATGCTCCAGCACTTGCTGGGCTGGTTAGGGCCATCAGGAGTGTGGGAGAAAGGGAAAGCAAAGAGCCCTGAGCTGTCAGGGGCAGGAGCTGCAGCTCGGGTGGTTGGTGTCGTTGCTGTGAGCTGGGACAGGAGGTCACTTGCCAGCCCACAGGAAGGTGTGAGGGGCTCCCAAAAGGGAAATGAGGAACAGCTCTTGCCTCAGAAGTGGCCACAAGCCCCAGGGGAGCCTGGGGAGGAGCAGAGCTGCCGGGACAAGGGGAGCAGAGCGTGGTGGGATGGCCGGGGGCAGCCAGGAGACCCCACAAAGTGGCATGAACCTGCTCCTGGGCACTGTCCTGCTGCTCCTGCTGCTGCCTGGTGAGTGGCATCCTTGGCACTGGGGGTGGTGCATGGGCTTTGTGGGAAGGTTTCCCACGGGAAGGTGCTCACCAAAAGACCAAGTGGGGATTTCATCCTGAAATGTGGACGGGCCAGAGAGGAGCATCCCCATGTGCAGAGGTGAGCAGAGTTGGGGGCTTTGTTTCTCGGGGCTTTTCTAAAACCTGGGCTCAGCAGTCCAGGGTCTCTTTTGTGAGCCCCTCAGGCAGGCTGGGCACGGTGATTTTGCCCTCACCAGCTCTGATTGATGTTTTTGAAGCCCACGTAACTGCAGGACTGTTCCTTTACAACCTGGCAGCTGCTAGACCCTCCTGCCTTCTCCTCCCCTTTCCCTCTGGACAGAGGGAGGGCTGACCCTAGGTTTTGGTGTTTTCCCCCCTTTTTCCATCCAGATGTTGCCGAGGGACAGGACAGCTGTTTCGGTGAGTGTCCCCTCCATTCCCCCCTGGCTCCCAGTGCCCTCCCGTGCTGTGGTGCCCGGCGGTCACTGCTGTCCCTGCCCAGAGCTGCCCCGGGGTGATGAGCACAGGGAGTGCTGCAGAACGGTGCTGGAGCAGCAGAGCCCGGGCAGCAGCACCCCAGTGTTCCACCTGTTCCAGCGCTGCCCGGAGCTGTGGCGCTCCCGGAACCGCGCCTGTGTCTGCCTGAGGGAGCACTGGCTCAGGTAGGGCAGGGCTGGCCAGGACGGGGTTTGGGGGCTCAGTCCCCACGTCCTCGTGTCCCACAGCCCCCCTTGTCTCACAGGCTGCTGCAGTCGGGGTTGCACAGTCAGCTGGCTGGGCTCCAGACTCTGCTCCTCAATGTCAGCAGGGCTGTCACCCGCGATGTGCTCATCGCCTTCTCCCCCTCTGAGGTGAGCTGTGTCCCTGCCTCTCCCTTGCTTGGAAGGTCCCACACCTTCCAAGCACCCCTCAGCCCCTGCCCAGGGTGTGGTGTGCCCTGCTGTGCTCTTCCTCCTCCCTGTGGGGTTGCATCATGGGCCCACATCAACTTCAACATCCCTTGGCAAGGAGCCATGTGAAGGGGTGCTTGGGAGGAAAAAGCCCTCCCCAAGGAGCCATCCCAGCACACCAGGTGGGCAGGGGGAGTGTGAGGTAGGAAAGGAGCAGGGACAGATGTGACCTTGTGCCTCCTGCCCACCCAGAGGCTCTCCAGGCTCTGGATGTCCCAGAGGACCATGTGTGGGTAGAGAATCTGCTGGCTCCCACTCCCAGCTCTGCCCCCACAGATGCTGGGCGCTGGCAATGAGGTTTTCCCCTTCCCCTCAGGGCTCCTGCTGGTGTTACAGAGCAAACCCACCTGGGCAGGGCTGAATTTGTACCTGGAGCAAGATTGGTGGGTTCTGAACAGAGATGTGACCTGGCAGCAACAACCTCTCACTGTTCTCTGCTGCAGGGCCCCAGCAGGCTGAATGCTACAGAGAAAGGGAAGGCAGGTAAAATCCACCTCCCCAGGGGGATATTCCGGTCCCTGACCAGCCAAACAGTGCGAGTGGTGGTGACAGTCCTCAATATCCAGCAACTTGGCATGTTCCAGGTACAGCTGGCACTGCCAGCATCCCTCCCGCTGCCCCCAGCCCCTGCCACCCACCAGCTCAGCCCTGGCAGGGTTTCCCCTCCACAGGAAATCAACCAGACAGGGCAGGTCTTGAACAACACCGTGGTGGGCATCACGGTGGGGGAGAGCAGCATCTCGGGGCTGCAGCAGCCCGTGCAGATCACCTTCAGCCACGGGGAGCTGCCCCAGGTGAGTCAGAGCTGCAGGGCTGCCCTGCCCTCCCCTCCAGTGCCCTCCCCATTCCGGGGCTGATCCTGCTCCCCCATGACAAGGGCTGACGCTGCTCTCTCCCTTGCAGGGTGTCACCCCCCGATGCGTGTTCTGGGATGCCAGCAAAGGTGCGGCTGCTCGGGGCAGGTGCGGGGCGGGCACGGGCGCTGTCCCAGCGCTCACAGCCGCTCCCCCTGCCTGTTGCAGGGCAGGCAGGAGGCTGGCGCAGCAGTGGATGTGACACACAGCCCGGGGACAAGGGGACAGTCTGCTCCTGTGACCATCTCACCTTCTTCACCCTGCTCCTGGTGACGATCCCGCTCCCTGCAGCTCCTGCTTGTGCCCTGGCAGTGCTGCCTGCACACTTGGGTGTCATGAGTAGCCACACAGGGACAATTAGAGCTGTGCTCAGGCAAGGCAAGGTCCCAAACCCGAGCCCAGCCCCAGCTCAGGAGGGCAGCAGCAGCTCAGCTGAGCAGGGCAGGCTGGAAAAGGCCCCAGCTTGGTGCAGGCTCTGGCAGAACAAGGCTTGAGGTCCCAGATCCTGGTGGAGATCCCCAGGAGGGTGCTCACAGTGGTCACTTCACCCACAGAGCATCTCCTCTGAGCCACCACTGCTCTGCTTCCCCTGAAGATCTGTGGGCTGGTATGGGGTCCCTGCAGCAGCCCCATGGCTCTGGTGCTTGCAGTCAGGTTTCCTAGGCTGGTGCAGGGCCTGTCTGACCCAACATGTGCATGTTTGGCAGAGCCCAGCTCTGGAAGGCCCCACAGCAAGAGCTCTGATGGCTGTTGCCACCGCTGGCTGTGGAGTAGCCATGGCCTTCTCCGTCTTCACCATGGCCTTCTGCGTCTTCGTCAGGTGGGATGAACCAGCAGCTCCACGGGGGCTTGCCAGGCTGGGAGAGGCGTGAGGCAGTGCCAGTGCCTCTCCTGGGCCTGCTGTGCCACAGCCCAGGGCCCTGCTCACCTGTGACCCTTCCTGTCCCTGTGGGGACACAGGTGCAGGTTCAGACTGGAGGACACCGTCCGCACCAACCTGGGGCTGCACCTCAACCTCGTGGGCAGCCTGCTCCTCCTCAACCTGGCCTTCCTGCTCAGCACTGGGCTCGCTGCCAGGGCCTCCCCAAGCACCTGCAGGGCCCTGGGGGGGCTCACCCACTACTGCCTGCTCTGCTGCTTCACCTGGATGGCGCTGGAGGGCTGCCAGCTCTACCTCCTCTTTGTCAAGGTCCTGGGCACCTACATCCACCACTACCTGGCAAAGCTGTGCCTGCTGGGCTGGGGTGAGCAGCCTGGGGGAGAGGGGCAGTGGGAGGCTTGGATTGGGTACTGGGGAAAATGTCTTCACTAAAAGGGTGGTCGGGTACTGGAACAGGGTGTCCTGGCAGTGGTGGAGTTACCAACCCTAGAAGTGTTCAAAGATGTGTGGATGTGGTACTTGGCGATGTGGTTTAGTGGTGAATGTGGCTGAGTTAACGGCTGGACTTGGTGATCTTAGAGGTCTTTTCCACCCTAAACAATTCTGTGATTGTGTCTCTCCTCTTCCAGGCTTCCCTGCTCTTGTGGTGGGAGTGGCAGGAGCTCTTGGCAGCTATGGAAAATATCACATCCAGACCACGGACCACCAGGTCATAGCCCACCTGTGCGTGTGCCACTGCCCCCAGGGCTCAGGGGGCCCTTTGGCACAGGGAGGGGCAGCTCAGTCCTGCCAGGAGGGCAGCAGTCAGGGGTTGCACCCATCTGCTTTGGCTTTGGGCCATGTTTTTGCTTCTGCTTCCTTAATTGTGATTGCCACACACCAGCCACCGCCAGCTCTCATGCTGAGCCTCCTGAGTCATGCCTGCAGCCCTCCAGGTCATGGAGGGATGGCCAAGGTCCACCTGGACCTTGTCCAGGCTCCCTGCCAGCTGAGCAACACCAGGGCAGTGTTTACCCATCACTGTCCCCCTGCTCCACCCTGGCCTTGGAAAATCCCACCAAGGGAAGGTGGTGCTGAGGCTTGCAGGGTTGCTGGAGGCTCCAGGGTTGTCTCTTTTCCAGGTGCTGGATCACTCCCAAACATCTCCTGGTCCACTACATCACCAACTGTGGCTACTTTGGCCTCATCTTCCTCTTCAACATGGCTGTGTTTGGGGTGGTGACCCACAAGAGCTGCAGCTTGCAGGGCACTGGGGCAGTGCAGGGACACAGCAAGCCCTGGAAGGTGGCTCTGGTGGCAGCAGGGCTCTTCTGCCTGCTGGGAGCCACTTGGGCCCTGGCATTCCTCACCTATGGCATCTCCTCTGCAGCTGTGCTCCACCTCTTCACCGTCCTCAACTCCCTGCAAGGTGAGCACCCACTCTGAGCTGGGTTCCCTGGCTTGGGTGGGGAAGGTGGAGAGGCAGGAGCCAGCCTGGCTGTGGGGTGAACAGGGATCCCAAGGCACCAGGGTCTTCCCAGCACTGTAATACCCCTCCTATTGTCAGGGCAGGTCCCAACCACCAGCATGGAGCTGCTCTTGGCTCCCAATTACACCCTTCCACCCGTGGTGGTTTTCCTCCAAGGACATTCCTTAGCAGGGGACTAGGGGCATTATCCACTCCCAGCCAAATGGTTCCTGTGAAGGAGGGGGTGAGCTGAGGGAATCCTCTGGAAGTGGAAGGAAAGTGTCATTAGCATCCTGGCAAGATTGTCTCCTGCTGCTGCTGTTTGTCTTCCTTTCCCTGCAGGAATATTCATATTCATCTGGTTGGTTGTCCTCTACTACCCAAAGACAAAGGAGAGCACTGGTTCCCTCTCCTACATTATCAGACATGACAAAACCACCACAGGCTCCCAGGACTAGCCCCTGGCTGGAGCAGCTCCTGGCTGGACCTCTCTCCCTGCCCTGCCTGCACCTGCACCCACTGAGAGCCCTCCTGGCAGATGCAGCTTCCTCCAGAGGGAGAGATCAGCTATCAATGCCTCAGTTTACCTTCAGTGGGCATGATCCACCTCAGCAGGGCTCTTTGCTTTTCCCTTCCATTCCTGCTGGGCTGCCCTGGGCAAGGAGCTCCACAGACGGTGCTTCTGCAAAGCCCCTCCAGGCTGCAGCTCCACGGTCTCGAGGTGGCCCTGACCTCATTCCCCAGGGACAAGGAGAAAGCCCCCAAAGCACCTGCTTTCAGTCAGGATGGAGCCATCACCCTCTTTGCTAGAGGTGGCTTTTGGTGCTGAACCAGCCCAGCAGTGAGTTTCCTGCCACTGGAGGGAGAGGATTGATGTGCTGCAGCCCAGATGTGGGGGGTTTGCCTCTGGGAATCAGCAAAGAGAAGAGGAAATCCATGAGCTTCTTTGCAAAGCATCTCCTTGCTCTCTGGCAGAGATCTGCTGTGTGTCCTTCCTGCCAAACAGCCTCTGGGGCCAGCATCAATGCCCTCATGGACATGGTGCTCTAGCCAAAATGCACATACAGCTGCCTTGCAGGGCAACTTCTGTCTTCTGATCTGTGTTTTGGTATTAAATCTCTGCCAGCTGGCTAAGCACTGTGAATTTAGTCTTTAATACCTACATTATTGTTTGTTATTTGCTTTATATTAGAGATGTATCAATGGGAAAAGTCCTGCTGGCCATTTGCCATGAATGAAATGAGAAATGTTAAGAATGAAGGGAGAAGAAATCACTATGGATGGGTGCACACACCCACACCCATACCCACACACACACATGTGCATGCACAAAGCAGCCCTTTCTGTGCTAATGCTGTCTTTGTGTGGCACAGAACTATGCAAGGACCAGCTTTGGTATCTAGAGTGGGGTATCCCCCACATGCCAGAGTGACTCTGTGGGGAAGAGGGAAGCAGGAGGAAGGGCTCTCCCATCCCTGGGTACACACTCTGGGTTTAGAGACTATGGCCCCACAAGGGAGAAGGTCCAAGAGATGCCACAGGGAACAGAAACACTGTGATGCACCTCATCCTTCAAGCACTGTTTGCACCCAGCCATTACCCCCTTCCCCAGAACACCCACAGAGACACAGCAAGAGCCTCTCTGCTGCTGTGATGTTTATTGGGAAACAGCTGTTTCCTAACCCATCCTGCGCCTCACGCTGACAGCCACAGCAGCCACAGCAAGCACGGTGAGCACACCCAGCAGGATGAGGGCCCTGGAGAGCCACGGGCTGGGTCCTGCCAAAGAGGAGAGAGACTGGGTGTGTGTCTGGGTCCCCTGAGCCCTCTGAGGCATCTCCTGACTGGGGATACATTCAGGGAGGCCATCTCCTGTGACAGGCAGGAGCCACAGGAGCTGGGGGTACTTTGGGATCCTGAAGGCACTGACAGGACTCAACACCTCAGATGGCCTCCACCCATCTCTGCTGCCTGCAGCTCAGCATGCATGCCTGCTCTGAGCCATGCCATAGGTGTGCTTGCCCCCAGCCCTGCTCCTGGACTTCCCTGGGTGCCCAGGAGGACATACATACCCGCTGGGTCCTGCTGGTCACTGCTGGAATGGTGGATCTCAGCTCCTGAGGGAGGAGCAGCCAGCAGGAGGATGGGCCCATAGGAGACAATCCTGTTGTGGTCATCTGCCAGTGCCCGCCTGCTCCTCCCGTGCCTGGGGCATTGCTGTCAGCAAAGGTAAAGGAAGGGTGATGGGAGGGCAGGCAAGGGTGATGGGAGGGAGGGAAGGGTGAAGGGAGGGAGGGATGGGTGATGGAAGGGTGATGGGAGGGCAGGGGAGGACACCCTGCACCTGGGCCATCCTGTAGATGTCCCTTTCCCAGGGAAGAGGGAAAGGAGGTCTCTGGTGGGGTCAGGCCCCTGCACCTTTGGTGCTCAGGGCTTCTGATTCTGGAGGTGTTTGGGTGAGGCACCCAAAAGCAGAGCAGAGCCCTTTGTCCAAGCAGAGGCAGTGAAGGCATTCATCATCATTGGTCAACTAGCCTCATTCATTTACTTCACAATCATCCTAGTTTTATTTCCCCTTGTGGCCCCCCTAGAAAATAAACTACTCAAGCTCTAATTAACTCTAATAGTTTATAAAGACATGGGTCTTGTAAGCCAAAGATTGAAGACTAAACCCCTTCTCAGAGTTACCCCACCACCCTATCTCAGGAAGAAAGGATTCAAACCCCCATCTCCAGCTCCCACACCCAGGTCCCAGAGCCACCCAGGGCAAGGGATCTCACCTTGGCACAGGGCTCTGGGCTGTCAGGAACACAGAGCTGCACACGGCAGTGCAGGAACATCTCGGGGTAACCAACAAACTGGAACATCTGGAAGCTGAACTTGGCACTGGTGCTCTCCCCAATGGCATTGAGATAGGTCACTGTCTCATCATGGGGACACCTGGGACATGGGAGCTGGGTCAGTGGGTGGCAAATGAGGTGGAGCAGGGTTATCCCAGTGGGATAACACATCCCACAGGGAATGGGGGCAGCCCACAGGCCTATTTCTGTCTAGTCCTTGACACACTGTGGCGCAAGGAGATGGGATGTGCTGGGTTCACTGCCCTCACCCCTGCTCAATGAGCTTGTGCTGCGTGTCCTGGTGTGGATCGGGGCTCGGTGTGGCCCAGCAGTCCAGAACACTGAGCAGGAAGTACTTGAGCTGGTGCTGCCCCTCCATCTTCAGCAGGACATAGAGAGTGTCCGTGAGGGGCACAGCCACACTTGGCAGGTGATAAGGCTCGAGGTAGGAGGGGGACTTGTAGAGTCTCATGCTGACATTGAAGTGTCCTTCTCTGACCACAAGTTGTACCAGCCTGGGAGGAGAGCACAGGATGGGAGCTCACAAACACAACAAGGAGGGAGGAAGGACATTGCACAGGTGAAGCCACCATTGCTCTCAGAGCTCTCTGGGGCTCCCCAGCACCTTTGCAAATTGTCTCAGTGAATCTACTTCTCTCCAAGCCCAAGGACACCATGTCAGCAGCCAGGTGAAGTGGGGCACTCACTTGTCAACAGCAGTGAGAGCAAAGGGCAGTCTCACAACCTGCTGGTAGGCGTAGATGCAGGAGAAGTGCACCTCCAGCTGGAAACTGCGGGAGATGGTGGCCCTGGGGGCCTCCTGCTCCGACTCGATGGTGTTGGAGTACGAGACATGGGAGCTGTTTTGCTGGAATGACACAGAAATCAAGGTCATGACTAAAGCCACACACAGAGCTGCAAGTTCAGAAGGCACAACTCAGCTGTAGCTGCTCCAAGCCTGGATATCTGCTGGGCTTTCAGCCTGTGCCTGGGGGCTGCTGGCACAGTGGGCACAGGTGAGCACAGGGCTCTGCTGTGCAATGCAGAGCTCCAGAACCTTGTCTGCTCCCTTCCTGCTCCATGAAGCAAGTCAAGGACCAAGGGGACAGGGCTGCAGAGCTCACAGGATGTCTCCAGAAAGCTGAGGGCTGTTACCAGTGCACAATGAGACTTCCAAGCTCTCCTAAATGAGAAAATGTGCTGCCAGCAGGGGTTTGGTGGAGGCAGAAGAGCTTTCTGACATCCTCAAGGGAGACTTTCAAGGAGTATGAGGACTTTTCAGTACCCAGATATAAAAGCAAAAGCCTTTGGTGTTTGCCCTTTGCTGTCCCACCTCACCATGTCTGCTCCTCTCCTGGCTTTGGAGCTATGGATCCTCACCTGGATTACTGATCCACAGGCAGTGTGGTTTTCACCTGTGAGAACGGCTGCAAAAAACAGCTCACCCTCTTCTTCCTTCTCTGAGACCTTGCATGCCTGGTTCTTCAAGTGGACAAGCTCCAGTGGGATTTTCAAGTGCTCAAACACCTCCTTCCTCACCATCATCTTCATGTGCTCTTCCTCACAGGCCAGCTTCAGCACCACATCTGGGGGAAAAAGCCATCTGCAATAGCAATGAGGGAGAGGCCTGAAGGAGCCCCAGGCCAGCTGGAGGGTGGCACAGTCCCACTGAGCTCAGCAGCCTTGGTTCAGGCTGTACGGCTCTTCAGAGACACTGGGCAGGAGACAGGCTGGTCCCTTTGGAGGGGTCTCCACACAAACCCCCCAGTGTGTCTAGGGCACCAGAGGGACAGGGATCCTCTCCTTCAGAGGAAGAAAGAGTTTTTGGACAGTATCTGGAAGAGGCTTCACTGTATCTGTGCCAGGGTGGATGTGCTTGTTCTGAAACTGTGAGGGAGCTGCACCCTGCAGCCTGTCCTGCTACACCATGGCACAGCCAAGGAATTCAGGCATTTGGGGAAGAGGAAAATAGCCTGTGTCTGGGTTTTCTACCAGCACATAGCCAGGATAGGGTTGTAGTGGTGCAGAATACACCTGAACCAGGAGCTGGGATGTGCTCATGTTAACAACAGTGAACTGTGCCCATCTCCCTTCCCTCTGGTGCCCATGGACAGACTCCCTTTCCAGCATTCCCAGCCCTACCTTGGCAGAATTCCCCTGTGAAGCCTGGCTTGCAGCTGCAGACAGGTCTGTCCACAGGCACCTGGCACTGCCCCTGGTGCTGGCACGGGTTGGGCAGGCAGGGATCTGGGCTCCTCCTGACACGGAGGGCAACCTCTGGCCCCGGGCCATGGGCGCTGGCCAGTTCACCTGCAGCAAAGGAAAGGCAGGAAAGATGAAATGCAGCAGGAATTTCTCCCTGATGAGAGATTTGAGAGTTCACCCCACAGCAGGAAGCTCTGCACAGCTCTCAAGGGCTGAGATCCTTGCCTGGAGCCAGAGCAGACACATCTGAGGAAGAACCTGCTGCCTCAGCTTGCTGGGAGGCTGTGAGACCTCCTGAGCCTGGCTGTAATCTGCAGCAGAGCTAAGGGGCCTGTCACTGTCACCAGAGAGCATGGTGGCACATTGCAGCCCCATGGGTTACACACCCTTTGTGCCTGGGGGGGACAGCCTGCAGTTTCTGCCTGTTTTGCTGGCTCCTGGACCCCAGTTCTTGCCTCTCTGAGCCCTGCTCTATTGTTCCTCTTTAGCAGCCTTCAGTAGCATGCTGAATGAGGAACTTGAACAAGGATCAGGTGGAGGTTTGACCTTTCCTTGCCATGCTACCCATCCATGACCCAGCAGGAACGGAGCACAGGGAGACTCACTCTTGTTGCCTTCACAGCCAGCCAGGCAGAGCACAGAGAGCAGCAGCAAACATCTCACAGTCCTGTCCTGGAAAAACAAGCAGGCTCTGGATAACTCGGATTTGTTATCATGCTCACTGGAGATGTTTGCAGTCATTCAGAAAGGCTGAATCCTCAAGCATTGGTGAAATATTTTCTGTGCTGTATTTCTATAAAGCAAAGTAATTTCCTGCCTCAAAGGTCCAGATCAGCTTTGCCCCATCAGGTTAACACAAGGGTCAAATACTATCCTGAATTTATGTAGCTGTTCCAGAAAGGAGGTGGGAGAAACCAGCCCTGGGACCCACAGGGATGTGCTGGCAGGGATAACGCCACATTCCAGAGGCAATTTGAGTAAAGCTGCACAGATGGGACATCAGTCTGGGCTCCCCAAAGGGGAAAGAAGTTACCCTCTTCCCACTACAGCTCTTTTGAAGAGTTAGAATTTGCAAAAGGATCCTCACTGTTCCAGTAAATTGTAACTATAACATGGAGATCCATCCTGAGAAATCCATCCTGAGAGATCCACCCAGAGAGATCCACCCAGAGAGATCCATCCTGACATATACGCTCTGAGATCCCACCCTGAGAGACCCATCCTGAGAGATCCATCCTGAGAGACCCATCCTGAGAGATCCCACCCTGAGAGATCCCATCCTGAGAGATTCACCCTGAGAGATCCATCCTGAGATCCATCTTGAGAGATTCACCCTGAGAAATCCCACCCTGAAAGACCCATCCTGAGAGATCCCACCCTGAGAGATCCCATCCTGAGAGATCCCACCCTCAGAGATCCATCCTGAGAGATCCCATCCTGAGAAATCCACATCGAGAGATCCATCCTGAGAGATCCATCCTGGGAGATCCCACCACCTTGTTCTCCCTGCTCACCATTGCCGGGCTGCTCTCTGCTCCTCCATCCATGTTCCTTCCCCCTCGGGGCTGGCTGGGCACACCGGGGCTGCTCCGTGCCTCCCTCCTGTGCCTTTTATCGCCTCCCGACAGCTCCTCGCACACACGCAGCCTTTGGGACCGCACAAGAGCCCGCTGAGCATCCCTCGGGGCCCGGGAGGAGGAAAGGACTCTCAAAGCCCATCCTCCGGCAGGGATGGCCGTGCCCATGAGACGACAGCTCAGTGTGGGTGCTGACCCAATCCACAGCCCTGACAGGGGCCCAAACAGGGACTGCCAGCAAAACCCGCCGGGATCTGGGGTCTGGGCATCCAGCTGGTTTTGTGGTATCTGTTTTTGATGCAGCAATAACAACAGATACCACAGCAGCACACGCCAAGGCCAGATAACTTTGGGCGCTGAGTACAGGCACTTTTGGAACCACAACATATATTTGCTTTATCTTTTTTTTTTTTTTTTAATTGACTTCTGGCATTTAAGAACTGCTGAGAAGTACTGCTGAGAGATGGAGGATCTTACCCCGCTTTGTTTCATATCCAATTGTGAAATGCACCCACAAGGACTGAGTCCAACTCCTGGTCCCTGCACAGGACCACTCCAGCAGTCCCACCCTGTGCCTCTCAGGGCATTGTCCAAATGTTCTTTCAACTCTGGCAAGCTTAGGGGATGTGACCATTTCCCTGGAAAGCCTGTTCCAGTGCCCAACCACCCTTTGGGGGAAGAACCTTCTCCTAATATCCAACCTAAACCCCTGCCCTCAATACAAGTTCATGCCATTTAGGTGACAGTAACCAGCTGCAAATTGCATTAATCACTGAAAATGATGCTTCTTGATATATTTTGACTGCAGTCTGTGCATCCTCAAAGCTTTAATTGCTACGGTTCTCTTAAAAGAGTGCTGAATGTGAACATCCATCCATCAATCCATAATTTTTCTTAACCACAATAAACCAGAAAAAAGTGTTTAGCATCTGACCCTGCTTACAATCTAATGAACTGTCAATTAAGAATAAAGAGGAAATAAAGGGAAAAAAAGAGGAAAATTAAAATATAAAAAGGAAAAAGAAAAGGAAAAGGTAAAGGGAAAGAAAAAGAAGTAGAAAAATAAAAGAAAAACAAAAAAAGAACAAGGTTTCTCGCTATCCCTTGGTGCCAGCTTTTGGGTAAGTGCCTGTGCAACAAAGGATCACTGGGGATGATTTTAATTTTAAAGAGCCGAACTCGTGAGTTTCGGAGACCCGGAGCGGGTCTCGGAGGGCGACAGCTCAGCCGTAGTGGCGGGCAGGGCCGGCCGCTGTCCCCTGTTTTGCTCCGCTCCGTCCCGTTCTCCCAGCGGGCCCGGGACACGGTGCCGGCAGCCGGGCCGGGAGAGGCGCCGGGGCTGGGGCAGCGCAGGGGTACCGGGGAACCTCTGGGGCCGGGGCTGTGGCGGGAGGTCTGAGGGGACACTGAGGGTGTCCCTACCGGGCCGGAGCGCGGGGGAGCCGCGGGCCCCGTCCGTGAGAGCCGCGAGCCCGTCTTGAGGAGCCGCGGGGCCAGTCCCGAGGAGCCGCGGGCCTGTCCACGAGGAGCCCCGAGCTCCGTCCCGAGGAGCCCCGAGCCCCGTCCCGAGAAGCCGCGGGCCTGTCCCCGAGGAGCCCCGAGCCCTGTCCCCGAGCAGCCGCGGGCCCGTCCCGAGGAGCCCCGAGCCCCGTCCCGAGCAGCCGCAGGCCCGTCCCGGAGCCGCGGCGCGGGCGTTGCCATGGTGAGCAACGGAGCCGCGCGGGGCCGGAGCGGCCGCTCTGCCCTTGGAGCCGCGGTGAGGGGACGGCCGGGGGCGGTGCGGGCCCCTGGGCAAGGTCTGTGCCTCCCTGTGTGCCCCGCTCGGGGTCAGCCTGACCGCAGGGACGGCACACAAACACCGCCCGCGCCGGCGGCGATACGCGGCAGGCGCTGCCCTTGGGGGCTGCCGGCTCCGCGGAGCGGCCGCTCCTTCCAAGGCCCCTGCGGGCCGCGGGCTCGGGCACGGCCGGTGCCCAGCGGGTTGATGGAGCTGCTGCCCCGCCAGCAGCACCCCGGGCAGGAGGGAGGACACGGGGCACGGGTCTGAATGTGGGAACGTGCTCTGTCCAGCCGAGCCAGGCTCTGCGTGCTCTGCACGCTTAGGGTGTCCACGAACATTGGACAGTTTGTCCCAGCCCAAACGCAGTGCTCTCCCTTTCTGGCTGCCTCGGCCGTGCTCCTGTACCAAAGCACTGCGGCCACAGTGGGAGTGTTTCTCTGTTGCTGTGTATCTGGGTCCCAGCCCTGAGTTCGCCCTGGTGTGTGCATTCCTGTAGTGCCCGGCAGAATGGAGGCCCTGGAGGAGAAGGAGGAAGTGGAGCAACCACCAGAAGATGTGATCTCTTTGCGTATCAGTGATTTCCTCGATGAGTTGGAGCTAGATGCAGAGCAAGCCTCTGTCAGAAGCAATGAAACGTAAGTCTCTGCCCATGGCTGGGATGAGCAGAGATGGTCCCTTTGGGCCCCACAGGGTAATTGCACACGTGTGGATGGCACATGTGTCCCTTTGCATGGTGATGGGAGTGAGGAAGTTTTTTGTGCCTGATGAGTTTGTCCAAGAGTGTGGGTGTGCAAGTAAGACAAGGTAACTCATTTGTTTGTACATCCATTCACCACTGTATAAAGATCCCCCAAGACTCTGGGTATACGTCAGTTTGCCATTGCTCCAGAGATGTTTGGCTATGTCAAAATCATATCCTTGGATCTGGTGCCCATTTTGTACCTGTGAAACAGGGAAGCCCTGCCATGTTTTGATATCAGGTCATCCTGCCTGTATTGCTCCTGGCTTATTTGTTACTTGTGTCTCTCTGCTTCCCCCTTCTACATAAGTGAATTTGACTGGAGCTCCATTGACACATCCAACTTACCATCTTCGTACAAGACCAATTCCCGGCAGGAGAAGAAGCTGCTGCAGCTGGCTGACCATTTCTTGCAGCAGTACTCTCACCTGTGCCCTGACCGCAAGCCGCTCTTCATCCACCCGCTCAACGAGTGTGGAGTGCAGGTATGGGGTGCATGGGGCTGGGCACAGCACAGGGAACACTTGGATTCACTGTGTCAAATGCTGTGGAAGAGCAGCAGCCCCTCCTGGTTAAAGGGAATGGGAACCCGCTGGATGAACCCACAGCCCCTGAGCGGGCACACAGAGCCCCAGGAACACCATGGCTGTCCAAATCCATGAGCCATATAAATGTTGGTGTTGCCATGTGGGCTGCAGAGTGATGCTTAGGAAACAGGAGAGACCACAGAAATATAAAGGGAAGGAAAAGAAACACATGAACTAGATAAGGCTCAGGCTCAACCACAGATGGGGATCCAGAGTTAGGACTTACTCTGAACTTCCCCAAAGTTACAGGGAAGGAGTAAATGTGGAAGTTTTTGGTCTGGTTTTGTTTTCTCTGGGCCCATGCTGCCCAACTGTTGTCTAGTTCTGGACCTAATTTTTGCCCCCTGCCCTCTGGGCATCTGGAATTGCTACTTTGTACCAGCTTTCCCCAAAATTTGTTGTACCATCAACATGCAAGGCAAAAAAAAAAATTGCTGGAGGATGTAAAAGCCAGAAAAGGCAGTAGCTGTTTGACTTGAAAATGAAGAGAAGAACTGGATCACATCTGGAATGTGTCTGAGATGAGGTTGAAGTTTCAGCCAGAGGCAAGCAGACAGCCTCCCAGCCCCATGAAATTTCCATCCTGTAACTGGAGAGAAGGGATATTGCAGCTGTTGATATGCTGTAGAAATATCCTGAATTTGATCTGCAACATCCAGGGGTGGTTTGAGGATGGCTTTGGAGAAGACACTCTGCCAAGGGCCTCTTGGCTAACCAAACTCCTCTTTTTGCCCTACAGAAGTTTGTGAGCACAACAGTGAGGCCAACCCTGCTGCCTTACCCAGACATGTACTACTGGTCAGGCTGTGCCAGCTTTGTCAGTAACTACCTCATCATGGAGCCCCTGAAGTGCCCAATCACACCGGTAAGAAAGGGGCTGCAGCCCCAGCAGAGACACAGCAGAGGTGACAGAAGGGCCTTTCAGCAGGGCACAGTGGGCAGGTCCCAGTGGCTGGGATCACAAAGGTCTCTGACACTTCCACCATTCCCCTCACTATTTAGGCAGCCCCCTGATTTTCCTAGACCCTGTGCATTCTGTTGGATCCACTGTGCATGTGCAGTGTGGTACCTTTTAAGTAATTAAGCACCATTTCTTCAAGACCAGAGCCTGCCTTCAGCCAGCCCAGGTGAGCAGCTGGAGCACTGTGGGAGGCAATGGCTGACAAGCCTCCCCTCTGAAAACCCAAGACACCTTGGAACAGAGGAGCACATAAACCCTAGGGGATGATACTTGACCTCAGTGACCTGTTATTAGGCGCTTTTTGACATTTATATTCCCATATCTGGGTATATTTTGGGATGAAGGGAGATTTCTAGGTTAGCAAAAAGGGATGATGCCAGAGCTGGGGCAGGTTCTTGATGAGAATCAGCTAAAAGAACACACTCCTTGCTATCAAGGACTGCAGAGTGACCTAAACAATCTATACCAGGCACAGGCTGTCCCAAGAGCCCCAGGGTCTCAAGAGGAGCTCTGGCACTTTGTGATGTGCCAGATACACAGAAGGTATCTCCATTTAGCAGGTGGAGACTGCCTTGATCACCTTAGGTGATGTCTGAGAACTGAGTGGGATTAGAACCTCTCTGTATGCAGTGTGTGTGCAGTGATACTTTTTATTGCTCACCAGTGAGGGCCAGAAAAGAAATATGTTTCCTCCTGTGAACTATAATTTAGCTTATGGATGTTTTCCTTGGAAGACCTGTAGACAGAACAGCAGGAGAGAGAGGGAAATCCCATTCCAGGATTGGCATTAGGTTTTCAGCAGTTTGATGAGTTTGTCATTTCCTTCCCTTCCTGTGGTTAAATTTGTCACCAGATTTGAGGTCAGAGTTTCCCCAGATCATTTTGGAGGGGAGTTTTAGAGTCAGTGGCTTTTAAAGAAATGTTACATAACAGATTCCCATCAGGTGCAGGGCCCAGGGATGGGGGCAATGCCTCTCCCTGCCTGGTGCATGTTTCAGCTCCACAAGACAAGCACTGTGAATGTGATCTCTCTCTTTGAAGCCCAGCTCACTCTATTCCCCAACCACCATTGTGAAGTACCAGCGAGGGAACTGCTTTGACTTCAGCGTGCTGCTGTGCTCCCTGCTGGTGGGGGCTGGCTACGATGCCTACTGTGTGCATGGATATGCCACCCTCGAGATGTGCTCCATGGACCAGACCCAGGAGGTGTGCCCACGGCTCAAGAAGCCCCCAGAGGTGAGATCTGCAGGCAGTGGGCAGGGAGGAGTCCAGCACACATGCTCAGCCTGTTCATGTCCAGTGAGCTCCAGAGCTGAGCTAAGGGGAACAGCTTCAGGTCCACACTGGGTTTGAGTCTGTGCCCACCAAAGGAATCTTTTGAGTGATTTTCTGCAGCTCCTTACAAGGCCTTTTTGGCTTCACTGAATTTCTGCTCACCAGGTGCAATATTGCAAACTGCCAAATGTTGGGAACTGGGGGTTACCTGTAAGCCATACATTTACTTCCTTCTCTTGATCTCTGCTGGGTTTCACAGTAATACCCTGCTTTTGCAGGAACCAGTAGAGGAGGATCCCAACAAGTATAAAATTAAGTACCCTTCAGAGCCAAAGAGCCAGTTTGAGCTTCAGCAGAAGGCCAAGGAGGAGGAAGAAGCTAAACCCACACAAGAGGAGGAAAAAGAAGAGGAGGTGGTTGAGGTGAGTTAGCAAGGTCCACCTTCCTGTGAGCTTCAGGAAAAGTAGCTGAGACAGAGGTGATGTCTGGCCAAAGAGAAGAGCTCACACCCTCCTGAAGTATGACACAACCTTGATCATAGCCACGAGCTCTTGGCCTGCAAGAGCACAGTGTGTGCTGGCACAGGAACATGTGCTGACTATGTACCTCACTCTTAAAGAGCATTAAGAGCCTGAAGTTCTTTAGAAGTGGACAGAGGAAAGGACAAGATGGCCCTTGGGTTGGAATGAAGTGTCAGTGAACTGGCAATAATTATTGCTCTATCCTCTGTGCTGCAGGAGGTGGAAAAGCCCAAGCGAGACTCTTTGCATGGCCTACGGGTGCACGCCTGGGTTCTGGTTCTGTCTGGGAAGAGGAAGGTGCCCGAGACCTTCTTCATCAACCCCTTCACAGGGAACAGCCACAGCACCAAGGATGAGTGCTTCCTTGGCATTGAGAGCATCTGGAACGACAAGAACTACTGGGTGAACATGCAGGACTGCCGCAATGGCTGCAAGGTAGGGAGCCCTTGGCACCCTGCCTGGGCACTGAGGGACAGCTGGGCTCTCCTGAGTCCTGGGGAAGCCCAAGACTAGGAGTGCTCCAGTTTCCACTTAACCATTCCTTGTGATGGTTTTGGTCATGTTGCTCTGATTACACAGACTATGGAACTACTCCAGGGCATCCCAGACTCTGAGCTAGCAAATACCCATCACATCTATTAAATCCCTACAGTGCAAAAGTTTCAGCTTTTAAGGCTGCCTAGGCACTCCTTTTCTCAAACAACAGCTTTTGAGGCAGTCAGCATAGCTCAAGGAAGGTAAAATCTTGATTCAGCTCTTACCACACCTCAGCTACCCCCCATCAGACACAGGGTCTGGGAGGTGAGGGTCTGAGTTAGATCAGCTTGCCCTTGGGGCCATACTTGCCCAGAGGAAGGAGGCAGAAGCATTTCCAGCCATTTTCTCTCATCTGAGGAAGAGGTACCACGAGGAAGGGGTTCTGCAACCTCAAGGCGCAGGAACAATCTTTGGGGTCTCACCAGCCAGCCAAGGATTTGAGGAGCTCAACTCCCTAGAGTTTCTAAAGTCTCTGGCACCCAGGCAGGTCCAGAGCACCACAGACATATTGATGCAGTTGTCAAATTTAGTGTCAGGCCCTTAACAATGTCCTGTAGTTAAAAGAGTTTTTTCTATATGCCCTAGGATCTCAGCTTTGACTTGAGTAATCATTTCTACTGGGAAATTATGTTTCCAGAGAGCAACGAGGACTCTCAGTTGCCCACAGAGTCACCTAAGGACAGCACAGATGACATGGTGAGTGACTCAAGCAATGCTCTTGAGCACTGGGGACCCTGTATGGAACCAGTGTGTCCATAGTGAAAATCTGCCTGCCTGCTGCCTTCTCCAGGGCACATCCCTTCTACTCTGGCCAGGTTTAGATTCCTTCTCAATCTAGCAGAGTTCTGGTGATTTCTGAAGCAGGACTCCAAGTGGTACTTTAGGTGTCATAAGTGGCTAGGGATCTCTGCAAGCCTCCAGTGCATTGGCCTTTTGGGTGAAATAATTTTAAAAAATAAAATCCAGAATGAGATTTTTGTGGACATTCTTTCTATGCAGGTCACCTTCCCCTCTTGACTGCAAGGTGAATCTGCCAAGCAAAAGCAGAAATAATGTGTGTCCTCTAAAATACAAAAAATGCCATGTACTAGAAGCACAAAATGTTGTCATGTTGAGAGAAGACAGCATGATAAAACAGACCTTGCACCTGCACAGCAGGACAGAGGAATGCAAATAATAATTCCCTCCTGCTATCTACTCTTCTCAGCCTGTCCCCATAACTGGGGAGCAAAGAGTCCTCCAGGGTGTACATAAAATAATCTGGTATTGCCACATTCATTCCCTGCCAGCATGAGCAGTAGCCAGGAGAAGATAATTCCATCAGGCTCGAGTAGGGATGTGCTGTTGTAGCTGTGCCATGGTACTCACCAGAACACAGCCTCTCATGAGCTGAGCTCTCATCACTGCAGTTTACCAGGACCAAAATGCCTCCTGGCACAGTAAGAGATGCTGCCAAAAGCACAAATCTCTGCTTCTATTTCAGCAAGAAAAGAAGAAAATAAGCAGTAGCTTTGAGATGCCACTATCATGGGTAGAGCGAATTAAGGTATCTTCCCAAGGTAGGTATTTTTCCTTTGCCTTTTGCTTGCCCCCAGCTGACCTTTCAGTGGGTTTGGGACATTTGTCTATGTCACAGGGTTCTGCCTTCAGGTGGTCAAAGCACAAGAGATGAAGGCCACAACACCTGTTGGTTCAGTGGCTGCCCTCAGTGCTGCCCTGTCTGATCCCCCACAGACACACACCCCACACTGTGTTTTCCTGCCAGCTGGGAATTTTGCCTGGAATGGTCTTTCTCTTACTGCTATGCACAAGGAACTGCTCCTGCATTATCAAGTACCTGTCTGGGGAGAGAAAAGAGTTATTATACCATTATAACATTAAAGGACAACAGGCAGAATCTGAACAGCTTTATTGCCAGCAGAACACAATAAATAAATGGATAATGTCCCTTACACCATGTTTTTTTCCCCTCTTAAATTATTTTTTGGGGGGCTGAGTACAGAGGAGTCAATTTGTCTGACATATCTCTTGCCCACTGCAGAATATGAGAATCCCTTTCCCCGGGGGAAGAAGGTGATCCTGTACGACAAAGCAAAGCAGGAGAAATGGGCGGCGTATGCAAATACAGACGGGATGGTGGAACGCCTCACTGTCTACGCAGACTCTGACCGTAAGAGGGATGAGTGAGCACACTCCACACACTGAGCCCACAGCCTGGGCCGTGCTCATGGAAAGGGGGAGGTGTCCCCTTTCTGCCAGAGTCTCTCTTGTGCTATCTCATTTTCCTTTCAGCTTTGTGGGGAAATTATTTCCTTTATCCTCAAACTCTTCATCATGCTTAGTCTGTGGAGCCTCTGAACTTTGCAGCATTGCTAGGGGTTTTCACAAGAGTTTGAATCTGTTTTATACACCAGTGAAACTGTTCAGTGTCACAGGTCAGCTGCTTGGATTTTCAGTCTTCAGAGAAATGGAAGGCTGGTTGGATTTGATCCAATAGTGTCACTATCTTCATTTCCTCATTGGTGTCAAAAGGGGCCATAGAAAGGGGCAGCTACAGCCTGAGGATATCTCTGTAGTTGAAAACATTATTTTTAACAGCTGGTTCAAGAAACCATGCAGATTCCAAACTGGACAGTGTCCTGCCCTCAGCCTTCTAGGATAGTGTGATGCTCCAGTCTCCTGACACCATCAATAAATATTTGGGATGGAATTTCTCTTGTCTATCCATAACCCTTTGCTGTGCCATGTTCTATCCCTGAGCTCATCACTCCAGTTCTGGTTGATGGAGAGGAATAGACCCTCTTAGGGTATAATTCATCTACTCAGATGTAGATCAGGATTCAGGTACAAAATTCCCCTGTGCACAGGGCAGTTCCAGTGGCCATACTGTGTCCACTGAGGCTGTATCAGGAGCACAGGGTGCTGGCACAGACACTCAGAGCCCATCAGAATTTTGCCACCTCCAACAGGGTGACATAAGGTTGCAAAATGACTTTTCTCCTGCCAGGTACTGAAGAACTGGAGGTGAAGGAATGGTTTGAACACCGAAAAGACCTGCTGTATATGAGAGAAGTGAATCATCAAACACAGCTGATCACAGACCATTTTAATCCTGGACATCCGCTCCTTCTTAAAGGTATTCCAGCTCATCTGGGCAGCCACTGCAGCTGATGAGATTTCACATGACTCCCTTCTAGTAGTGGCAAAAGCCCAAAGGTGAAAGGCAGGGGGGACAGGATACTTGTGGGATAAATTGCCTAGATAAATAAAATTATCTTCAGTGAAGAGTAGAGAATTGGGTTGGTGGCTTGCAGTCCTGGGCAGTGCTCCCACAGCTGTGCAGTTTTCTACGTGTTAGAAAAATACATAGTTGTCATGTGTATCACGGTGATAAATTTCTGCTTTTCTCAGCAGAATTGATGGCAGCTGAAACTTTCTCTTTAGGATTATGTTTGTTCTCTCAGTGTTGCGCAGCTGGGGATAACTCCTGCATCAGATCTGTTGCTAAAGCTGAAGAAAATGAGACCTCCCCTGGCCATGCTTGTGTTCAGTGTATTACAGCTGCTAACTCTGAAATTGTGTCTGATTTGTCCTTAGCTCACACCTACACATCACTGGAACCTGAGACTGGGCACACAGTGGAGTTTTACCACAAAGCACGAGTTGATGGCCTCTGGAAACGTTCTGAGACTGCTACAGAGATGACAGAGTACTTCGAGGAGCGGGAGGACCTCCTGCACAAGCGGCACATAAAGTTTGGTGAAAGAGAGCAGGGGATGGAAATGGCTGGCACAGCTGAGGCTAACGCCCGCCCCATAGTGGTATGGCCAAGGCAGGAACAGAAAATATGTGTCACTGTGATATTTAAACTATGCAAAACACAATGCCTGGGGCTCCAGTTCATTTTCGGTGGGCATGGCTGAGGCTGATGTCTCCAGATGAGACATCCAAGCGTTGTTCAGCTGCTGTGTCTCACAGTTGCTTGCCTGACAGAGAGCTACTGTGACCAGTTGTCAGGAATTGCACTGAACAGCTAGAATTAAACTAGGAAACTAAGCCTTGGAAATTGTGTGTCAGAGGAAAGAAAAAAAAAGTGACTATCATTTGAGAACAAAATTTTCACAAGATTCAAAACTAGGAAAATGATTTTGTGTGCTGAGCCCAAACTAATATCATTTTAGGCTCCTGATGAATTGTCTCATCACTCTGATTTGTTACAGGCAAGTAATCTTCCTCTTGTCAGGTCAGGTTTGCAGAACAGAAGGAGAAAGTCTGACATCTGGCAGTATGTATGGCTCAGACACTTCACCTGCCAGGACAGAGCCATGCAGTGGTCTGTCTTTGGACTAGCACCAAACATGCTACCTTTTCCTCCCCTGTGCTGGGAAATGTGGGAAACTTTGCTTTCCTCCAAAATACCTTGCTTCCTGCAGGTCCCTCAGGCAGGGATGCATCCCAAGCTGACTTGGAGTTTGGAAAGCATACTCTGCTCCACAAATAGGAAACTTCTGTATTGCTTTAAGCAGCTTTGTGGTTGGGTTTTTTTAAGACATAGGCAAGAACAGTAGGACCATTGGCCAAAAGATGCAAGTCCAGGCAGAAAAGCACAATTTTTACCCAAATCTGTAAATTTCCCAGTTTTGTGTTGTCTAAGTTGCTTCTGTATCTTTTTTTCATTCTCCATTAGCAAATCAGGGAGTATTTCCACAGAAATCCAAAAAAGCCTGCTGATGAAGATGTAGAGGAACGTGTCTTTAAGGTCATAGACGATGTCATCCAGCTGACCTATCACCTGGAGATCTATGACATCATTCCCTCAAAGGTGGTTTTCGCTAGAGTAATAGGGAGGGAGAAGAGAGAAGGTGAAGTCTTCCTGAGCAGAGAAAACACTGTCAAATACCAGGTATGAAGATGACAAGACACAAAGGTGAAATGTCAGTGAAAGAACTACAAACACGACAGATTCCATGCTGCCCCTCTACTCCACCTGCACAGCTCCAGGCTGACAACAGCCACAGCCCAGGAGAGGCACTGCCATGCTGGGAGTGCGGGACATGTGACATGGCAGGGCTGCTCTGGCCATGCCTGAGGTCATCTTCTCAGGTTTGGTCATCAGGGAGACTCTACATCCCCTGGGATCCTGCAAAATGTGGGTTCAGCAGCTGTTGGACTCAGTTCTGGAGATTCATAGCAGGGAAGCTGAAATGTCCTCTGTTGTTCCCTCTTCAAAATAAGCAAGAACAGAGCAGCTAAGGCAGACACTCTTTCTTCTGGTTCTATTTCTGCTGTGGAGTTCTTGGGTCCTATCATTCCTTAGATAGCCCAGCGTTTACTCTGCAGATGCAGAGGCTTAATACATGGCAGCAAGCTAGCCTTAAATAAAAGATATTCTAAAAGAAGGGGAGTGCTGCCATGATCTCATCAGGGGTGAGGGGTTACCCCACTAAAGCATCAGTGCAAGTCTGTAACCAGAGGCAGAAGCCTGCCAGCAAATTCTGCAGTGATGCTGTACAATTACACTTAGGAAAACCAAACAGAGAATACAAAGTAGCTTTTTTTTTAATGTTAGTAGGTAGTTTTTTTTGATCTTATAGGGTTTTTGAAATTTCTGTTTCCCATTGGCAGAATACACAGAATAGCATTGCTGGAATCCCATTTTTTTTCATCTCTATTTCTATACATTCCTATTCATCTCATTTCAACTGTAAAGCAGCAGCATCGGCAAAGTGTGCCATCTGGTTCACATTACTGATGGAATGTAAATCAAAATGAAGTCTGATAAACCCATGCTGACCATGGCTTTGATGTTTCAATGATGGCAATGAGTGCTGCTTTACTGGCTGTAGCAGGATCGTGCAGAGCAGATGATCTGTGCAGCCAGGCAGTGCTGCTGTTCCTCACTGACTGATCTCTTCCAGCCCTGGTCCTCAGAGAAGCACAAGAACATGCGTTATCTCTACAACCTGCTGTGGGAGCTGAGGGCAGAACAGAAGGATCTGAAGCAGCTGGTGCGGGACTCTGAAGCAGAGGTAACAGGGAGGTGTCCAGGGTCAGAGCTGATCAGGTGCAGAAATAGTTTCAGCTGACTGAAAGCCTCCTCAGCACAAACTGTGAGAAAAGACAAAGCTGGTGGCCATGCTGAATTATTATGCTTGCTACTCAGGCATTGTTCAGTGAAGATGTAGCTGTAATGTATTTATGGAGGGTCACACACTCTCCTGCTCCTGCTCTCAGTCTTCCTTCCCTGTGAGGAAACATTTCAGAGAACAAATGACAATATATGAATTGGGGCATCTGGAAGCCTACCTGCCATTTGCTCAGGAATGAGGCCAAAAAGAAAGGATATTGTTTGTAATGCTAGATCTAGGTGCTAGGCACTGCAGGAAACCCTATCCCAAATACTGAAGTGACTTGTTGCATGAGCAGCTGTAGGGAAATACTTCATAAACCACTTTGTTTGTACTGCTGATCACACTGAGTAACAGATCCGTGTTCTTTGTAATTACTTCATGATAAATATAATCATTCTAGCAGATGGAGCCACAGCTATTGGATTTCTTGTAATGCTTTTTGAGGAGGAGAAATCCCTGAAGGAGCTGCAGAGGAAATGCTCAACTACATTAGCCCAGAATATTAGTATAATTAAGAACAACTTTGCAAAAATCACATTTTTTCCTCAGAAATTTGAAGCTATTTCACTGTGACCTCATGAACTATGTGTCAAATTTCTCAGTCTTGTTGTATCAACAGACAAAATATTCCCACTGCTTGTACTGCATAATCCTATATAAGACAAAGAGCAAGCCAAAGCTATCAGTGCCATTTCTAAAGTAGTGCCAAAACTGTGATTCCAGAAAAGCTTTATCAGTTAATATCAGTAATTACATTCAAGAATTTCATACACAGTAGCAGTCTAAAATTAAGACTATGAGCTTGATCTAGCAGGATGTGGACATGTTTGCACAGATCTATATTTAATCTCATTCTACAATTCTTGTATGCAGCATTTGCTCTGTTAGCAGGTCAGGCTTGTAGAGGTACATTCATTTTGTGGGAAAGCTGAGGGTCTTTCTTCTGATTTCTTGGAAGATGTTAAATATTTTGGCGGTCCGGGAGAATGAAGAAGCCAATATAAAACTGGCAGTTTCAATATACAGCACTGCACAGAGAGACCAGCGTATAGCCTCGGTAGGTAAACTTCATTCATGTCAGCATTCAGCACAGGCACTCAAAGAATCCAGAGTCAGCTTTTTCTCTCTCAGGAATTATCTCTGAAGAGCTTTTAATATAATTAAAATATATTGGGATAAATCACAGTATGGTGTAAGTCAGCACAGCTTCAATTGCCTTGCCAGGGAAATATAACATGGTTGTGCTATGGTCACCACCTGACTTTCTGGAAAAAACTTGCACCACTGAGAAAGATTATTGTGTTTTGTTTAGTTAATAAAGAAAACAATGAGGAATTTTTAGTTGATAATAGGGATTATGGGGGGAGTATTTTAAAAGAGCCATAAATAAATAAATAAATAAATAAATAAAATATATATAATAAAAGAGCCATAAATGCCAGTATATATACAGATATATGTATTTTTATTTGTAATTACCATCAAAGAACAAAATAGCCACAGGGTCAAATTTAGTCCTTAGCCCAATCACAGATTATTTGGTTCTCCAGGGCTTCTTGACTCTAGTGAGGCAAAACATTTGGATTTGCTGCCTCTTTGTGCTCCACATTTTGATTCCCCTTGTTTTCTTCTTCTCACGAGACCTCATCTCAAACTTTTTACCCCCTCCCAAAAATAAATCAGCTCCAGATTGTTGTTCCCTTCATCTCAGCTCTGTGAATTAAGTTGTGCTTTTGCTCCTCGCTTTCTCTTTCCCTGACTTCTGGTTGCTTGTTCCCTCACAGATTTTGGAAGCGGAGGAGAGGAGCTCCCAGAATTCCTCGGAGAAGAAGAGTCAGCAGACGGGAGAGGAGGATGAATCCGTCACCCAGCACACTGCAACCAACTCCACGACGTGAAGTGGAGCCTCTGCAGGGGCTGGGAATGACTGCCTGAGCAGGGCAGGTTTACAGCTCAGCCTCCTGGCAACCTGGAACAGAAGCTACTCTGTGAAATGCTTTAATCCACATCCCACTGCAGTTTCCCTCTGATTTCCCCCTTCTTCTTCTAAGAAAAAGCAGTTGGCACAATAGAAAAAACCATTCTCCTAAAGAGGTGCTGCTCAGGAATCCTCACCTGGCTGGGCACCTCAGGCATTACTGATTTCTTCTTTCCTTTTTTTGGAGTTGCCTACTGTAAACTTTGCAGTATTATCAGATTTGCAGACATTTTAATAAATTTACACCATTCTGCACCTTTTCCTTTTTCCTATTTTTTTCTAAGGCCCATCTGCAGTTACATCAATTGTCTCCTCATGAAACTCCATCATGTTTGAGACTTGAGTCTCCATGAGACCTTAGCCCTAAGGTCTGCCTCAGAAGGGGAGACAAACCATGCACAGTCTTCCAGAGCTTTTCTTTTTCCAAATCTGCTCCATAGCTGCTGGCAGCAGGAGTGGGATTATTTAGGAATACTGATTCTTTTCCAACATAATGATTTAACGAATTTACAAGTCAGTTTTTCATAAGCAAAGGTTTTGAACTGGTGAGTTCACAAATATAACATTTCTTTCACCTGATCTAGAGCCCTGTAATGACAAAACATTGTCCCATATAACACTGTGGATATGAACTCATCGATGTTAATTCAATACTAGAGAAGACACCAAAATAAATTAATTTAAAAATCCTTTTACAGGCATTAGGGACACAGCAGCTGCCAAACCATCAGCAAATGCATATTATAGAATCATGGAATAGAAAATTACAGGGTTGGAATGGCTCTTAAAGATCATCTAGCCCCAAGCCCCCTGACCAGGGGATTTTCCTGTAGTCCTCCAAGGCCACTTGTCCTCGTATCCACTTCTTGAAAGTTTCTTTTTCCTTTCTGAGAAAAAAACCTCTACTTTTCTACAGCCGTATTTTTTTTCTCTACTGCTCAGCAGCTTCTTATCCATCCATGACGGTCTTCTGCCATTCTTGCCCGATTTCCCTCCTGTCGGCATGCATCGCTCCTGAGCTTGAAGGATATAATCCTTGAAATTCAGCCTTCATTCTTAGGTCATTACCAAGGAACAGCGTCAAATTAATCGGATTTTTCTCTGTTGATGGAGCAATTGGTTTCAAAGACTCCGAGAAAGACGCACAAGCGGCGCGACCGCCCCTCAGCCGGGCGGGAGAGGCACAGAAACCTCGCAGGAGTCCCGCTCCCACCGAGACACCCGTGAACAGCCTAACAGGGCACGGCGGCCTCAACCATCGGCGGGCCGTGAGCTCCGAAGCGCGGGAAAGCCCCGGCCGCCTTTACGGAAGCTCCGGAGCGGCCGCAGAGCGGGAGCAGCCCGGCCCCCGCCCCTCAGGGCGGCCCCGCAAAATGGCGGCCCCCATCCAGAGCGCCGCCTCCTCATTGGCCGCGCCCGCGGGGCTCCGCCAAGAAGCCGCTCCGCGAGTGGCGGCCGTGCTGCCGTCGCCATGGCAACCACCCCGCCCTCGCTTCCTATTGGCCGAGCGGCGCGCGGAGCCCGGGCAACCGCCCGGCGCGGCGCGGGGTTGTTGTGAAGGGCCGGTTGCGGGGCGGGGGCGGCCAGGGGGTCCCGGTCCGCTACTGCCGGGCCCCGCCGCCGCCAGCGTCCAGGCGATCGCCCGAGCCCCGAGAGGCGCTCCCGTCCCGTGATGTTCGTCAGCGGTGAGGCCTCGTCCCCCGCCGCGCCGCCTCTCAGGAGAGTCTCGCCGTGACCGTGTTTGAGTGCCCGCAGGACGGCCGCGGCAGCCCCGGTGCACGGCCCGGCCGTAGGACGCGCTATCGGAGCGGAGCCTCGCCGGGAGGAGGAAGGCGCTGCCCGCCCCAGAGGCGCCGCGCTGAGCCATGGCCGTGGCCGTCACCACGAAGACGGCATGGAAGCTGCGTGAGTGGCGGGCGGGGGAGCCGCCCCGGCCGGGAGCGGGGAGGGGTGGGAGCCGCCTCATCCCTGCCCTGGAGATGGTGCCCCGGCCCTCTCTCTGCATTGCTGACTGGGATTTTTAACTCCTGGGAGTCCTGTTGGAAAACAAGGGCACAGTGAATAGCGTGGCCTTGTCACTGCTGTTTTCAAAGGCTCTGCAGTGCTGAGCTGAGTGCCTGTCTGACCCCACATGACTCTGCTGTAGTACAAGAACAACCGAGGCAGTGAGGGATGGGGCACCTGCCAGGGGATAACCCTGGATGTACGGAGAGACTGGGGAATGAGAGGCTGGACAGCAGCCTCACAAAAAGGGATGTGGGGTTCCTGGTCGATGTCAAGTTGAAGAGGAGTCACCAGTGTGCCCTGGTAGCCCAAAGGGCCGGCTGTGCCCTGGGGTGTGCTGAGGAAGGTGATGGTCCCACTCTGCTCTGCGCTGGTGCTGCCTCACCTCGAGTCCTGGGGGGCAGGCACCACAGTTTGAGAAGGATTATAAAGCTTTTGGAGAGCATCCAAAGAAGGGCTGTGAATATGGTGAAGGGTCTAGAGGGGAAGCCATGCAGAGGAGTGATTGAGCTCTCTTGGCTTGTTCAGCCTGGAGGAGAGTGAGGGCAGAGCTTATCATGAGCTGCAGCTTCTTCATGAGTGCATTGGAGGGACAGCTCCGATCTCTGCTGACTGTCACCAGTGAAAGGACCTGAGCGAGCCTCTGTTGCTCTGCCAGGGGATGTTTAGGTTGAATATTAGGAAAAAGTTCTTCACAGGAACAGGAGCAGGCTCTGCAGGGAGGTACTTAGAGCACCAAGCTGCGTTTGGCCAATGCTCTCAGGTAAAGGGGATTGTCCTGTGAAGGACAAGCAGCAGTAGGACTGGATCCTTGTGGGTCCCTTCCAACTCAGAATATTCTGTCATTCTACAGAAACTGCTCTTCAGAGCCAGGTTTTGATGGGGCATCAGGGAGAAGCCCCCAAACTTAGCCTCTGAGGAGCTGTCCTTCATTGGTGCTCCCTTGTACAGCAGGTTCACTGAGTTCTCTGCTGCAGGAGAAATGAGGTGATCTTTGCAGGGCCCTGTGTCTCCCACCCTCTTGAAATAGCTTTGCAAGAGACAGTAAAAATCTGCTGGCTTCATGTCCATTATTCTTCCTCTGAAGGAGCAGTCGACAGTTGCTGACTGTCAATTTCTAGCTGATCACTGATGAGTTATTTCATTGAGGAATGCTTAGAAGCAATAGGATGTGATCAGTTGCTTTAGTCAGTGAGTGGGCTCTGGAAAGTGGCTGGCAGAAATAGTGTCCTTGGCTGGTAACACATGATGTCTTCTGAGATTACTGACTTAGGAATTTTCTATGTTTCTGAGCAGAAAGCCAGTTTGCTGTTATCTTCCCATCCCTGAAACTCTAATTTCAGGAAGAGCTGGAAGTCTGTCCATCTCCATTTTCCATAGGTGTGAAGAGGTTCTTGATCTTCATTTTTGCTGTCTGCTGCCCCATCTTAGCATCCTTTTTAGAGGGAAAAGCATTCTGAGGGATGCTTTCACATTTCAGGGATGTTTCAGCAATGCTAATTAGGAGTTGAGTGTTGCTGGGCTGCTGAGTGATAGCTGGTGACAAGAACTTTATTAAACAAAAAAAATTGTGGGTTTAAGGGACTTGTAGGAGAGCAAATGAACCTCTGTGCCCAAGGCAGGCATCATTTTATCAACTGGCTTTTAGGAACGGAGGGTTGGATGCTTCCACAATGACTTTTAAACTTCCAATATATTATTAAGAAGGAAATCAAGACAAGAAGAAGTGGAGCTGCTGACACACTCATTTCAGCAGCAATGCTCAGCATCTGTCCTTGCAATTTTAACTAGTGACTTGGTCTAGTAATGCTGATTGTACTTTTGGTTACCTTATAGTCTGTGTATCCATACAGGCTTTGTTTTAGCAGTTTTATGTGGAAGTTTGGCCTTTCAACACAATGCAGGGGTATTTTCAGATTTGTCCTTCACATGTAATTTATGGTCCAGTCACCCTTGTAATTGGAAAGGTGTTTCTCCAGCCCAAGTGAAAGTTGCGCAGTTTTGCTTTCAGAAAAACACTCCTGAGAGTTTGAGATCAAAGTACCTGTAATTATTATTGCAGCCATCTGAAATCCTTTCTGGATTAGTGTTGCATGTAGAGTGATCACCTTGCTCCTCCCAGCAAAACACTGAATGGAAGCTGAATTGATGCTGCCTGGCCTTTTTACAGACTCAGAGCCATTTTTACAGTTTCATAACTATTAGGAATACAAATCCTGTGATGTTTCAAAGAAGAGAACAGTTAGATGAAGATATTGGTAAATGCATCTGCCAAAGGCCCCTGACAAAATTCTGAGTGAATTTAAAATTCCACTGTAAGATGTGTAAGCAAATATGCTGATTTTGCTTGTTTTTTGCCCCAAATTGGTTTCTTTATGATGAGGTTTCCCTTTGTTGCAGTATCAGAGCGTCTTCTCAGCTCCCAGTTTTTTAGCAGTCATTTAGCATCAATCAGATTTGTTATTTCCTGCCCATTTGGATGGATATTCACCCTCCTTTGTCACAGCTGCATGCCCTGCAGTGCTCAGTTTTGCCTGTGTTCCCTGGTGGGGATGGAGCAAAGTCTCTGCCAAAGCTCAGGGAAGGGAGCTCCACCTCTCCCACTGCTGAGTCTGGCTTTTTTCTGGGTAAGGTAACAAACTGTGCTGCTGCTCCTCTGCCAGTTCCTCTCAGGCTGGACTGTCTGCTGCTGCTCTCTCAGGATTAGAGGACCTTTCACTAGATGCCTCTGGCTGCTGTGCATTACTGCAGGTAAAGTGCTGTGCTGCACTTGAGCAAATCTTTAAAAGCTCCTGAGCTGCTGCAAGTGAGAGAAGATGCTTTTTGTGAGCCCTGTGAGCACTGGAGTTGTGAAACTTTGGCCAGCAAATGTTTTAGTGCAGCAGGAAGAGCCAAGAAGGACTGCTCAAAGCAAGATAATGGTGTGACTTCTTATCTGAGCAGTGGGCTGCTGCAGCTTGTCCAGTGGAAACTGGAAAGTATTTCTGGAGAAAGAATTTTGTTTTAGACCTTTTGGAGGGATGAAAATTTTTATAACTGATCTCTAATGAGTGTTTGCTTTGTTTTGTGCAGAAGAGATCATGGCCCACAGCAGCAATGTGTCCTCAGTGGTCCTGGGAAAGGGTTCAGGCCGGATGCTGGCCACTGGAGGAGACGACTGTCGGGTCAACATATGGTCAGTTAGCAAGCCCAACTGCATCATGGTAAGGACAGGCCTGTTCTCAGCTTTTGGGGGGTGGGAATATTAATTCTGAGATTTGGAGGGTAGAGAATGAGGGGAAAGATTGTTGGGGTGGAGCCTGTGGGACTTTTGAATAGAGTTTGCCAACACAGAGCTGTGTAACCAGATTCTGGCTAAAGATAGGGACAGAGCTGGGTGCCTGGTGAGACCTCTGCTCTAGAGACACTGTGGGAATGCTTGAGCTGGACCAGTGCTCACTCAGATAATAAATACTGTGCTTTATTGTATTACCAGGCTACAAATAATTAAAGGAAGAGTTTTGTACAAGAACAGCTGGTTTTATAGTGCAGGCTATAGGGGCCAGTTTTATACCCTGGGGTTTGCAGGTTTGCAGTCACAGCAGATGCATTCCCACCTGTGCCACTGTCCCTAACTGTCACCATGAAGGTTGCCACAATAGTTTGCTGTAGGCTGGGGAGGAGTAACTCTGGTTGCAGTGGTTAGCAAGGGTAGGGTTACCCCAGCAGTGATCACTAAAGAGCACCATAAATATATATTTAATAGATATCTATCCTGCATCACTTTGAGTAGGTGTTGTGTAAAACCAGCTTTAGCACATCTCTTGTCATTTGTTTAATTAACAACACAATAATGTTGTGGTATCAAAGGAATTGCTCTAATCAGTGTGAGCCTTGTGAGAAAAAAAGCAGGAATGTCAGGTCAAAGAAGCTAAAAGGAGAATTTGTCCACTTTATTTTTCTGTCCATTAAGTGTATGAATGATCACCTTTAGCAGGGCTGTGCTTTTTGCATAGTGTAGTTAAGCAGTGTCTTTTCAGGCCCTTGGTGGTGGCATGATTCAGTTTGAAACTGAACTATTGCCTTGCTAGAGAAGGTTGAAGTATTAACTCTGTACCTTTCTGTGGTGGCAGAGCTGCACCTCTCCTGTGCTGTCTGGAACCACAGACACTCAGAGCTGCTGTTTCTGAGAGGCAGGGACTGACTGAAGCTGCTTGTGCCATTCTTGTCTATCAAAGGAGTCTTGATTTTTGGGGTTGTCCTCTGAAGTTCCTTTTTAGTGTTTCTATTATAGTGATTATGGATGTTTGTGTTGGGAAAGAGGGAGAAGAGGAACTTTTCAAGTGACATTGGGGCTGGGTTTAAGTGTGAGCTCTAGTTCTCAGTAATGGCAGTTGCTACTGTGGATTTTGTAAAGGATTTCAATTGCACATGGATTCCTAAGAAAGCTCCATCAGAGCAGGCAGCTTCCAACTGGCAATCCCATCCCTGTATGTGTGTGGGAGGCACAGAGCTAGTGCAGCTATTTAAAAAGACATTTGAGGATGGACTAAAGCAGGTTGGCAAGCAGAAAGTCTGCAATGGTGGGATTTGTTTTCTAGAGCTAGTTTTAAATATTCTTGTGTTTTACTAAAATATAGGCCTTTTCAAACTGCTGATGTAATGTGTAAGCTTTCAGGTGCTCAAGGATGAAAGGAACTTCATGTGAATTACTGCCTTGTGCCTCAAGTCAGTACTTCAGTGTTAGCACCATGCTATCACTGACATCCATTGCTGGCAGCAGCCTATGGCTTGGTGCTTGTGTGAAGTTTTCAAAGTAGCCCTGCTTTAGCTCTTGCTTTGATTTTGTAACTGGTTCATGACACTTACATGACCCATTTAGAGCAAACACGGTGGCATTGTGCTACCACAGCATAATTTGTGTGATGTAAGAATGTGTCAGCCTTGTCTGAGCACCTGCACCTGATGTTTAACTACCTGTGTCTCTGTTGATGCATCCTTTAGAACTTAGTCAGTGTGCTCCAGCAAGTGATTCCAAAGATAATGTGGGAATACAGCTGTGCTGTGCTGGGTGCAGTGATGAGTTTTAGAGAGCTCTGCCACTCTGGTGGCTGCTGAGGAAAGAGGAATATGGCACAGCCAGGTGGCCCCAGCTCATGGCTAAAGAGTTACCCCTGGAGTATGAGCAATGCTGTGGTTCCTGTGGTTCCTGCAGGGCTGTGCCAGCAGCTGCTCACTGACACTGATGGTTTTCTCTGCAGAGCTTGACAGGCCACACAACCCCCATTGAGAGCCTGCAAGTGAACCCAAATGAGAAGCTCATAGTGGCAGGGTCCCGCTCAGGGTCCATTCGAGTCTGGGACCTGGAAGCTGCCAAAGGTATGTGCCCATGAGTCTGTGCTTCTGGTCATGCACACTTCTTATGTTTAATGCCTGTACTGACCCAGAAGGTTCCTGATTTAAGAAGGAACAAGAGCCTGGCATTGCTTTCATCTTCATCTGCATCTCTTTTTTGACGTCCTATTGGAGCTCTAGAGCTGTGTATTTGTATTCATGCTTGAGCAGAAATTTGGGCATGTTTTGGGGACACTGATTTGAGGAACTAGTTTCTATGGTTTTGACCTGAGTGTGTCAAAATCTAAATTCCAGATCAGTTTCCATGCATATATAAATAGCTAGGCATACAGAATTTGTATTCAGAGTCTCAACTTAGAATTGTCAATCTTAATGAAAGGATCCCAAACCAGATTTTAAGTTTATTAGGTTCTGCACAAATGCAGGAATCCTCTGCTTGTTGTCTTCTTGTTCTTATGTTCTAACTTTTTTTCCTCTTGCAGTTTTTCTGCTGTCCTGCTCTTGCATGGCCGTATAAATAGACAAAGACCTAATTTTCAATAAACTCTAAAAGCTATGAACTCATCAAGCTCTGATCCTTTAAAGGCCACTGTTGAGTCATGCTTTATTTATTACATTTTCCTCAAATCGTAGAATGAGTTTGCAGAAGTATCATAAATCACTTGAGTGCATTCCAGGAGGAATACCAGAAAATGACTGAATATTTCTTATGGGTTACTACTACTTGTTCATAGAAGGGATGTGTAATGAAAATAGACTTACACTGGCTGAGCTAAGGAGGCAAACCACAGGCAGCATCAGTAATGGAAAGCACTGATGTCATTCAGACAGTTAGAATCAGCTCAGTTATGGAAGAGTTTGGCTCTGCCCGTGGGGAGTAGCTGATCTGGCTGCATTTGTTAGAAGACCTATGAGCCAGTGTCTGTGCAAATGACCACCCCAGCTCTGGCTCAAGAGCTCATTTCTGCCAGGGGAATCATCAGCTTGTTCCAGATGAGGGATGAGGGAGAGGGATTGCCCTTGTTATTATCTGAGCAGTTTTTCTTAGAGTTGAGCTCTGCATTTGTCACTGCTTGCTGAGATAGGGTGTACCAGTTCTACTGGTCCTTGCTGGTTTCCAGAATTACAGGGGTGTTACTTGATGACTTGCTGAAACACTGATGGTTTCTTTGTCTCCTGCTCCCTAAGCATCCATTTCCTGTCTTTGTGGGGATTCTGGCAAGGGGCAGTTGAAGGACTCCTGGGTGAATATTGGACCCTAAGAGGGGTACAGAGTCCTGGGAAAGGGTCTGTCCAATAACTGCAAGGTGAATGCTGCAGGCAGTCAAGACTGTTTCACTTCACTTCCCGGCCAAAACTGTTCCTCCTCTGGCCCATTTTGCTGTCTATATAACAAATGGAAAGATGCACTGCCTGCCAGCTGCCTCATTTTCAGAATGGAGATATTTGGAGTTCTGCCTGTAGTTTCCATACCTAAGGACAGGACTGTCATTAAGTTCATTGATCATGGGCTTTGTATTGCTGTTTCTTTGCATTGCTGGGATAAAGACAGAAGCATTTCCACAAAATAATGTATATTTCCATAAAATATTTGTGGGGATAGTATGGCTACACTTCCACATGGTGTCTGGTGGGAATGAACTATTAAATATTTTCCCCGTATTCCTTCTCTCTGCTCTCTCTCCTTTTCCCAGTTCTTCGTACCCTACCAGGTCACAAAGCGAATATCTGCAGCCTTCATTTCCATCCTTTTGGAAGCTTTGTGGCATCTGGCTCTTTGGACACCAACATTAAGGTAAAACTCAGCTTCCACCAGAGATTTCCCTCTCTACTTGCAGTGTCTTTGTTTTGGAGTGCCAGAACATGTTTTGTGTCAAGCTGTTGGTGGATGCTGCCCATCATCATTTCTGTGTGTGGGCAGGTGTGTTTGTGAGTGCTTGTGAAATCCGTGTGTGTGTTTTCACAGCCAGCTCATGAATGTGACTCCTCTGCTGTGGAATGTGGCTCTGAGTAAGGTGCCTGGTGTCAGCAAGCACAGATGTCCTGCTTGCTGTGGATTGTAGCTGCTTCCTCAGACTGTGTTTGACTGTCAGAGCTGAGCTGCTGTAGTAGGGGATGCCTTTCAGGACTGATTGTCACTTGGGGAGTTAGAAAATACCCCTAGGGCCTACAGGGGTTCAGCAGCCCCTTCATTCTGCAGTATCTATTAGCTTGGTGACACAGAGATCCCTTGTTCTGGCAGGACCCTTGAGCTCCCAACATACTCCTCTAAACATACAATTTCTTTGCTTTTTTTCCTTGTAGCTCTGGGATGTAAGAAGAAAAGGCTGTATCTTCACATTCAAGGTAAAATAATTCATTAGGTTTGGCAAAGAGGGGAGAAATACTTCTTTTGAGGACTTGTGAGCAAGCCTAAATGTGATTATGTACAATGAACTTCCTGGCTTTCCAGCATGAAAATAACGTGTGTGATTTGTGAAGTGGCCTGGCAAACCTCAGCAGGCCTCTGCAAGCTGTATGGGAATGTGAAATGGATATTATAGGATATCAATGGGTATCATGTGCTGTAGTGTGGATGGCTTCAGTGGGGGATGGAAAGCATCCATGAGGGTTTCTTTATTTTCTTGATGGTATTACCACTGCACTAAGATGGTTCTGTTCTTGGGACCTTTTTCTGTCTGAAGAACTCGCTGTATATTAATTTCATGTAGATACCAGAGATTAAGTGTCACAGCACTTCTATCTGACCATGTGTAAATCATAATTTAGAACTGATTCTTATTAGTGAAGCCAGATCTGTATTTACCATGCTTCAATTGATGGCATAAATGACTAAGTGAGAGAGATTACACACATTTAATGTGGCTGGGTGTAGTGTCTTGAGTACAGTGTTGTGTTCTGCAAGCTTTGAGCTCTGTAAAACACTTAATTGGTTTGGGGTTATTATATTGTATAGGATTGAAGGACAAAAGCCAGAATATTGTTGGTTTTCCTCATTTCAGGGTCACACAGAGGCAGTTCGGTGTCTCCGCTTCAGCCCTGATGGGAAGTGGGTGGCCTCTGCTGCTGATGATCACACTGTAAAGGTAATTTATTGTGACACCTTCCTTATGTGCTTGTGGCACATGGGAGTACTGGGATTGTCTTTTTTCCAGGCATTTCCAGCACTCACTCATAAATACTCTGTTTATTTGGCAACTGGCTGAGCACTGTGGGTTTGCAGAGATTGATTTTCTTATGAGGATCCTGTCTGATGGCTCCCAACACCCATGGAAGAGCTGCATGGGTTGAAATGCCCTTATCTAGCAGACACATTGGGAGAGACTATGCACAGAAAAATTAATGTTTTGATGGTAATAGAGTTGTGATACCTGAATGTTGGTCTCAGTAAACATTGTCAAATGAGTTGTCCACAGCACATTGCTTCACCAGACTAATTTCTGGCTCTGTTTGTGTTATACACATTACATGTGATTATCAGTCTGAAAATTGCTGTCAGGACTGAGCAGAGCAAGAGGAGGAGATCAGGAAGATGGTGACTGAAATAGTGACTTCAGTTGTTTCACATGGAGTGTGGAAGAATGGAGATGAAGGACTGATTTTATTTACAGTTTCACATGAAATTAACAGATGAGTTATTTCATGGCATTTTTGAGTGGAGAGTAGAGCACAGGAAGGAGGAATTGCTAAGGGATTCAGAGCTTTGGATTTTTGTTTGTTATCTTTTGAGATACAGTCTGTGGGGACAGATGGAACTGCTATATTTTGTCTCAGTCTCTAAATATAAACCAGAAACTTCTAGGGGACAAGTTATGTGGAAAATAAAAGATAATGCAAAAAAAAAACCCAAACAAAACAAAGCCTTTAAATGATTTGGATGGGACTCTTTCCCTGATTATTGCCTTCTTTGACAGGCTTGTCTCTGTTCTTGGAGGGGGAAGCGTTAGAAGGTTGCCAGTACAAGGAAATCCAAGGTGTATTGGAAATCTCTAGCATTTAATCTCTTCAAGAGTCTCTGTTCTTTCCTCCTTTCAGCTGTGGGATCTGACTGCTGGGAAGTTGATGTTTGAGTTTACAGGACACACCGGCCCAGTAAATGTTGTTGAATTCCACCCCAATGAGTACCTTCTGGCTTCTGGCAGCTCTGACAGGTACACGAGGGGAGGGAGAAAGAAGGGAAATGTATATGTCTGCTCCATTTCCTGATGCCCTTCCTGGTAAGGAGGGCATGTCAAGAGGAATGTCACTCAATTCAATCCTGCCACTGCAAGAGCCAGACATCTAGACAGCAGGACATGGCATCTGTGATGGGCAGAACATGGAGATCTATCCTTCTCATCCAAAATTGATGGCACCTTCTGCCACACTAGAAACCAATGTGTGGCCCCAAGCCTCTCACAAATCCAGCTGACATCCTGTGTGAACAGCAGGCAGCCCTGCTCAGCTGGCAGGGTGTTCTCTTAGCTCTGGGCTGGCTCTAAATGCCTGTCTGTGTCTAGAGCCTCTATGTATCTCTGGATTCATGGATCTTAGCTAAACCAGCCTTCTGTGTAGGCTCACTGTATGTGCACAACAGCAAAAGTCATTCTGTTAGTGTTTTGTTTAAAATCTGGATGCTCCTGTGATTTCTAAAATGATGAGCAATGAATTTTGTTGTGTTATATGTGCAGGACTGTTCGGTTCTGGGACTTGGAGAAGTTTCAAGTTGTGAGCTGTATTGAAGAGGAGGCCACTCCTGTCAGGTACATGAAGTTCCTACTGAAATGTGCTGGGCAGAGACTAAAGGTGGGGTGAAGGGGGGGTTTCCTCAGAGAGAGACTTTACTGGGGAGAAGTTTGGGCTGCTGGAGATACTGCACAGGTGAACACCACATTGAAAGATTCATTGTTAGAAACAAAACTGAAGGTGTTCAGTGTAGTCAGAGATCCACAGGGATGAGCAGGGTGGAAATGCTGTGCCTGATTCTCCTCCTGCCTTCCTCCCAGGTGTGTGCTCTTCAGCCCTGATGGCTGCTGCCTGTACAGCGGCTTCCAGGACTCGCTGCGAGTGTACGGCTGGGAGCCAGAGCGCTGTTTTGATGTGGTCTTGGTCAACTGGGGAAAAGTAGCTGACTTGTCTATCAGCAGCAACCAGCTGGTAAGCCACTGCTCCTGAGGCAGGGTTAGGCAGCTGTGAAACACAAGATAAAATCCTGCTGCCTCCTTGCAGGCCTTCAGACCTGTAAGCTTGTGTCAGGGCTTGCAGCATGCCCAAAGGCTGTGTGCCTTTGTGCTCCACTTTGTGTCTCTGGCTTCTGGAGGAAAGAGCTGGAGCTTAGTTTGACTAGTATTTAGAAGCTATGCTTGGCAAAAGTTTTATCCAAGCCTTTCAAAATTGCTGGCAACTTCAGGTTGAAAAATCTGCAGCACTGAACTGAGCAGTCCTCAAGCACAGTTGCTCAGGGTCACTCCATTGTGCCTGTTCTCAAAAGAGCTGGTGTGCACCCCACTCCTTGGTGAATTATCTTGATCTTTTGCCTCTGCAGATAGGAGTTTCCTTTGCACAAAGCACAGTCTCTTCCTTCGTTGTGGATCTCAACAGAGTCCCCAAGTCAGATTCTGTTCCTCAAGGGTTGATCAGGGACGACCAGCCTCTTGTGCCACCTACCCCCACAGGGTCCTCCCTTCGCCGCATCTATGACAGGCCCTCAACGAGCTGCAGCAAGCCACAGAGGTGAGGCAGTCTGCTGGCTTGTTGAGTTTCCAGATTTTAAGGAAATATCCCAGGCACTCAGTGTTCTCTCTCTCTCTCTCTCTCTGACAATATGGCTTCCCCTGACAACAACTCCTTTTCCACAGCAGAGTGAAGCACAACTCAGAGAGTGAGAGGCACAGTCCCAGCAGTGAAGATGACCGGGATGAGAAGGAATCAAAGGCTGAGATCCAGAACCAGGAGGATTACAAAGAGATCTTCCAGCCCAAGAATGCAATCTGTCAGTACCAGGGTTTATAGTGCTTTTGAGTAGTGTTTGGGTTTGAGATTAGGGTGCTAAAGTGATTCTGTAGAGCTGACCTTTGGCTTACTGTGTCAGAGGCTTCACCTGTGACTGGAGAGTTTAGAAAGCTTTTCTTTAATATTCTGTGCTGGGACACTGATGCCAGATCATGTTGGTGAATGACTTAAAGAAGGCACCTTTACTAGGGTACAGTAATGTCTGTTTGAAGCCTGGCTCAGAATCCAGAGCTTCATTGTAAATGTGCTGCCTTCCTATTCTGATTAGAGTGTTAAGGGAATTTTGTTAGCTTAGAATTTTGATATGTGTTTTAAAATCAGCAGTCTTTGTTAAAGAAGGAAAGGCAAAATGTTTTGTTAAAGGAAGGACTGTTGTTTAGGAGCATTGTGCAGTGTCTGTATCTCATTTTTATGCAAATGATGAAAATGAGATACTCTTTCTTAGGAATTCATTGCATTATTTTTATTTACTTATATAAATCAATAACAGGAGGTGGATTTTGCCTAATATCATTTGTTGTGACTGTGCCTTGTCTCATGCTTCACACCTCTACAGCAGTAATGAACCACAGAGGTCAGTTTTGTCCCTTCTGTCCATGAAGGCTGAAAGCTTTTAGCTAAACTCAACAATAGTGTCAAGGTCCAAAAGAGATAACTCTGCTTGTTGTATCACTGATTACCCTCATATGTGGAGTTGTTGGAGATTTCTCTGCTTCAAGGTTGACTTACCACTTATCTGTAGCCTTGGATGCTCCTTCATTTGTTTATTATTTAAATCTTTTTCTGTAGGTCGAACTCCTCCTCGAACTGAGCCCTTTCCTGCCCCTCCTGAGGATGGTAAGTGTGGAAATGAACCCTTGGTGGGGATGGGGATAATGGCCCTCAAAAGAGGGAGAGCTGCCTGAAGGCAGAAATTACTCCTTGTAGTATAGCTAAACAAAACCTTTGCTCTCAACTCTTGAAAGTAACAATCAGTTTCTGCTTTCCCACTTCTCTCCCTCTTGGTAGAGCCTGGAACTGCAAAGGAAGCAGTGAAGCCCAGCCAAGCTGTGGATGTCCAGACCTCGCTGCCAAAGCAGGAGCTCGTACGTTCTGTGTGCTCTGTGAGGGATGTGCAGAGCTGGAGAATTTGTGATTTCTGCTCAGGCTGATCCCTTCACTGCAGAGCAGTAAAAGTGCAGCTCCAGGCTTTGTGCTGCCAAGTGTCTTGCCTTAGCAGTGAAACTAAGGCCAAGCCTCTGACAGTCTCTGTTGTTTGTTTGCTGCTTGTGCTTGCAGTGGTTCTTCTCCTTGCATCTCTGAATTGGGGCACTCAGAGAATCAAGTGCCAGGTTTCTGCCAGTGCTTGAACAGAGACTGTTTTGTTGCCAAAAGTGCAAGTAGCTGATGGGCCAGTATTCATTTTACTGGCTTCTTTAGAATTCTCCCTTAGCCTTCAGGCTGGCCACAGCCCATTGCCCTAATTTCAGATAACAATAAGAGCACTTGGCACTTCTGCTGGGGCATCTTCGTGTTCTTTACAAACCTTAATTACATCGTGGTGTGTACCTGAGAGTCACTTTATTGCCTCTTAAATTATGCTAGCAGTCTGCAGACTGCTTCTGTGTTAGGGCCCTGCTGTGAGAAGAAAGCAGGTCAGAAATAAAGGTCATCAGACTAGTGCCAGACTGTTCCTGCTAGAACTTTTATCCCAATTTCTCCTGCAGCCTGATCCAGTCCAGAGGCCACTGAATCCCTCCTCAACTTCTTTGAGCAGAACAGAGCCATCAGTGATTCCTGCAGCCAGGAATGAGCCCATTGGCCTGAAGGCCTCTGACTTTCTCCCAGTAAGTGTCTCTGGACAATGTTTTCCTGCCAATGTCTGTGTTGGGTGGCATCAGAAATGGGGTGCTCCATTGTGATAGGTATGAACACAGCAGAGTTGAGCCCTGCTCTTAGCAAAGCAGAGAACAAGGGGTGAGACAGTGGTTCATTTAAAAAATTGATGTCTGCCATTACATGTACATAATAATTTCACAGGAATCTCTGCCTCTTGCATCTTGGAGGCTTCTTGGTCTCTCTTGGGGAGGGTATTCCCCTGTCCTAAAAAGGGGGAAAGACCAGAGCATCCTGATGATATCAGACTCTAAATGTGAGTAAAAGAAGTAGTGGTTCTGTCATGGCTTGGGCAGGAAGCAAATTGAGAGTCTAATGAATTGTAATAAAACTTGCAGTTCCCAGACAAGTGTTTCACATAAAAAAATTGGGTTTGTGTGAAAACATTTCTTCATTAACACATACTGGTTTTGAAAACTTACTTTAAATTCACCTTTTTTGAGAGTTTTTCCAAAGCTTTAAACACTTTTGTGATTGATGTAATAGAAGTAGGAAAGAAGTAACTGAAATCAGAACAAATTGAGCATTTCCATTTCAAAAGGCTTTTACAACCATCTGCAAGGAAGTCAGTATTCACTGGCAATCTCTGCACCAAAATTGGCTCTCACCTAGGCCAGAGAATGCTCCCACCCTGCTCTGTTGGTGGTGTCTGTACTTGCAGGCTGTGAAGAACCAAAGCCAGACAGAGCTGGTGGATGAGGAGGCCATGTCCCAGATCAGGAAAGGCCACGAGACCATGTGTGTGGTGCTCACCAGCCGCCACAAGAACCTGGACGCCGTGCGCGCCGTCTGGAGCACCAGTGACATCAAGGCAAGCGTGGGGACGTGCCTGAGGCTCCTGAGCAGCTCTCTCTGCTTCTCTGGGGCTGGCTCTGCCTCATACAAAACACAGGGTCTCAGAGCTTTTCTCCCCAGGGATGCACCACAGAGTGCTGCAGCTGAAGGGTCACAAAGAAACTCACATGGCAAAGACTTTCCCATGAGAGAGTTCTCTTCCCTGGCCACTTCATGTTTCCTCTACCTTGTTTTGGAAAAGCAGCACTAGATACTAATTTGCATTAGCCTAACCAGTTTGACCTCTGCAATAGATGGCTTTTTCTTCCCCTTTTCTCTCAGAACTCTCTGGACTCTGCAGTGGCAATCAATGATCTGTCTGTTGTCGTGGATCTCTTGAATATTGTCAACCAAAAAGCGTGAGTCCTGGATGGGGTCAGCCCCTGGGATGTGCAAGGGCTGCCTGGCTGGGAGTTCCTTGTATCTGCCCTGTGTCCAGTAGGCCATGGCAGTGTGAAAATGATGTGTTTGTAGTCACTTCTTCAAGCCTGCAGTGGCAGTAACTGCTGGAGTTATTTGGGGCCAAGGAAAATCAAAGTCTTGGGGCTTCATAAAGTGATTCTGCTTAGAGTCAAAGAAATATATCCGAACCTGCCACTTTCTCTCACGAGGGGGAGTCAGTGAACTTGCTCTCTGAACCTGAATATGTCTGTTTGGGCATTTGCCAAGAATTCTTTTTTGTGTCAGCTTGGCTTTGTAAAGCCTTGGTCTCCAGTCTCAGGGTATGTCCTTTTCTTTTCAGGTCTCTCTGGAAGCTGGATTTGTGTACTATAGTCCTGCCACAGATAGAAAAACTACTCCAAAGTAAATATGAAAGGTGAGGCCTCAAGAACATGGTGTGCATGAGGGACAGGGTGTAGGTAGTGATAGGGGAGCTGTGCTGGGTATTTTGTACCTGGAGGAAAATCCTGAGAAATGACTGCAGATACAGTCTCATGCTGATATGATGCCTGTAAAAGAATTATGGAGTTGCTAGGTGTGTGTGGGAAAAGATACAGAAAGTGTGCATGGGCAGGAAGAGCAGGATAGTGGGATTTGTCCTAGATTTTGGATTAAGACAGCTCTGGCAGCCAGGAGGGGTCATGTAAAACAAATGGGCTTTGCACACTGCTGAGAGTGAAGCTGTCAGCCTGGGACGAGGAATGAAGTCCTGCAACAGCCCTGGGGACTCATCTGTAGGGAGAAAAATTACAGCCTCTTTTAAGATGGAGCTTCTGCTCTTCCTTTCTTCTGGGAGAGAGGTTCCTGCCAGGTTCCCTTGGCAGGACATCTCTGCCCTTGAGCAGAGAGGTCGCCCTTGGGTAGGTTATGTGCCAGGACCTTTGGAACAGACTTGCTTTGTGAAAGCTTTGGAACTCAGATGTGTTGTTGGTACTTGGCTGTTGCTCTCCTTGCCTGGTTACAGGTGGTGGAGTGGGGTTGTTTGGGGGCTGTGTGCTGGGGGACAGGAATGGCATTCAAGGGGACAGGAATGGCATTCAAGTGGGACCCAATTCTCTGTTTTTCAGTTACGTGCAGACTGGCTGCACATCTTTGAAACTCATTCTTCAGAGATTCCTGCCACTCATCACAGACATCCTCGCTGCACCACCTTCTGTTGGAGTGGACATCAGCAGAGAGGAAAGGTGAGGCACATGCTGCTTTTGCTCCCTCCTGGGATCAGCCTTTCTCTTGGGTGAGCTTTGCCCTTGCCATCAGGGCTCTGATTCCAGACTGGACATGCCTTCCCTTTGTCTGCAAGCACCAATCCCTCATGCTCAGAGGAAAAGGACTGCCTTTCCCTTTGCCTCTGTGCATTGAGTCATACCTAAACAAAGTATCAGGAGTAAAACCACCCTGTGCCTTTCCCCTCTGCCTCACAAGAAGCGTGATTTGGTAGGCAGGCCCTGGATTTTGAGTTCATTCACAGGATAGCTCCTCTCTGGGAATTGGCTTTTGGAAAACAGCACTTTCTTTTTCCCTGGACTGTACTGCCAAAGGGGGAAGAGGGCTGAAAGAGCCCTTATGTGGATGCTGTTCTCCTGTCTCATCAGGACGTGTGCTGAATGCCTGGTGTTTTTGCAGAGCTGTGCTCATATTTCAGCCTCTTCCAGGCCATTTTCAGGGCTTTTCTCTCCTGCTTGAGCTGCCTCTCTGGCACTGCAGGAGCTGCCACACCTCAGGCAACAAGGGATTCATGCTGTGTCTGCTGTCATTTTTTTCCAGGCTTCACAAATGCAAGTTGTGCTACAAGCAGCTGAAAAACATCAGCAACGTTGTCAAGAACAAGTCTGGGCTCAGCGGCCGCCATGGTAGTGCCTTTCGGGAACTGCTGCTCCTCATGGCTGTCCTGGACTAGCAGCCACCACCTCCTCATGTACAAATACAGGTGGCCAAGCTTCCCCTGCTCGTGGTCTGGCTGGATTTCAGATCTCTCCGTGTGTCCGTCCTTTCCCCCCGCCCCTCTCCAGCACGGTAGGGAAGTGCAATCTGCCAGCCTGGTCGCCCAGCCAGCCCTGGTGCCTTGGGGGCTGGATGGAGGACCCCAGTGGAGAGATGTGTGTGCTGTGGGAGGGGCCCTGGTGGGTGCAGGGCCCCACAGAGCCCTGCAGGGACGCTGCTTCATTTCAGCTCTTCATCTCAGCATCCAGCTCTGGGCTGCTCTGTGTGCTGGCCTGTCCCTGCAGGAGGGCTCTGAGCCTGCTGTCACCCCTCCTTCCCGCTTGTGCTGTCGGTTCTTGCTGCCTGGCCCTGTGGGTCAGGGCCCTGCTCTCGCTGTGCAGCTGCTGAGGACTGCAGGCACCGCCCCACAAACGCCTGCTGTGGGGTGATGCCCTTTCCATACAGAAGGGACTTCAACTGCCAGGGGGGACCAGCCCCTTTGGCTTCATCTGACATGGGCATGGACACTGTGCCACTGTGCTGGTGCATCTCAAGGACCTGAACCAAGAGACTTTCTCTTGGCTTCTCAGCCATCCCTGCTGGCACCCAGGGCTGCAGAGGAGCAGTATCTTCAGTCTGTCCTTGGACCTGTTAAAACATGTGACTTAAACAGGACTCGTCGTATGTGCTTGCCTTTGGGGGTGAGGATTTGGAAGGGTGGAGGAACAGAGGGACATGGACTGAGTTATGTCTTTCTGCATCCACTGGACCATTCTTAGAGGTTTGTTTTTGGTTTTTTTCCCCCAATAAATGTCTGTCAGAACCTTTCTGTCCCTCTTTCTTCTTTCCTCTGGGGAAAGAGGTTCCTCTTGGTGCTTTCCCTGCTCTTCCCAGCCTGTCTCCCATTTTATACACTGGAGCCTGTTCTCCAGGAATCTGTAACTTATAACGAATTTTATTAAAATATTTGTAATTTTTTTTTAAAGTTGTGTTAAATGCCTGAATCTCTTGAAGTGCTCTTCACCTTGGCATGGCTTCTGGCTGGGAGTGCCCAGGAAAAGCAGGGCTGTGTTCCCTGCCTGTCCCAGAGGAAGCTGACCATTCTCACCCTTCCTGCTGGGAGGCTGTGGTGAACAACAGGAGAGCCAGCACTTGCCAGTGGCTTGTGGAAATCCCGGGGGCAGTTTCACTTCACTGGGTTGTTCCCAGCCCAAGGAGCAGTGTCATCATTTAGGGCTCATCCTTCTCCCTGGCTGCACACTGATCCCCCTCCCGTGGCTCTCCAGTGGATCTGGGCTGAGTGGCAATGAGCTCTGAGCCAGGGAGTGCCTTTGGAACGACTGTTCTGGGGAGGTGGAGTGGGGCCATCAGGAAAGCTAAAGCCAGTCCCCACACTGCTGATGCTTCATCCAAACAGTCACGTTTTGGGAAGAAAGGGGAATGCCTGCTCTGCTCCGTGCCTCTGGAGGAGGTGGCTCCAAAAGTACAGCAAGAGGCCCTGGCACTGAGCCACTGCAGGACTGACGGTGAGTGCTGCCTGCTTCCAGCACCAGGACACTCACAGGGTCTGTGTCTCCTCTGCAGCTGCTTCCTGCTTGATCTGGTGATAATCCCAGGCCTGGACCCCCAGGGGGTGTGAAAAGGCTCTGCCAGCCACCAGCCTATTGCTGGGATGTGGGGTGGGGCAGCACAAGGTGGAGCAGGACATGGGCACATTGGGACTCACTTTGGATTTAACCACTGCTCTCCCACTAATTGCAGGAGCCTGAAAGCTGCAAAATGGGGTGGAGACTCTGCTGCCAGGCTGGCCCCGGGGGCAGCTGAAGGGGAAGGATATGAGGGGCTTTTCCAGCCCTATGGGAGGAGGGAAGAAGCACCCATTCCTCCTCAAGCAGAGTTCAAGAAAAACACAGCACAGGAGGACTGGCTTTAGGAGTTTATTTAAAATAAGTTTTGTTACAAAACAGGGTATTTTTTAATTATTAAAATACATAGAAACATCTACTCTTACAAAAGGCTAAATTTATTTTTCCCTTTTTTGTTTTTAAATAGAGTACGCCATGGAAGCGCGAGAGGAGAGAGTGGTGGAAAGAGCCATCAGTGCATCCAGCAGGGGCTGGCAGCAGGAGGAGATGTACCCACAGGTGGCTCTTGAGAGGTCCAAGGGCAGTGTCATCCCCTCCCATGCCCCTGCCAACCACCATCCCCATACATAAGCCAAGAGGCTTTTGGACTGGAGGTTTGGGGTCTTTTTGTTTGTTTTCCACTACTTTTCCATTCCAAGACCATGTAAACAGGTATAAATATTTCAAACACTTTCATCTCGACCACACTGTGATCTCTCTTGACAAGACAACTGGTAAATAACTTTACAATAGCTTCATTTGAGACTGCTCCATTGCCCCTGGTGCCAGGTAGCACAGGCAGCCAGCGTGGGCCCTGGCAGCACTGGCACCACGAGGAACAGCAGCTCGGCTCATGCACAGCACCGGGGGCCTTCATGCAACAACAGGGCTTGAGAAACTCACGGGAAAGAGAGCTGCTGGGATCTTTTGTAGTTTAACTTGGAGGAAGTGCTGCTCTGAAAGACACTGGGCAGCTGCCCAGATGCAGTCTTGCAGGAGCTGTGGCCAGGATGGCCCTGTGGCAGTGGGAGAGGCAGGGCCAGAGACTGGTCTGGCTCTGTGCACCCCTTCCAGCTACATTTCATGGTAAAAACAAAGCTGGAGAGATGGAGGGAACACCCAGCTGCTCCCTGCTCCAGCTAAAAACATCTGTCCAGCAAAAATAAACTCACAGAGCTGAGCATGGACGGGGCAGATCTCTGCCCAGCACCACTGTCCCTTACCCTGAGAGGGGGGCATGGCTGCTGGGAGACTCTGACCCCGTGCTGCTCATGGTGAGAGGTGCCATCACCCTCTGGTCATGGGTCCTGGTGGCCAAGGGAACAGCACCAAAGCCTTCACGTCTTCGAGCAGCTGTCTCCGTGTCACTGTGAGGGGCTGGGTCCTGCAGCAGGTTGGATGCCATGGCTGGCACTCATCACAGGGGAATGGGCCTCAGCTTCCCTGAGGGGAGAGAGGCATGGCTTACAGCAGGCAGGGACACAGCCACCAGTGCCCCAGGCCTGTCTGGTGGCAGTGTAGCAGGAGGTGGTGCCACAAGCATTCCCAGAACATCCCTGCACAGTCCAGCAGCCCTGCCCTGCATGGGGAGCGGGGTGAAAGCAGAGCCCTCCACCAGCACCGGCCGCAGGCACTCACCTGGCAGCCACGGCTGCCCCTAAGTCAGGCTGAAATCGAAGGGAAAGAGGTTCAGCCTGCTGGCATTGCCCTCCTCTTATCCCCCCATAGCCATCACAGTGCCTTTGAACCAGGGCACTCTTGGGGAAGTGCCAACCATGGCTAATTAGCTATTAACTAATGAGCTGATTACAGAGCTGCTCTGTACTCCCCACTGCAGGCTTTGCCATGGGCTGTTGGCTGGAGCCTCAAGGGACAGAGGGACCCTGTCTGGGCTCTCCAGGTGTCCCACCACCCACCTGAGGTGTGGAGCTTCCTGCGGATGGAGGCAGAGCGACTGGAGAGATGCCCTGGGCTGGGGGATGCGTGGCCCCGGCCTGCTGGTGCTGAGGAACCCGGCGAGTCACCCTGGGAGGAGAGGGGACACAGCCCCAGGGTCAGCGAGGCCAAGAGGGCAGGAATGGGGATGGGCTCACAGGCAGATAGTGCATGCCTGGGTAGTGGTGCCCAAATGTTCCCAGGGGCTATCACGGGGCTGCTGCAAAACAGGGCTTGGAACAGCCAAGGCTGCAGCATTGGCTGGACACTGCAGTTTGGGGACAATCTGCATCCCACCAGGTGATTGTGCCCAATGGGGGTGGCTCTAGGGGGACATCCAACAGCTCTAGGGACCACATGTGGGGGCAAAACAGGGGAGATCCCTGGGGTGAGGGTGAAGGACACCAGCAGTCTCTTGAGTACCTCCAGGTGCTCCTGGCTGGGCCAGGAGCCCAGCTCAGCCTTGCGGGAGACAGGACCCAGCTCCACAGAGCGAACCCTCTCGGCAAACTTCAGGGAGCACAGCGTCTCGCTGGTGTTCTTCTCGGCAGGGGAGACCTGTGCTCAGGGAGGAGAGGCACAAAGTCACCCTGGCAGCTGCCTGTGCACCCAGGAGCTCCCCCCTAGAAAACCTGCTGCTGCTGGCCGGTGAGATGCTATTATTAACCTGCCCCTCCCAGGCTAGCCCCATCCATCCTTGGTGTCTGAGCCAGCTGGATTCCCTGTCACCAACTGCCCCAGTGCGAGGAGCAGCCGGGAATAGCTGTGGCAGGTGCAGGGGCTCAGGCAGCCACCCTGGGGGGCTCAGTGTGGGTGCCAGCAGCTGGGAGTGGGGGCTCACAGGGCAGGGGTAGAGAAACTACCAGAGCTTAAAACCCTCCCAGAAAAAGAGGGGATGGAGAGATGACAATATATTAAGAGATTGTATAATACTGCCCATAGGGATAGCATCCACATGCAGGCAGGGAGGGCAGGATTGTGGACCTCCAAATTAATTCCGCACTCCTTGGCTTTGTCTAAGGAATGAGTGCAGAGACAGGGAGAGAGCTGCCACTGGCACCATGATTGCAGACTGCTCACCCATGGGAGAGGCCCATTCCCTGATTCCAGCCTCCCTCCCACCTGTCTCAACACTGGGGCAAGAACGGGCTCAGAAATCAGTGAGGGGCTGTGGGGATACAGGCACCGGTGTCCAGCCCCTACCTGCACCATCATGAGGGTCTTGCTGTCACCGCTGAGCGAGTCCTGCAGCAGGTAGGTGAGTTTGGAGTTGCGGAAGGGCACGTGGCCCTGGCGGGAGCGCAGGGCGTAGATGACATCGCCCAGGGCCGACAGGGACTTGTTGATGTGCTGAGCCTCGCGGAGCCGGCTGCCCTCCGCGCCCGACCGCCCGACCCGCTCCGAGCCCGCCAGGTCCACCAGGTTCAGCTTCCCTGAGGGCACACAGCCAAACCCACCGCTGGCATCAGCGCCCAGCCCTGCACAGCCCGGGATGGCACAGCCCAGGTGCCTCGGTGAGGGTTTGCTGTGACACCCACCTGTGGTGCGGAGCCCCGTGCTGCGGTCCAGGCCGCGGACGGTGACGATGAGGAGGGCGTGGGAGCGAGAGCTGTGCTCGTTCAGGTTGGTGCACTCTGTCACCCGCTTGATGTGGCCAAAATCGAAGACCTGAGGGAGCCCGGGGAGTTGAGAGGGTGAGGCCAACCTGCCTCAATCCCACCATAAATCCCCTGTGATCCAGGGATGTAACCTGAGCATCAGCCCCCCACGGGGTGCTGGCCCAGCAGGGTAATGACCGCTGTCAGGTCTTAGCTTGGGTGATGCACCAAAGGCAGGGGTGACAGGCAGGGCACTGCGGTGACAGCCGCACCCCACTAATCCCTCAGGAACTCTCTGGGCCCCACGCTTTTATTTTTAACACCCTGTGGCTCATCCCATGGGACAGTGACCCTCACATCACACCCAGGGACCTATTTTGGTCTCTGTTGCTCCCCATGGCTTCAGAAATGCTCCCAAATCCAAGAGTTACACACCAAAGACCCCTCCCCAGTTCCCTGCACCCCCGCTGCCACCCCCCTGTGCCCGCTGCCCCCATGTCCCCACACCTTGTTGATGTCCTCCACGCTCTGCACCCTGAACTCAGTGAGCCCCGGCACGTAGAGCTGCCCGCTGCCATCAGGGCACAGCTTGATCTCCAGCTTCTCCTGCGGCTCCTTCCCCAGCAAGTCCCTGGGCAAAGGGGCACTTGTTATCATTCCCATCCCAAGGGAGTGCTGGCATCCATTCCTGGCTCAGAGCTGCGTGCCAGCACTGCCAGAGCAGCCATTTCTTCCCAGGAAAGCTGCACATCCTATTTATAGACCTCAACTCTCTTGGCTCCCATGTGCCTCCTCTCACCCAGCTCAGACCCCGCTCCCATCCCTGCTCCCGGTTATTCTCATGGATGAGAACCCAGGCTCCTCCCCTCCTGTGGCTGGACTAGGAAGGAAAATATTTCTCATGCTTTCAGCTCCCAGTTACAAATTCCTAAATATAGTGTCTGTGGGCAGGGAAAGGGGGAAGAAGGAGATGCCCCCACCGCTGCATCAGGGTCAGAGAGTGGGAGTGATGGCACAGCTGGGAGCCTGTGCAAGCGATGGAGCTCATGGGAAGGACAGCGTGCACCAAATAAATTAAAACTAAGTCCTTGCAGGGCCAAATGCAGTGCCCTGGGACAAGCTGTGAGGCCGAGGAAGGGGTAGAGGGATGTGGGGGAGAGCAGCATGGGGTGATGTCCATAAGTTTCTTGCCCGTGCCCATACCTGAGTGCCTCGTTGTAGATCTCGGCGGCGCTGACGGTGATGGTGTAGTCCCAGTCGGCCGCCTTGCCCCGCACCTCGGAGAAGAGGAGCTGCAGGGCCCGCTGGTTGATCCCTGGGTTTGCTGCCGTCCCCTGAAGGATTGAGGTGACAAACAGGGAAAAAACATCCTTTGGCATTCCATTCTGTATTTTTTCTGAGCAGAAGCAAAGCCCAGGGGGATGTTGTGGAGCAGCAGTGCACACCAAGTCTGAGCTGGCCACCAGCCTGGTGATTGAGATTGGACACTGCAGGGTGGGAAGCCAAGGAAGAAAATGGAAACAAAGCCAAGCAAACTCACCTCCATTGTGTAGGTTTTTCCTGCTCCTGTCTGCCCATAGGCAAAGATACAGACATTGTAGCCATCAATGCAGGAGGTGACCAGGGCTTGAACCTCCTGAAACACCTGGGGGAGACAGGGAGAGTGAGGAGAAGGTGGCTGCCTCCCCTCCTCACACCAGCAGTGGACGGCAGCACCCACCTCCTCCTGGGATGCTTGTGGGGGGAAGACTTTATCCAACTCAAAGGACACCTGCTTCCCTTTGTGCAGGAGGTGCAGGACAGCATCATCATCAGCATCAAAGGTCACAGCGTTGGCTGCCTCAGGGCCCTCCCCATCCTCTTTTGTGATGGGGCGCACTCTCCCGAAAACACGGATGTTTCCTTGGAGGAGAGAAGCAGGGAGTCAACCATCATGGGGTGGGCTGAAGCATCCTGCAGCCAACCCAACCACCTTACGGGGACGCTCCCGTGTCCCTGCTGTCCCACCTCAGGGACACCACACCCCGCACACCTTTGAGCCGCACCAGCTCGTTGTGACACTTCTTGCGGAGCTGCAGCTCCCGCCGGTACTTGCGCAGCAGCTCCCGGTTGGTGCTGTGCACCTCCTCGATGGCCTGGCTGATCTGGGGATAGCAGAGATCAGAGGCTCAGCGAGCCCCCAGCACCTCCACCCTGCATGGAGGGTGCTGGGTGGGGGTCCTGGGGGGCTCACCTCGGCCCTGGCGCTGCGCAGGGTCTCCTGGAGAAGCAGGGGGAAGTCGCGGACCTGGCGCTTCAGGCTGTTGTAGTCGTGGGTGAGGGTGCGCAGCGCCGGCTGCAGCGTCAGCAGGTTGGTCCGGACACCTGCAGGCGTGAGGCAGGGTGAGGGGCAGATGGTGACGCCCCAACACCAGTCAGGCAACCCTGCCAGCCCCCTGCACCCTCCTCACCTGCCAGGTTCTCATGCACCGCCTTCATCTCCACCTGGGCGCGGGAAAATGCCTCTTCAATGGCGTGGTTCTTCTCGTCCTCCATCGCCTGCATCTCCTCCAGCATCTGCCCATGGGCTCGCTCCAGCTCAGCCTCGTACATCATGATCTGGGAGAGGAGCAGTGGGAGATCACATTGAGAGAGTGCCCACCTGCTGCCACACCGTGTTACCTGGCAAGTACCAAGCAGGCAGAGAATGGGGGGGAGCTCTGATTTACATTTATCGCACTCAGACCTGAGCTCGGAGCTGAGCCTCCGTCTTCTGGGAGCTCTGCAGTTGCTGCTCCATCTCCTTCAGCACCTGCTTCTGCATCCCCACCTGCTCCTGCAGGTACTGGTTTCGGGACTGGGTCTCGCACAGGGCTTGTTTTACCTTGGCTGACTCCACCTCCACCGTCTTGATGATGTACTGCAGGGGAAAGCACCCACAGATGGGGTGTGCTGGGGAAACAGCACCTGAAGGGCCTGGGGTGGAGCTGTTGCTGGCCCAGGGGGAGATAATTTAGGAAATCATGGTGCTGAGCTGATTTTTTTTCCAGCCAGGAAAAATGGAGAGCTCACCTTGATCTGCTGGGGCTGGGACTTGAGGCTGGCAATGGTCTCCTGGCTGTCCCGCAGCCGCCGGCTGAGCCGCTCCTCCTCCTCGGCTCTCTCAGCCAGGGAGTCCTTGAGCCGCAGCTCCACCTCGGCCAGGCGGTTCGTCTTCTGCTGCACCTCCAGGTCCAGCTCCACCAGCCTGGCCCGCGTCTCCTCTGCCTCCCGCTGCAGCTGCGACAGCTGCTCCTGCAGCTCGGCCTTCTCCTGGTGAAGGACAGGACAGCCAGGGCCATGTCACCCATGGGTGCCCGTCACCCTGCCACCACCACGGCCACCTCCGGGGACTCACCTGCAGGTGGGGACAGTCGCGGCACGGCGCCTGCTGCTGCCGCTGCAGCTCCCCCTCCAGCGCTTTCATCTCCTGCCGCAGGCGCTCGTTCTCGGCCGCCAGCAGGTCCCGGTGCTTCTCGGCATCCGTGCCACCCTGGAGCGGGTGCGAGAGGACATGGAATCTCCAGGCTCCCCAGTGAGTCCCAGCCTGCTGCCCTCACTGATCCCCCAGTGTGCCATTCCCAGGGAGGCCCTGCCGGCCCTTTGGGAACACTCAGCCTGCTGCACTGATGAGCCTCCTGCTGCCCCCAGGGAGCCCCAGCCCACAGAGGGGCTTTCACTTCCCACCCCAGGGTGACAGCCCCAGGGTCACCAGTGCCACACACTGCATTGCACAGAAAATCCCACACTTTTGCTCCTCGGTGTCTCTTGGCCTGCACAGTCCAAACTGTGACCTGGGGGAGGTTTAATCCATCTCCACCCACCCCGTGTTCCCTCTTCCTCCTCAGTGACCCAGAGCTCCAGCGTCCCTCAGGGCAAGGGTGGCTCAGTCCCACCCCAGTGGCTGCTCACCAGCTCCGAGCGCAGCCGGCTGATCTCCTGTGCCTGCTCCAGGAGCTTTTCCTTCAGAGTTTCCACCTGTCAACACAGACCAGGTTAACCAGGAGGCACCTCAGCAGCTTCTGGAGGAGACCCCGCGGTGCTGCCCCAGCCACACATGTCCAGTCTGGCTCACACTTTTGTTATGCTTTAATTTTCCACCTGGCTCTGAGCGCCTGATTCACACGAGCAGATTAAAATGAGCATTAATGAAAGCTTTGCTTTGACCTTGTTCAACCATGGGTATAATTTGTCCATGTTGAGCACTAGCAGAAACCATTATTAAAAAAATAAAAAGGCATCATCTTTGGAGAAGGGTAAAAACAAACCCATCCATAACTGTGTTTGAATAGCTTTGTCCAGCCCTCACAACCAGCTTTGCTCTACGTTCTCTATTTTTCTTTCTAGGAATGTTATCTTGGTACAAAGAGGGAGCAAGACCTCTTCAAGAAAACCATGTCTGAGTCCCATAGGATGATGCTCTCCATCAACCCCCATCTGGGCATCCACCCATCTCATGGGACCAGGCTGCCCTCCCTGCAAAACCAGATGGATCTTAAAAATCCTCAACATTTTTTTGTGCAGAGACCAGTGAAACTCTCCCAAAATCTGCAGTTATTGGAATAAACAGCAGCACTGAGTGCATGGTAAAGCCAGCAGTGTCATGGGCTGTGCCACAGTGGGGTTTACCCATCTGCTCTGTCCCTACTTGACAACCATCCCCCAGATCCCAGCCCGGCTCCCACTTTCCCCACTCCAGAAAGCTGCCAAAGCCCTCTCTGGGACACGCCTGGGTATTGCCCCATCCCAATAACCAGCCAGCAACCGGCTCTCCATGGACCATAATTTAGGAACAGCTGATTAATAACCAATGCAGATGTGCTGAGATGGGGCTGTAATTAATCTGGTAAATTATTCAGCCACGCCCTTGCAGAGATGGCAGCAGGGTGGGCAGCCCCTCTGTGTGCCCTGTATTGGCACAGCTGGGAGCTGGAGCTCCCCAGCTACAGGTGGGGAACAGCGGCTGCTCCAGCCCGGATCGGGATCCCGCTCCTTCCACAGCAAATCTCCCTGGCTCTGACTGGGAGTGCTGAGTGCCTGAGTGGGAAAACCCCATTTCCATATCCACTGAGAGAGATTATTAAGCTATTTTTATAAGTATTTTTAAGGGAGGGGAGGCACTGAGAAGAAAAGAGTCACGGCTTGTTCCGGGAAAGCCGCCAGCCCAATCAGCCGGCGCACACGCCGCAGCCTGCCCACCATCCCCTATGCCGGCAATGTTCCTCCTTTCCTACCTGCTCGGGCATCTCCAGCTGCATCCTGCTCTCTGGACGTGACAGGGACTCTTTGGCAGCTGGGTCTGGCTCGAGCCGTGGCCCGGCCATCCCAGAGCTTTGGAGGTTTGGGGCAGCTCCTGGCTCCGGCCGGTGCCGGCTGCGCCTGCTGCCCAAGTGGCGAGCGCAGGGCCAGGTCCCGCTGCACTCACGCTTGTGTCATGCAGAGCATGCCAACCAAATGCAGGACAATTACCTCCTCCTTTTGACACCCGTGGAACAAGCAGAACCTGACTGCAACAGCTTCCACAACAGCCACATGCAAATCTCTTTACGAGCAGGCAAAATTTCCATGTCCCTGAGACGACCCAAGTACTCGTGCTGGGGATGTGCCTGCATCAGTGCAGGAGGTGCTTTTGGGGGGAGTGTCACAGTGGCCAAAACCTGTCCCTTCATTAAGCCATTCTGCGCCTTCACATTCACTTTCCACCTGCTGAAAGTCACTAAAATTAAACTGCTAGGTCAGTCTCACAAGCTGACCCCGTGGCAGCCATGCTGTGCTGAGTGCATGGATGACTGGTGCAGAGCTGCATCCTGATGCCCAAAGCCCTCCTGGCCATGTCATGCCCAGAGAGCCACACAGCCTTGTCAGCACTACTGCAGTGCCACTGGGGACTGCAAGCTTCCCAAGGGAGGCGCAGCCAGAGCCAATGCTCAGGAGCACCCAGCAAAGGAGATGCTCAATGATGGAGATCCTACACTCCTTCCAAGTGCAGCCACCACCAACTGCCACAGAGCTCCAGCCAAGCCACAGAGAAGACCCTGATGAACCCCTTTGTGTCACCCTGTCCCCTCCATACCTGGCCTTGCAGCTGGAGAGAGAGGGAAAGCTCATTGTTCTCCTGGGCAGCGAGCTTCTCCTGCATCTCCAGCAGCTCCTCCTGCAGCCTCAGCTTCTCCTTCTGCAGATGTGCCATGGAGGCCATCACCTCCTGGATCACGGGGAAGGGCCGGGCCGTGGCCAGGCTGGCACGTTTCCCACTGCAGAGCCTCCCTCCTGCAGCGTGAGCAAAGATGGAGCTGGTCAGGGCACAGCCACCTGGCTGGGGAGCAGAATGGCAGCCATGGGGAATCCCCAGGGGCTGAGCTGCAGATGGGAATGCAGGAAACTGGACCTGCACAGGGATGTGTCAGAGGCACATCCCAAGTGCCAAGGTGCTCAGCACAGCAGGCCTGGCTGGCAGTGGGCTCCAGCTGGGTGGGAGCCAGAGGGATCTGCAGGTGCCAGCAGAGCATCCCAGGCCACAGCACAGAGCAGCTGCCCCCAGCAGTGCACCGTGACCCAGCCCCATCACACAGTGCAGTGCTGCTGCCTCGCTCAGATAACAACCGCCCTCAGCAGGACGCTGATTCACCCCGGCACCCTTTCTTCTGAATGAGCAGGTGCCCGTGGAAAGCAGTGTGTGATCATGTCATTAGCGTCTGCGTCATTACACACAAACATAATGGAAGCAAAATTTAAATTATACAGGTACCCTCAATGGCCATATTGCCTAATCCTTGTGTGTTTGGCTTTCTAACCTTCCTAGCATTATTTTAAACATCACTTTCTGCATGTTAATAGAGCCACCAGTGCTGACAGAAGCCAACCTGGCCGTACATCAGAGCCTACCAAATGACCTGGTAGTTCCCAAGAAGCAATGAGCTGGCGTGACTCATCCCCAGTGTGGGATGAGGCGGCAGGACGGACGGACAGGATCCCGGCTGCCCGGCGCCCTTCCCTGCCTGCTGTGGATTTCAGAAACCTGAGGTTTCACAGGCAGGAGCTGCTGCTGGGAATCCCTGTGCTGCCTGTGGGAAGATGCTGCCTGCTTCATGGGAAACGTCCTGAATGCAAAAAGAGACTTTTTTGTCTGTGAGTCAGATTTTCTACCCCTAAATGGAGTTAGGGAGGCAGCATAACCCGCAAAAAGGTGAAATGCTGGGACCAAACCACAACTCTGCTGCTGACTGCACACCATGGGGCTTATCCAGCAGTGGTTGCAGAAGTGATCAACAGGTTTTGTCCTCCTGCCATGGCTTGGATACTCCAAAACAGCACTGTCAGGTGCTGGCTTTTCTTTCTTTCCATGCTGAAAGCTCAGCCCAGCTCAGGCAGAGGACCGTGGTCTTCTCTTTAAAATCAACACACAAAAAACCCAAAACAAAAAACCAAAAATCCCACCCTGAAATCTCCAAAGTTGCCAGGAACACCAGCTTTCACAGTGACCCTCCTGCTTTCCAAAATGCAGAAATTTGCAAAATTCAGAAAGCCATTTGGAAAAACACCTGTTCCTCAGCTCTGCCCTGTAACCACTGCCAGTCAGACCCTGACCCCCTTTCTCCTGCATCCTGTCCCTTCCCAGCCACTGCCTCAGGAGCTGCTCTGGGATGCAGCTGGGGACCAGACCAGGAGCAGCTCCCAAGACGTGCCCTGGCAAGCTCACACAATTCAATCCTGACCAAAAAGACAGGAAACTCTGGGACTTTGGGATTTCCCCATCCTGGCACAGCCATGCACGCTGCAAGCGTTTCCACACGCGTTACATTTTCCTTAAGAAGGAGGAAACAGCAGCAGGTTCATCGGAGCTCACCTGCTCTGTTCATCCAGCTCAATAATTCATCAGTCCCTGTCAGCAGCCAGCAGCTGGCTGGTGTTGGGTTTCTCCTGAGCTCTGTTCCCACAGTGAGCTCAGCCACACATCTACATGCACCCCAACAGAGGAGAGGTTTCCTCGATACCCACGGGCAGATACCAAGCCCTCATCCCATCCCATCCCATCCCATCCCATCCCATCCCATCCCATCCCATCCCATCCCATCCCATCCCGAGCACCCAGCACTGCACCCCTGCTCTCTGTTTTGTCCAGGTTCGTGTTTTCTCACCTGTTTTCTCCACGTTCATGGTGGGGGCTGCCTGCACGGCCGCTGGCTCACGGGGGGCTGCGGGCGGCTCCTCCTCCGTGCCCCGGTGCCGCGGCTCCTCCCGCCGCTTGCACGTCGTGTCCCGCAGGGCCTGTGGCACACACAGGGCAGGGAGCTGGGACAGTGACAACCCACACCGGGCTGGACACGGTGCCAGCAGCTGGCACGTCCCAGGGCTGGCCAGGACGAGGGAGCAGGGTGGGAAGTGCAGAACTCACAACAGCAGAGCTTGGGGAAACCCTCCCTCCAAGGGAGTTCTGTGTTGGGAAGCTGCCACAATGAACTTATCATGTTTTTAGTTCTCCACATAAAAAACTGTGCTCAGCTTGGCCACACAGCTGTACTGAATATTTCCTATTTTTCTCCCTATGGCCTTCAAAAGAAAGAGACTCTGACTTGGAAGCATGGCTCAAGCCCTGGCGGATGGAGCTCCAAAAAAAATCAGAAGAAATCTGAAAGGAGCTTTCATAAGGCTGCTATAAAAGGGGATTATCAGCCAAGTTCACCCTGCTCAATAATGCCTTTTCTTTCTCAAATCTTATCTCAGAGCCTGTGGCATCACCCCACAGGCCAGTGATGCTGGGGAAACCTCATTCCAGCACAGGGGCAGACACTTGGTACATGCCAGTAATTTGGGAGTAATTTGGAAGGAGGCAGCAGCATCCTCCTGGAGAGGCCGCGTGTCTGCGGTGCCACTGCATCTGTGACTCCAGAGGGGTTTTGCCGAAGGGAATTCATCGAGGCTGGTGTGTGATACGGAGGTGTTTTCCTTCTTTTCAAAGAAGGGGATTTGAATGATTTGCCTGGAGCCTGGAATGAACTCGTGGCAGCTACACCAGTACGTGGTGTCCCGACACTGTCCCTGGCCGTGGCACCCTGCCACCTCCTTCTCCTCCATCCCACTGGCAAACACCACCTCACGGCACTGCATTTCCTTATCACACCTCTGCCCTGAGCTCTCCTGCCAGCATGACCTGTAAGTGACCCAGAAATGCTATTCTGTTATGAACACTGCTCCCCATTGATGCCTTTTCACTCCCCAGAGATGCTTTTCCCTCCCCACCCAGGCAGCAGCTCTGCTCGAGGCACACACTGCAGGGCTCCAGATACAACCTGGTTGTGCTGAGGGATGGAAGAACCAGTTGGCTCCCACCTGGATGGGTGCAGGGCATCCTCCCCATCACCCTACAACTCCCTCCCCGTACATCCCATGGCCGGCTCAGCATTCCTCACCTGCAGCGCCCGGCAGAGCCCACGGGGGTTGGCAGAGTCCGGCCAGCTCACGCTGAGGATTTTCTGGTGCAGCAGCGCCGGCAGCAGAGGAGCCCTGGGAGCGGCTCCTGCTCCGCCCCCAGCGCCGAGCCCGTCCTGCCCACGGCCTGGGATGGAGCAAAGAGCATCACTGGATCCACCTGGGAGCACACACACAGCCTTCGGCCAGCTCAGCAAACCCCCCTCCTCCTCCTCGCTGCTGCCGCCACCACACCGGCGTGGCAGAGACAGCGCATGACTTGTATTAAAAATGTTAATTATGTTAATTAGAAAAATTAGCCCTCCGGGGGGCGGAGACTGGTTGCCAATGACTAGTAATGAGAATTCAGGGTGTAGCTTCTGTCTGGCCTTGGCATGACCAGGTCTGTGCCCCGACCAAGGATATCCCAGCTCTACCCCTGGCCAAGCTGCTCCACTTCCTACGATCCTATCTTGGCAAAGCTGCCAAAGCCAGCTTGCATCACCCAAACCAGACAGACGGACCCTCCCTCCACTGCCCCCAAATATTTCCTTCATTTGTCAGGCAGCCAGACCCGAAAGCAGCCAGGGCAGCACTTCCCTGTCCTGCTGAGCCACACAGGAGGAAACAGCAACCCAAGGAACCTTCTCCCATGGCTGTGTCCTCCTCTGCCACAGGAAAAGCAGCTGGCAAGGGCTACATCCCACTGCTTGGGGACCCTCTGTCCCCCCACCTGTCTGCCACAAGTGCTGCCACCATTGCGGGTGGCCAAATCTCTTCTCCAGCTGGCAGGGGAAAAATCAATCGTTCACAAATCAAACCACAATAATGCAGCCTTTTCTCCCTAAAACCACACAGAGGAAGTTGGGCCAAAGGTGGAACCAATGTCCAGAGGGAGATGTGCCCTTATGAAGTTAGTCCACCACTCTGGACTTCTTCCCAGCCTCTAATTATCCATAACATTTTGCACACGCCATGAAAATTGAGCGTTTCCAAAGTGCTGGATAACAGGAGACGATTTCCCCATCCTGGCACAGGCAGCGGCAGCCGTTGGGCAGAGAAAGAGCTGAAAACCCTGGTTTTGGAGGCTTTGGTGCCAACCAGCATTTGGCTGGACTGGCCTTAGTGCCAGAGATGAAGCAGTGCCCAGAGAAGTGTCTGCCAGCACGGAGGGATGAAGGCAAATGCTGAAGCCAGGAGCAAAAGAAGTTCAAATCGGGGGGTTCAGACTCCCCCTTTGCCAATCCCATTCAGCACCATCGGGGAGGGAGGTGGGAAGGGAAGGGCTGTTTCCCAGCAAGCAGCTGCAGGTTGGGGCAGGCAGCTGCCCGCCTGCCTGCAAAGCAGCTCAGCCTCCACAGAGCAGAACTCCGACTAAACTCACCCATGGGGTCCATGCACCAGGGAGGGACAAGGAGCCTTTCAAGGAGCCAAGGCTGGGAAGAGCAAAGGGCCTGCATTCACCCTGCCATGCAGATCACTCTGTTTTCTATCTTACATGTTAAATTTTAACCTTTTTCCCTACGATTCCCGCTCAGAGGGGCCAGCAGGGAGATGGAGGCAGCCCTCCCTTCTCACCAGCAGGCTGCCCAGAGCTTTGTGCCTGCTTCTGAGTCCCCGTTTCTCAAATCTTGACCTTCATCCGGAAAGAAATGTGAAAAATGCGGGCTGGCCTGTTCCCAGCCTCTCCTTCCCCAGCGAACAGGGCGTGAGTGCAGCAGGCTGAGCCCCAAGGGGCAAGGACAAGGGACAAGCCACCGTGCCGTACTCACCGTCCGGGGCAAGGTCCTTGGCGTTCCAGGCGGCTCCGGCGTTGGGCCCGGATCCCAGGTGCCAGGCGGAGCGGGATGTGATCATGGCACGGGGGTCCCGGGCACGGCGGCACCTCTGCGGAGAAGCGCAAGGACGGACATCTCACCCGCTCTGTACCCAGCTGTAAATCCCAGCGGGACGTTCTGGAGCAAAACACGGCGGTAACAGCGGCTCCGACTCCCGAAACCCGCAGGAAGTTGCATCAATCCCGTTTTTTGCTCCCGAAAAGGCGACAGCCCCGGGCTCCCTCCGTGCTCCCAGCGGATGTGACATAAACGGTGTCTGTAATTAATTTACTCATTCCTGAAGCCTCTCCGGGCCCCTCCTAACCTCGGGCTGGGGCTGACTTCAGGGAGTTAGGAACTCCGGGACCGCGGGCAGCCCTGCAGCCGGGCGGCACCGCACCCACCGCATCTCGGCGCGCACAATGCCCCGCACGGCACCGCCCGCTCCGCTCCCCCGGCACCGCCCGCTCCGCCCCGCTCTCGCCGCTCCTCACCGGGGCCGCTCCGGCGGGGAACAGCGCGCGGAGCCGCCCAGCCCACCAAAGGGTCCCTTGTGCTCCCGACCGGCGGCTCCGGGCGGGGGGACCCGGAACGGGGCGGTCCCGGTGCCGGTGGCGCAGCCCCGCTCCGCGCAGCCCCGGTGCCAGTGCCGGTCCCGGTTCAGAAGGCGCAGCCCCGTTCCGCGCAGCCCCGGTCCCGGTCCCGGTCCTGGTCCCGGGGCCGGTGCAGGAGGCGCAGCCCCGGTCCCGGTGGCGCCGCCCGCCGTGGGTTAACGGGAGCCGCGCTCCGTGCCAGCGCTCCCAGCCCGCAGACAAAGGGAGCCCCGGTGCTGCCCGGTCCAGCCCGGCTCCCCGGTGCCGGCGGTGCCGGTGCCGCCAAGCGGGGCCACTCACCGGGCACGGGGCGGCGGTGACAGCAGCGGGGCACCCGGCACGGCCCCGGCCCGTCCCCGCCTTCCCGGGCACTTCGGTAACGGAAGCGCCGAGCTCCGCCCCGCACCCGTTACCGCGGAAACGCGCGAAACCCCCGACGGGCGGCGGAGGCGGGGCTGCCGTTCCCGCACCGGCTCCGGGAGCGCGGCCCGGCCGGCTCCACTGGGCTCCCTGCGCGGCCCCGCAACCCCTCCCCGTGCCCTTCCCAGGGCGGGCCGCCCCCGCCGTGCTGCCCTGACCCTCCCTGGCTATGGCGCTGGGGCTCCCGGTGTGTCCCGGGCACTCCCCGTGTGTCTCTGCCATTCCCATCCCAAGCCTGGTAGCCTGGTAGCCTGGTGCTCTCCAGGGAGTCCCAGTGTAACTGCATCACTCCTGTGCACCCCTCCTGCACTCATCACGGGGACCCTGGGAGACTGTGGGGACAGTGGTGCTGATGTCCTACACACCAAGGACCTGCCTGCCCAAACTGTGCCCTCCTCACACTCTGCTGACAGCTGGTACCCCAGGCTCATCAGGCCCAGGAACACAGATATCACATGGAAAACAGCCCTTTTCTAACCCAAAGGCATGGAGAAAACAGCCTCGTGTGCCAAGACCTCTACAAAAGCCCTGGTGTCGGAAAGGCAGCAGCAGATCCTGCTTTAAATATAATATATATGCATTTTTAGGGTGTGATTTGTATCTGCCTCCCTGTATTGCACACGCAGCCCTCACAGTAATGGCTGGTTTGGGTGACACGAGTCACTCATGACTTGCTCAGGGTGATGAACTGGCAGTACTGGATATTCCCCATACCAGAGCTGAACTTGGCATCCTTGGTGGTGGCAGCGGGTGCCCTGTGCCCATGGCTCACATCCGCACACCTGATGGCAGCTGACCTGTGTCCCACATGGGTTTGGGGATGTAGGAGTGCTGTCCCTTGGGAAAGGAGGGTTTGATGCCAGCCCTGTGCTGTGCTCCCCTCAGACCACGTGTTCTCCACCTCTGATCTCACCACACTCAGTCCCAGGCTTTTGCTCGCTCCTGGCCAGGCTTGGAGCAGGATTCAGCCTTGTCCTTTCATCCTGGCCTGTCCCTCTTGGACATCCTCAGAGACCCCCAGGAGACACAGCTCCACTCCCTGTCCCCAGCCAGCCACGTGGTGAGTGAGGGGTGACAGGGAGCCACTGCTCTGGGGGGGACAGGCTGCTCTGGGCACTCACCCCAGAGAAAGGGAGCTGTGAAGGGTCACCTCTGTGTCCCCACTGTGTCCCCATGGCCCTGGCACAGAAACTCACCCCTGAGAAGCCAATGCCATCCTGGCCTGGCAGCTGCCTCCAGCTCTGCACTGCATTTGCCATTCCCCTGCAGCCAGTGAAATCCTCCCAGCCTCCCCCCCTTCATCAGAGGTTTATTGGCATTCCCAGCATGGATCCTGGCATGGATGGATAGAGGTGTGTGTGCCTATGGACACACAGCCATATCTACATACATTTACCCACAGAGGCCCTAAGCAGTGATTTGCATGAGTGCCCCATTATCTGTGCAGCTCCTGAGGCTGGTTTGGGATAATATTGACACACAGAAAGTTACTTTCCCCTTTCCGATAGCAACTGTAAAGCCATATCATGGCTGACTTCATTTATGAGCTGTAAAGAGTAAAATAAATGTTTATGTAATTTACTTTAACTGGGAAGTAATTTCCTGGCTTTTGAATGCTTCAGGTTTTTTAATGGTATTGCAATTATGCAAAGCACATAAGTTGTATCAATTACATCAAGTAAGTCTGCATTAAGCAGGCACATGCATGAATTCCCCAGTTTAGAAGAATAACTCAATGAATAAGCATGGAGCAAAAGCTGAGCTGCAGGAAGGGTTCTGTGCCAGCAGCCCTATTCAAACAGTCACCTGTGAGCTCTACAGAACCCACCCCTCCCAGCTGCTGGGCTGGTTTTGGCAAGGACAGTGTGGCAGGCCCAGCACACCAGGAGCAGCCTCTCCAGGCATCCAGCAGTGGGGATACTCTGCCTGCACACTCTGGCTAGCCACCAGCTCCCTTTCCCTGCCCTGTTTGTCTCAAGGCAGCCCTGTGGATCCCAGGGGATGCTCACTTGCTGCTGGACATTCTGGGGGGCTGCGGGCAGCAGGTACCCTGCCCGTGCCCCTCTACCTGCAGGGATTCACCCACACTGGCTGGGATGAGCTCAGCCTGGTCCCCAGCGATGCTCTCCCATCCTCCTTCCCATGGCTGTCACGTCTCCGTGACCTGAGCGAGCACCGGCTGACGACATCGCCTCTCCGGAGGTATTTTTAGAAATGCCGCTTTGCAGGCAGCAGAGGAAGGCACCGAGGAGCGGGGCTAGCCAACAGCAGCACCTCCTGCCAGCAGCCAGCAGGTAAAGGGAGGGCTGAAACATCCGTGACCACCAGGGCTAAAACATCCGTGACCATCGGGGCTAAAACATCTGCCCTGCCCGGACAGCACGGCCCTGCCCGGGGACAGTGACCTCGGCTCGGGTTTAGCTCTGCTTTTAGGCGCCTGTAGCTGAAAAGCATCGCTGCCGTGGCGCGGTGAAGCCAGGCAGGTTAATTTGCCTTTTACTTGGATGGAGGGAAGCTCCAGCGATCGAAACACATCACCGAGTGGGGCCCTTTGTATTGGGTGTTTGTTCTGCCCTGAGCAAATATTTAACCTACATCTGTAAGACAGCTAAAAAAATCCCCCCGAATGCCAGAAAAAAAATGTAACTCCTCCTACTCTCCCTTGGAGCAACCTGATAACCTGGTCTAGGAATGCAGGCGAGAGCACACCTGATACCTGAAACCTATTGTCTGTTGGGATGCTCCCTGTAGAAAATTCCCAGCAGAAGCATCAGACAGCGTGAGAACGTGTCCCCAGAGCACAATTAATTATAAACCAGCTCGTTATTCTAATTTTGCTCCTCCTCGAGGAGGTGAGGGGACTTCTGGGCTTTGCCAAGCCGACATGAAATGCTTTGCAAAGCAGGAACGAGCCCCCTGCATTCCTACATTCCTACACTGCCATTTCACACAATGACAGGAGTTTTAATTAAGTCTTAGCATGCTCCTGAGAAATTTAATACTCATTTTAAAGCTCCCTGGTTGCATTAATTCACCCCTGAGGCTCTGATCCTGGCGATAGGGTTGCGTGGAACTGGGTGGAGAGCAGGAGCTGGGCCGGGGTGTTCCAAGGATCGCTGCCAAAATCCAGCGCTCTGGGATGCTGCCCCGGCTGGTGGTGGTGTCTCTGCAGCTCAGCACCTTGGCCGAGCCCCTCGAGCCAGCTGGGCTGGCTTTGGGCAGCCCGGAGCCTGTGCACAGCCGAGGATCTGGCTGCTCCAGCTGGGAGTGCTGCATGCCTGGCTCAGCTCTGCCCCTGTCCCCCATGCAAATCTCCTCTGCATCAAGCAAATGGCAAAAGCAACACCTTTTTCAACCTGCTGCATTCGGGCAGACAAAGCCTCTGCTGTGCTGGCAGCCAGGGCAGTGCCAGGTGAGATGTGGCAGCCTTTGGGAGGGTGACTCTTCCGCCCTTCCAAATTTCTTATCTCGGACTTCAGTGCACACCATCTAACCAAACCTCAGCCTCCTTCTCCCTTTCACCTACCTTTTATCTTTGTCATATTTTTCAGCTGGCTTCAGGAACAGCTTGGGTTTGGCTTTAATGCCTGTGCCTTGCCTAAGCAGAACAGTTCTGGGCCCATCCTGTGCCTCTCTGGCTGCTGGGGATGGGGAGCTGCTCTGTGGGAGGACTGTAGCTCACCTCCTAAGTCATTAATGTTTCATGGCATTAATCAACACAGGCTCCTGCTTATAAAGCACTTCTTAGAAACAAGGCTAAGAATAAGCACGAGGTGCCCTTGCTGAGGCTAAACCCTCTCTGCTGGCTGGGGGATGCCCCTGCTGGCTGGAGCAGACCCAGAGAGGGAGCAGCTTGACACCAAGTGAATTACATCCAGGATATTTCAACCAGAAAATAAAAATTCTGGCTGTGCTGGACAGATGGCTGCATGTCAGGAGGAGATCCTGGTCCTCCTGGTCTGGAAGGAGCCCCTCAGCATCCCCCAGACAGTGCTTACAGGGCATCCTTGGGACCCTCGCTCGGGACCTTGGGTGCTTTCCGCAATTCTTTATAACTAAATAAATATCTGAAGATAGAAGCTGCAGGTGGCCAGTTGGAACTTTTTAAGAATTTTACTTCTTCTGGTGCTCATTTTCTCCTTGAAGCCAAGCCCCCACAATGACACTGAGCCTGTTCCCCTGGCTGGGTGACACTGGTGACAAGGTGTGCAAAGGCAGGCTTCCCTCTGCACAGTCAGAAAGGAGGGGAGCCATCTCTTTAAGAAATAGATTCAGTTCTCAGCAAAGCCATTTATTTTTAGTGCCCTCCAAAGAGTGCTTGTCTTTGGAGAAGGAATGAAGCAAACACAGTAATTCTGAATAATTTAGGGAACAGAGTTTTGGGGCTGTAGTAAATGGCTGTGCTACGCTGGGGCAGGGGCTGGAGGAATGCAGGGCTTGCTAATAACATCCAGCTGATTGAGGCAGAGGTAAATCACTGAGAGCCTCTGCAGGGAATAGGGAAATATCCCCGTGGTCATAAAGCAAATGCAGCCATGCAAAGGAGAATAACGGGATGAGCGATGGGCTCAGCTGCATCCCGGCTGCATCGCGAGAGCTGCGCCCAACAAAGGGATGGATATGCAAACGAGGAGGGATATTCACGGCGGAATTAAACAGCTTTGCTGCTAACCGGCTTTGCCTGCTCGATATCCAGCATCCCACTGAGAGCCCATCCCAGCACGCTGCCCCTCGGGTCCTGGGCTGGCTCCGTGTCACCTTTGTGTGCCCAGGGATGCTCAGCAGGGCTCGGGGCTGTGCCCTGGGATGCTGGACTGACCCTGCTCTGCAGCTCTGGCACTAGGGGATGGGAACAGGATCCTCCCTGGGTCACCCACACCTGCTGGGGGTGATGGATATCCGCTATCCACTGTCCCACGGCAGCAGTGGGACACCAGCAGAGATCCTGCACCGCAGCCCGGGCCCTGCCCAGCCCAGGGGTGTGTTGTACTGCACTGAATCCATTTCCACCCAGTCCCCATTTCCAGGGGAATGCTCCCACTGCCTCCTCTCACTGCTGGGTGATCTCTTCCCCACTTTTATCTGCACTGAGCTGCAGCATTCCAGCCCACCCCAAGATATCACAGCTTCCCACTCACCCAGGAAAAAGGCTGAGGTCTTTCCAGTTTAACTTACTGTGGGATATTTCATGGTAATTTAATTGTTATGGACCTAACTGGGACCAGATGTTTTTTTTTATTCTGAGGTGCAATTGAGATGGTGAAGAAAACTGCACTCAGTTAAGAGTGAGTCACCAAAGAGGTCCATGAATCTACCTGCCAAAATTTTACAGGAAAAGCCATGTTTTCTTGTTAACACAAAAATAGACGCATAACTACCACAGCCACTCATCCTGTTACAAAACAAAGGCAAAATTTCTTGTTCCTGTGTTGGTGCTTCAAAGATTCTTTCCCAGCAGACTGCAGAATTACAAACTGCACCTACAGAGCTGGGATCAGTCCTCAAAGCAGGCTTTACACCCAGCAAGGGTCTTCTGCTTCCTGGCTGGGCCAGGGGAAACTGGGGGAAGACAAGCAAAGGAAACACTGAATTCCAGCCTCCTGCTGTGGTTGAGGGAAGAGGGAGCAGCACAGTGCTGTGCAAGGCTATTTTAGAACAGAAAAGTTTTACATCTACGCCCAATGAATATTAAAGAGCCACACGCTTCGCTCTGCTGCCTGAGCTGATTTAATTTCCTCCTCATGGAGAGGAGCAGACCCACAGCCAGATTTTCATGCTTGTGCCTCAGAGGTGAACGGGATGTGAAGGGTGAACCCGAGTCTCCTCTGCCAGGGGATCCCTTCAGCAACCCCTCCCAACTGGAAAAACAAGGAGACGTTAGGGAAAAGCTGGCAGGGTTTGTGCAGGCTGAGGTGGAATAGCTGCCAGCTTGATGGGAACTCCAGGTGAACCTGCCTGGGCTCCCACATCTGCTTGCACATCCAAGAGAGGCGTCAGGTGAAACAATGAGGGAGAGATGGAGAAGGAAATGGAACACAAGGTGGGAGCAAGGCATGGCCAGGGTACTCAGTATCCCAGCTGAGGTGGAACCAGGGCTCTCTGGGGCTCAGCCATCTCTATTCACTTATCGTCACCTTTAGCCCACCAGACAAAATGTGCAGCTGAATTAACCCCCTAGGAAGCAATAGCAAAATAAGCACAGAGCCTGTGTGCAAACATCCAATGAAAACAGCTCCAACCCAAAGGCATTGAGCTGGTTTTCATCCCCAGCTTTGATTCTGACACAGACAATGCCCCACTTGCCCCCAGCCCCACCACTGCTCTCACCTGTGGAGCCATCCAGGCCAGCCCTGGTGCTGGGCACCTTTTCTGGGAGCATCCTCCTGCACAGGTGAGTGTCCTCATGGTGCCCCTGGGTCTGCAGCGCTCATGTTCCTCGCCATGGGCAGGGATGCTCTCCACAGCCTGCATCCTGCTCCTGCTCCAGCCCTGCACTGACAGCCCTGCCAGCACCCACAGGGCCTGCATGGCCCAGCACAGCCTGGGAAGGACACTGAGCTCAGGTATGGTCAGTGGGAAGCCCCTCCAGGCACCAGGAGCGAGCTGGGCTGGCTGATGCTGCCTGGGGTGGGATCCTTCCCTGTGCTGTCCCCACCTGGTGCCACAGGGCTGCCCCGCCAGCACTGGAAAATCGTTGTCTTTTCATCAGGGGCTTTGCTGACTCTGTGCCAGCCCCAGGGGTCCCTGAGTGAGCCTCCCTGCAGTTCCTCCCTGATTGTGGACCAGTAAATGCTGTGGTCAGATGGTCCCTGATGGTCCCAGGAAGGTCCCAGTGCTGGTCAGGCAGGGTGGTGGCACTCCCAGGGATGCTACAGCCTCCCCAGCAAGCCAGGGCAGAGGATGGTTCTGCACCCAGCCTTGCCTTCCCCACTGAATTTCTCAGCCCATCTCCTGTGGCTCTGTCCCATCCGTGGCCAGGGACAGGGAGAGCTCCGTGCCCTCTGCTCCCATCTGCCAGTGCATTAGGAAAATGAGAGCTGATTAAAGCCCATCACCTCCCGAGCACCATTGGTCCCAGCAAATTGCTGACACCACAGTCTGGGGGCTGTGTCAGCCAGGTGGGCTCCCCTCTGCCCACAGACATCCAGCTTTACATGGCTTTGGGGCTGCTTTGGGGTCTGAGCGTTTCCTCTGGTCACAAGAAGTTCTTTAACTGCAGAAAATGAATGTGTTAATTTGATTTTCTTCGTCCTGTTGCCTGTTAAGAGGTTGGTTCAGGCAATGCCTCTCCTTGCAGCCCTGCTCCTCCTGCTCAAGGATGCCAAGATGGGATGGGAAGGAAATTCTGTGTGCCCACAGCACCCCATTAACCCACAGCAACTGGAAGGCCCCTGTAGCACCAAAAATCTCCTGTTTCTGAAGGCAGGCCAGCTGGAAAGCCCCACTTCCCTCCCATTAATCTCCACCTGCCAGCACTTTCTAGAAGGCAGCTCAGAACATTGAAACTGGGGAGATTTGCAAAATAAACAGCGATCAAACGCAAAGCCCTGGGTTCCTGCTCTGAGGGCTTCTGCCAAGACACACAGATCGTATCAGGCTAATTTACAAAGGGAAAACCGCCCTAATTAGTGTTCAGGAAAGCACTTTAATGAGAAGAGCATTAGTGCAAAAAGCAAGGGTGCCAAGAGGTCAAGCCGTTCCTAATGCCAGAAAAACAGGAAATGGGGCACAGCTGATCCCTGCCCACCCAAGCCGCAGCACCAATTCCTCAATTTTTTAGTAATATCCCAGGCTGTTAGTGAGGAATTCAGAAATCCCAGAGTGCAAAGCCCAGAGGCAGGGCAGGGCCTCCATTGCAGCAAGCTCTGAGCATCACAATGTCAGGTGTGGAGAGGGCTCCCTGCAGCCACCTCCCCTCCTTTTTGGAGCAGAATGCAGATTTATGGGGTTCTCATGTAAAAGGAGGAGCAGAAGCCCTGTCAGTGCCACCTCCCCTCCTTTATGAGGAGAGTTTTATGGAGTTTCCCCTATGAAGTAAAGAGCCCTGTCAATGCCACCTCCCTTCCCTTTTGGGGCAGAATGCAGTTTTATGGGGTTTCCCCTGTGAAGGGAGGAGCAGAAGCCCTGTCAATGCCTCCTTTCCTCCTTTTTGGGGCAGAATGCAGGTTTTATGGGATTTCCTCTATAAAGGGAGGAGCAGAAGCCCTGCCAGTGCCATCTCCCCTCCTTTTTGGGGCAGAATGCAGGTTTTATGGGATTTCCCCTATAAAAAGAGGAGCAGAACCCCTGCCATGCCACAGCCCCTCTCTCGCTGCCAGCGGCTCTGCCAGTGGCCAGTAACCATGGCAGCAGCGGAGGGATTTGCACGTGATTTTGGCATTTCTACAGCACAAAAGAGCCTCTTATCCACAATGAGTGACTGCTCTGGCTGTCTTCATTCCTCTGCTCAGTGCTGAGGCATCGTGGGGCAGCTCGTGTGATGCTCACCATGGGGCAAATTCGGACCATCCAGGTGATGCTCACCTGGGACACATCCAGAGCATCCCTGGGGGCTCCAGGATGCTCCCCCAGCCCCAGCAGCAATCCCAGTGCGGGAGGCTGAGCCAGCCCTACCCATCATTTCTGGCAAATAAAACTGGGGAGGGAGCAGGGACGGTCCTGCTGAGCTCAGTTTGCAAAACGAGCATCTGCAAACCCTGTGAAGCTTTCTGGGCCACGCTGTTTGTCCCCAGGATGTCACAGCCCAGAGCTGCAGGGGTGCTCCCTGCCATCCCCACACCCTCATTTATCTCACTTCCCCAGTTGTTTACATTTCTTCTCAAATTTCTTCCAGTTTATCCAAGAAAACAGTTTTGAGCCTTTAACTGTTCCACTTCCAGCTCTCCTCATGCATCAAGGGATTTGTAAAAGCCGGGAAAACCGCAGGAAAGAACAAAGGTTTCTAGGCTTCAATTCTTCAGGGGATCAAACCCTGATACTGCACAGATCCCCCTTGGACATTCACCCGAGGGCATGAACCAAAGTGGGAAAGTTTCATCCCAAAACCAGAACAGGTAAATGAGGAAAAAAAGAGAAATGAAAAGGTCATTGAGCCTCAGCTGCTGCTAACAGGAGCTGCCATGGCACCCATTGGTTGTGAACCCCTTTCCAAAAGGTGCTCTGGTGTTTTTGCAGGGTGCTCACTCCAGTGAGACCATTGCTGCACTTAAAAGGAGCTGTGTGCTCAGGGAAAACCAGACTTTATTAGCTCCATTTTAGGGGAAGGCAAAAGGGATTCAGATAGATTTATATGCAAGTGTCACTCAAAGCAGAGCTACACAAAGGAAAAATATATATATAGACAGAAAAAGTGGGTTACAGACTGTTCCCAAACTAGGAGTGTGTCCTGCTGGCTAAAGTCTGCAGGTTTCAAGGTTGAAGTGCCTAATTTTATTTCAAGCTTCCTAATTAAACACCATTTAACTGGGCTTTCCATTTATCCTGCAATTTCTTTCTGGACCCGAGTCTAATCCCCAAACCTGCTTATTTGCTTTTACTTTCGTTACAACCTTATCAGTGATTAACCTGCAGTTGCACTTAATCTTTTTAAAAGATTTCTCTGGCTATAAATACAGAGAAGCTACCTGCCCTGTTTCTGTCCAGGGGAAAATAACTCCCTCCACTGCCAGATGTCTTGGTGGGTTGCACTGTTCCTTCTGTCAGCTGATTTCTCTAATGGGAGGCATTTGTCTTCTCTAACTTCCTACAGAACATTGAATCAGTGTCAGTTCTCTGAAAGACACAGGCCACAAGGAATATGAATACACCCCCAGTATAAAAAAAAAATTACATATATAAAAGTATAAATAGTATATATAAAGTCTCCAGTAAAGATGTTAGTGGTGACAGTGAGGCAAAACCTTCCACATTCCCACAGCTCCAAGGACAAGCTCTGCTCCTTCCTCCAGCACTTCTCTACTCCACTCATTTCACTAAAAAGCTGCAACAGCTAAAATATCACAGCAAGAAAACCTGGTTTCTATGGCAATAAGCAGCTGCCTGTCAAGATTCCCCAAGTGCTGCATTAATAGAAGAGAGGATCTCATATCAGATCGACCCCAGGCTTGAGGACACCAAGAGGAACGAGCAAAAGCTAATAAGAAATGCAGCAAAGGTACATGGAGTGTTACCAAACCCATCAGGAATGTTCCAAGGGCAGGGGAAGGAACACTGAGTGATGAGTGCCCTCTGCAAGGTATTTATTGGAGCCACTGCAAAGGAAGCCCACTGCAAATACAGAAAAACCTGGTAAGTGAATGGAATTTAAAAGTTAACAGAAGAAATCCAAGCCATGGCAACCCCAAAACAAGAGGCACTGAAGTCTCTGCCCTCATCTCTAAGCAGAGCAGAGCAAACAGACCTGAGCTCAACTCCCAGCCCAGCCTGCAAGTCTGGCCCTACCTTGACCTTAATTATTACCTGGAGAATAATCTCTCCAAAGAGCTAAAGCCATAAACAGATCACAGAGAGGGATAATTTCAGATCTCCCCATGGTTCCAGAATTACCAGTTGTGTATCCATCACCACCTCATGCTGCCTGTTGAAAACTAGGATCTTCAAGCAATCTTTTCTGTTTAAGAAAGCTTTTTTTCCCTCCTGTTGGTGATTAAAGACAAATTACAATTCTACTACCAGTATTATGTGAGCTCTGAGCCTCTTAATTATTTATTAAGAAATGATTATTTATTGGGAAATCTGACCTGCATGTGAGGATTTTCTGGCTCTGTCAGTGCATGAGTGAGCAAGAAGCCAAAATAACAGCTGGAATGTTGAAATAAATCCACACTAAATAAATTGTAATCTACATGGTGTTTATTGTAGATACAGTGAATTACGAGAGCAATTACAGCCCACTATTTATTTATAAGCTTTTTCTAAAGAAAATTAAATCATAGAAGTAAATCAGAGCCCCAGTTTGATTTTTGCATGTTTCCTGGTTTGATTACATAAATATTTAAAGAGTGGAAAAAACCTGCAACTTTTCACTCCCCATGAAAATCTTCTGCCTGGCAAATGGAAACCACTGGCAAATGACTGAGGATGAGAAATCTTCAGGGAGGTTTGGGTGAGTGCAGGCTCTCCCCTGCAATGTGATGGCTTCAGACCCCCCTGCAGTACAGGAGCTCATTAAATTTGTTTAAAAAGAAAGCAAGGCATTATTAACTAAGGCTGACACCTATTCTGGCTTTATTTTTTTGCCACAGAAACCCATACAGTTTGCAAGAGAAGGGAGGGGAAAAAGCAACAAAAGGAGATCCCAGAGGAGGCGAAGGTCAGCCTGGATGGGAAGAGGGATGACCCAGGGGGTGACAGCAGCCCTGCCACCCCTCCCTGTGTCACAGCCAGACCTGTGGAACCTGCAGCACTGCTCCCTGCATCTGCTGAACCCCTGGGAGTGCCTTGGCCATGGGGACAGGGCTGCTCCCTGCAGCAAACCTGCCCCAGCTGCTCCACCACAGGATGGGAAGTGGCTCCTCTCTGTGGGAATGGACAGCCAAAACTCGGGGAGGATCTGCAAACCTCATCCAGCCCTGCCTCATGCGCTGCTCCCCAGCCCCTCTCAGCTCACTGTGCTGGGAGCTGGCTTGAGGAGGATGAGGAGGGAGCTGGTGGTGCTGGAGGAAGATGGGGCACCTTGAGCCATCAGCTGGTGCTGGTGCTGTTTGCCTTTCCCTCCAGCACAGCTGGGGCAGTGGCTTTGTGACTTGAGTGATGAGCAGCACCAGAGTGGCTTCTCTCTGTGGGAAATGTGGCCAGGAGCCAGTCTGAGGGGGCTGAAGAAGCCAGTCTGAAGCCAGTCTGAGGTGGCTGAAGGGCTGGAAGTTGCCTGATGGAAATGGGGATGCTACAGGAATGTGTCCCCTGTTGATGGAGTGACAGAACTCTCCTTTGTCCCCTCAAAAAGGAAAGGAGCCCAGAAGTTTCTCTCCTCAATTAGGTGAAAAGACATCTCATAGACGTAGGGGACTTCACCCCAAACTTAAGGACAGCCAACTGGACAGGGGCCAAAAAGTCCTGCCTGGGCAATTGACTAGAAAAAGAAGAGAACAAAGAAACCAATTGCTTTTGTGAGGTGTTTAACCAGGGGCAAGAATCTCCTGCACCTGGCTTGGTTTTTCTCTGTTTGTTATTTTGCCTTTTATTAAACCTTTTTGTTTCCAACACTGCAGCAGAAGCCATCCTGCTGATTTCTATGCGTCCAAAGGTAGCTGAGCTGTCTTGGGTGTGTTATGGACCTCTGAGAGCTTGTGAGACCTGGCTGGAGGGGGCTCCTGTAACAGGATGGCACTGAGGCCCAGCAGGGAGTGCAGGGGAACTTGTTGGCACATGGCAGGCTCAGAGCTGACTCTGAAACACTGTCTGGGACAGGAGAGCACTCACTGCCCTTCTCTTTCCCCTCCCAGCTGGGAACCAAGTCAGTTCTCCCTTCCTGCTCTCTGTTTTTCCCTCCCAGCAGTGGCAGCACAGAAAAATCCCAAGGCTGGAAACAAAACCTCCAGGAACATCTATCTCATCCAGGATTGTGCTTCTCCATCCTTGAAAGATGCTCATCAAATCTCCCCACAAGAGCCCCCAGTCATGGAGAGCCCACCACCTTCCCAGCAAGGATTCCTCCCATGGCAAAGCCCAGGTGGTGTTGGCACCACGAGGGTCCCTCAGGCACCTTGCAGTCTGTGCACTGGGGACAGAGCTTGGCATTTCTCATGACAGTTTGGTCTGTGAGCAAATCAAGCTCAGCCTGTGAGCATAGCCCACATCCTTTTCAGATGAATCACTCCCCACTGCTGCTGTCAACCTTGAGCCCAACAGAGAAACCTTGTTGTGGTTTTTTTCCCTGGGTTGTTTCCAGCCAAGTGGTGACTCAGCTGTCAGAGGTGAATAACTCTTCATGCTTTGTCTGAACACTCATTAACCATCCAGAGCCATAAAAAGCAATTTTTCCATAGGTCTCCTTCCACAAAGCAAGAGGGCTGACCTGAGATTTAGTGGGGAATTCATAAAGGTGCTCAACAGATCTGCAAGTGGAGAAACCTTACATGGTTCTGGGTCAAATGGCAGAGGGTTTTATCAGCAGTGATTGAGGGTCTGGGCAGAAGAGAGAGGCAGATCCTACCCACAGCACATAGCCAAAGCTACAGCCACTGCATGGAAATCATTAACAACAAGAATCTGCTGGCCCAGGCATTTGCCTGACTCCTACGCCTGCCCTGGGCCCTGCTGCTCTTTCATTGCTCTTCTTCCTTTTCATCTTTCTCTGAAATCTCAGCAGCAAGGATTTCCTCATCCTCTCTTGCTGTGGAGATCACACGGATGGTGACTGAGTGATCAGGAGATTCTGAGGATATTTCTCCTCCCGGGCGGGTTTGTGCTCTGCGGGATGCGACAGGAGATCTCTGGTGCACTGGTGACTTCGGTGGGGTTGGGCTGACACTGGAACCCTGCAATGAAAAGTTAAAAAAGAGACAAAAAAAAAAAAAAAACCTTAGCAGATCCTTGCTCACTATCCCTAATATGGCAAAGCTAGGCAGGAGTTCTGTGGTTCCAGCACAGGATTTCTGCACTGGGATGCCAGCTTGAGGCCAGAGGGGCTGCTGGATTCTATCCTGTATGTCTTGAGAAGCACAGAGAGAGGAGCAGAGCAGAGCTCTCCCACCTCTGCACTAACTCTTGGTGTCACAGACATCTTTTATGAAAAACCCTTTCCTTAGGATTTTTTCTCCTGAGAAGCTGAAAGGCCTCAGGAACAAAATGTAAACAATGGTTATCTGCTGCTGTGGAATGCAACACGTACATATGTGATTGGCCCATGTTGGTTATATCTAATTAATGGCCAATCACAGTCAGCTGGCCATTTGTTATCATTCCTTCCTATTCTATTCTTAGCCAGCCTTCTGAAGAAATCCCTTCTTCTTTTAGTATAGTTTTAATGTAATATATATAATAAAATAATAAATAAAGCCTTCTGAAACATGGAGTCAGATCCTCATCTCTCCCCTCTTCCTGGGACCCCTGTGAACACGGTCAGACTCTTGGTTTGCTCCTGAAGCTTCTGGAAGGGCTGGTCTTGGCCAAACCTGGCACTAGAGCTGCTGTGAGGGAGCAGCCCCAGCCTGCCCTGTGCTCCTTTGGAGAGGAGCATTAGAAGCCAGCCCCAGGGATGTGCCAAGGAGAGGGATATCAGCAGGTCCTGCTCACCCACCACTGGGGTCAGTTCCCAGTTCATTCACCCTTCAGCACTTGTTTCAGAGCTTCTTTTGCCTCATTCAGAGCCCTCAGTGCCACTGTTCACTGCTGCTGTTAACTGGTTATGGATTAATGTTAAACACCACATGGTTTGAAGCTTCTCAAGCCTCTGGAGGGCTGCAGAAGTGCAGCTATGTTTGGCATCAGCCTGGTGTTTACCCAGCCCCAAGGTCACTGCACTGCCTGGCAGCTCCTCCCTCCCTCCCTGTGCACATCCAGATGTGATAAGTGTGCCTGGCTCCATGCTGAGAACAACAAAGCAGGGGCTGCATGGAGACAAAACTCTCCTTACAAGTTTGGCTGAGACAGTTGGAAATAAAAAAGGAGGGGAAAAAAAGGACAGAGCCATTTTCAGCTGCTCATGGCAAAAAGCAAGGAGTTCCTGCAGAGGTGGCAGGATGGCATTGCAGGCTGTGGGCACCTCTGTCCTGGCCACTTGGGGAAAGATTTGGGACATCAACTGGGCTGTGGGTGCATTGATTAATTGATTCATACATTGATTAATTATTAATCATAATTATGATTAATTATCCTGTCTCTGCAGGATAGAAGATACATTCATTCATCTGTGGCTACAGCCCAGCTAGAAATTGGACTCAGGCGTAGCACAGGCAGGCAAAAATTTAACGTATTTCCCTTTTGTATAGCAAAACACTGGCACTCCACCAAAGACCTGTGCAAGATGCTGGGTCACCCCTTCCTGCCTGCCCACGCTTTGACAAACCCCAACATCCTGAGCTCGGTCTTTTAAGGCACCTTAACCACTCCAGAGCTGCTGGGGAGAGCACACTTGGTATCTAAGGAAGCAAAGCCGGATCTCTGCGCTCCCCGTGCTGACCTGCGCCTCCTGCATCGCCTGCATCGCCTGCGCTTCCTGCATCTCCTGCATCGCCTGCAGCTCCTGCAGCTCCTTCAGCCTCCAGCGGAGCCGCCCCAGGGGCCCCTTGCCCCCCATCCTCCCCGTGGCCGCCAGGGCAGCCCGGAACAGCTTTGGGGTCTCCGCTTTCGGGGGGATGACCAGCGCATCTCCGGGGCCTCCCTTCTCATCTTTGGGCTTGTTGTTGCTCCTCAGCATTTTCCTGCAGCACGGGAAGGGAGAGGTGGTGTCAGTCCGGGAACATTGTGTTAGCTGGATTTTATAATGCAGAGAAACCAAGCGTTAAAAGCAGCACAAGGAGCTTTGTGTGTCTTGGCGAGGACAGAACAACCAATCTGAGCGATGCTAAAAACTAAACCGAATCTTTACATGGATTTTTAAGCGAAGGCGCTTTGGCCATGCTCCTTGCCCAGCTCCACCCGCTGTGGACAACCAATCTAAGCGATGCTAAATGTTAAACCGAATCTTCACAGGGATTTTTAAGCGAAGGCGCTTTGGCCGCACTCCGTGCCCAGCTCCAGCCGCTGTGCCAGGCGGGTTCCGGCAGGCGGAGGCTCCGCTCAGCGCCGGGGCCCGGGTGCCCTCTGCCGAGGGACGGCGGCCGCAGCCCAGCTCCGCTCCGGGAGCATCCCCAGGGCTCCACACAGAGAGAAAACCCCCCCGAGACTGCGAGGCCCCGGCTCTGCTGGTTTTAAACCCCCGCAGGTTAGAAAGGAGCAGCCCAGCAGCCCAAGCACGCACTTGGCTTTCTTGCGCAGCAGCTTCTGAGACTCCGGGTAATGCACCAAAATCTCGTTCAAGTCTTTCTTCTCCAGAATAAAAAGGTTGGCGAAGCCGTGGGCCACGACGTTTGCTGTGCGGCGATTTCCCCCTCCTGCTGCCAGCAGGCTGGGAGAGACAATGCGAGACATCAACACCTCTGTTGGCAGGCTCAGAACTGCAAATCTCCTTTACACCTCTGCACCTCTCTCAGGGGACTCAAGAGTTTAATTTTCACTCCTGATGGGATTTATCGTGCTGTTTTTAAAGAATGATAAAGGGAAACCTTGCATGGAGTACTATATAAAATATTATCTGTGGTTCTGAAGGGTTAAATATTGTGTTTAACACCAGTCTGGTGTCTGCTGGGCTGTGGGGAGGCAGCAGTGTTGCTGCGTTACCAGCTGGTGCAGGGCTTTTCATTCCCTTGGAAGGGCTGGGAGAATGTATTTGTGAAACACCTTTTCTGATCAATTTTCCCATTCCTCCATCCATATTCCCCTGTTTACCATCCCCAGCTCCCCAGGCAGAAGACAACACAATGACAGAAACAGCAGGAAAGCTGTGATTTGTGTCTCAGCCTCTGCCCAGCATTCACGGCTCTCAGTCACAAAGATTAATTGGGATGCTGCTGATCCCTCCATGTCTCACCCACAGGCTGTATTTCCCCAGCTCCCTGACAGTGCTTCTCTCACCTGATTTCCCCAAAGACAGATCCAGCTTTCAGAGTCACCAGCACGGATTTGCCGTCGGGTCCCCCCAGCACCTGCACCTGTCCCGCCTGGATGATGTACATCTCCCGGCCTATCTCCCCCTGCAGGGAAGGGGGAGCTGGCCAGGGACACCTCATGGATGCCCTAAGGATGCCCATGGCCTCTCCAAGCTCCCAAAACATCTTGATGGTTCTCATTCCTGAGCATTCTCATCTCAGCATCCCCAAGACTCCAACTGTAGCCATGATGTTTTATGAAAAATCCTTTCCTTAGGATTTTTTCTCCTGAGAAGCTGAGGCTTCAGGAACAAACTGTAAACAATTATTATCTGCTGCTGTGGACTGCAACAGGTGGATCTGTGATTGGTCTATGTTGGTTGTTTCTGATTAATGGCCAATCACAGCCCAGCTGTCTCAGACTCTCGGTCAGACACAAGATTTTGTTATCATTCTTCTTCTTGCTTGCAAGCCTTCTGATGAAATCCTTTCTTCTATTCTTTTAGTATAGTTTTAATATAATATATATAATAAAATAATAAATCAAGCCTTCTGAAACATGGATTGAGATCCTCATCTCTTCCCCTTTCCTGGGACCCTTGTGAACACCACCACACCCAACAAGCTTTCCCCTGTTGTTCAGAGCTGCTTTGTACAAGGCCAGCTGCCACCAAGGGTGTTTTTGCTCTAAATTCCCTCCCTGTGAGGTGGCCCAGCAGGGTGAAGGGCCAGGCCTGGCTCCCCCTGTGCCCTGCACAGCCTGGCTGTGACTCCCAAGCATCCCCGTACCTTCTTGCACACGTAGTCGTTGGGCAGGTACACCACTGATCTGAGCCGCTTCAGCATGTCAAAGATCATCTGTCTGTCACAGCCCTGAGCCCAAAGAGAGCCAAAACATGCCAGCCTCAGCGTGTGCTGGCATGGCAGGCTGTGCCAGGCAGGGCTGGGCTGCAGAGGGTACCTGGAAAAGGGCCACTTTGCTCACGATGTTGTAGTTCACGTCGATGGCGATGTCCAGCCTCATCTTGTCCGGCAGCTGCACCAGCAGCTCTGACTCATCTGTGAGACACAGCAGAAAAGTGGCTGCTTCCAGCACTTGATTTGGGAGTGTGTCCTTCATGTGGCAGTGGGGAAGCAGCCCATGTTGTGGTGGCAGAGGTCAGGAGCCAACGCACACAGAAAGGTTTCCCCTGGCTTCTGCCCACCCAGCAACCTGCAGGTCTAAATCTGAAGTGGGATGGAAAATCACCCTTTGCATTATCCCTGCCCTGATGGCTCCCAGAAACAGACCACTGACCCAAATCAGCATTTCTCCTGTCCAGGGGGTGGGCACAGAGGTTCTGCTGCTGCCTGATGGCTCACTGTAGGGTGAGCTGGTGGCTTTGCTGCTGGACACACTCTGGCCATGATGGACAGTCACTGTCCTCTCCCCAGGGCACCTGGGACACTGGACATGGGATGCCATGTCACCAAAGTGCTGCAGAGACCCAGTGGCAGTCTGTGAACTCCATAGGTGGACAAACAAGCCCCTGTGCTGAAGAGTAAAATAAACCACCCTCCACCCCCAAACTGTAGTGCTGTTTGATGGTAACATTTCAGCTCTGCAGAGCAACCATATGAGATAAAACATGAGATAAAACATGAGATTCAAGCATTCAGCCTTGGAGTGGCTGGATCTCACCTAGCATGCCTTGGGAGTGCCATGTGTACTCGTACCACGTCTTCACCCTGTTCTGCACTGCCCTGGGGATCCTGTAGAAGTTCATGTATTTAATGGTGCTGTCCATGCAGCTCCGGTAGTAGGTTTGTCCTGCAGTAGCAGCACCAACCACGTCTCTCATCTGAAAGGAAGAGGTGGAGGAGAACTTTAGGTTGCTGTCACTTATCCTTCAGCAGGTTAAGCCCATTAGCCTAACCCTACCAGCATCTGCAAGATCCTTTTTGTCTCGCACCAATGCTGAGCAGGTCTTCCCATGGGGAAAACAAACCCAGAGAGACAAACCTGTGGATCAAACCCACCAAACCCACCCCTAGCTGAGGCTGTAAATCCCCTCTGACTCCAACTCACCTGCCCTATCATGACAGAGAAAGCAAAGACCCCTGTGAAGTAGTTCAGCAGCTGGAAGACGATCTCAAACAGGGTCTTGGGGTCTGGCAGGCCCCCGATGGTGATGAGGGTTTTCACTGCCCAGTAGTAACAGCGGATGTAGCTGGAGGAGAAAAGGAGAGGAGAAGAGGAGGCAGCTCTGAAGGCATTTCTGTTTCACCCCTCAGCACAGAGTTACAGGCCAGAGCCTGCTGAGAGTAATTATGGATGGCAAAAGGAAAAACTGCAGGGCTTCAGACCCCCCACCACACCTGCAGGTGCTTCTGAAGATGCTACAGGAGCAGGGAACCAATGGTCCCTCCAGGATCCTCCACCTGGGAGGCTCAGCTCTGGTTACTCCTGGTTTCTGCTCCTCTGCCATAAAGCAGCAACATGTTTTCAGCCCCATTTACACTTTTAGAAATTATCAGGGGGAAAAACATGTTTGTGAACAAATTGTTGGAATAGCATTTAAGAGAAGCCATGTGTTCCCTGGTCTTGGGCCTTCCCTTGGGTGTTTTGCTTTAGGGGTTTTCATGATCCCAGCTGCATCCCAACACGTCCCTTATTGCTCCAGCTCCAGCAGGCTGTGCTGTGTGAGACCCCCAGCCCTGGTCTGTACCTGTTTCCTTCCCCATCATAGACCCAGGTGGTGGAGCCCAGTCCTTCGTAGGCTGATGCCCAGTAGTAAAGGCAGGAGTTCACATGGAGGCTGTACAGCAGGTAGGCAGTGGTGCGGATCACCCTGCAGAGGAACCCAGGAGAGAGCAGGAAGGGAGATGAGATCTGCAGGGAAAGGTGTCAGGTCCCCCCTGGGATCAGTGGGAGCCCTGAAGTGGTGACCACACAGGTGACAGAGCACCCCAGCCCTGCTGCTGCCTCCTGCAGCTCCAGAAGTGCCAGGAAAGGCAGTTTATCTGCTGATGGCTCCCCTTCACTGCCAGCCCCCCTGTCCCTGTGCGTTGGGGAGAGCTGATCCTGCCCATGCAGGCTTTGGGAACCTCCTGTCCCACCACATCAGCCAAAGTCCATTCAGCCAGCCCAGGCACAGCAGGGAAAAAATCAGGGGCCCAGAACAGTGCAGAATGAAGGGAACCTTCCTGCCCAGGGGCAAAGAGCAATTCCATGCTCCCTCCTTGCCCCCATGGCCCTCACCTGTAGATGTAAGCCTTGGTCAGGATGGCCTCCAGGCGGTTGTTGAACTCGAAGAAGGCCATGTACTGGGAGGAGAAGGAGAGATGCATGTTCCAGGTTCCCCTGGGAGAATCCCCTCCCCATAAAACCCCCCTGCCCCTCATTTCCCTCCTGCAGCCCCTCTGCAGCGTGGACTGCCACAGGCAGATTTGTCTCCATTCTTCAGTGCCCTCCTAGTCAAAAGTGAATGGTTTAGGATTGAAATGAAGTGTGTGACCTGCAAAGCCTTTGGGACAAAACTCCCCTCCATTTTGTGATCCTCCTGTCACCGTGGATGGGTGTGAGCAGGCACAGCTCACCCAGGCAGCAGAGGAGCCCTCTGTGCCCTGTGCAGCTGCTGCTCTGCTTTGTGAGCCCTGGCTCACCTTCAGACACCGGGGGAAGCGCAGCAGGGGATTCACACCCACTTTGAAGTAGAAGAAATCCAGGGGGAGCAGGCACAGCACATCCATCTGAAATGCACACGGGAGACACCTCTGTGGGGAGCTGCAGGGGCCCCGGGGTGGGGCTGAACCCACAGGGCAGGTGAAAGAGGTGAAAGATTCAGTGAATTGAAGACAATGCTGACAAACCTTGAAGCGCTGTGACCGCAGGTAGTTCTCTTTCATGGCCTTTTTGTCAGTCTGGGGGGAACAGGAGGGAGAGAGAGAGGAATATTGATTATTGCTTAGAGAAAGGAAAGCTAGGCCAGTGTGGTCATGCCTGGCTTTCCTTCTCTGCACCACGACAGGGAAGATGCTCCCTTTGTGCCTGGAAAGGGGGAAGAGCAAGCAGAGAAATCCTGGCTGTTTCCCATCTTCCCATCCTACCTTGGGACATCCTGTGCTGATTTTGCATCCCAGGAAAAGCACATCACAGTGCCAGCACCACAAAATCAGCATTTGCAGGGGAAACTGCCTGTCTGAGCATCTGCATGGGCATAGGAAGGCTGCACCCTCAAGGTGTGATTTTTCAGTTTGTTTAATTGAATATGGAAATGAAATCAAGGGCTTGCCTTATCTCAAGGGAGTGATCTGTGTGTTCAGATTGCAATTGCTAACACATCCTGCCTGGTGTGCTCCTGAAAATTAACCCCAGGGTTTGTCACACCCATGCCCAAGGCTGGCACCACACGGCTGTGCCAAGGTCAGTCAATGAACCCCTCACCACAGGCAGAGCCACCCCCGGGAGCAACACCCTGCAGGCATCCCTGCCCAGAAACAGGAAGGCCACACAGTATGGAGAGAATGGGACTGATTTTCTAGGGGAAAATTGTGTGTTTGGCAGACAAAATACAGCTGGCTTGTCCAGTCAGTGTCAGGAGAGATGCTTGTGGTCTCTGGGAGTGGACAGAGCCGTGCTGGCCATGGCCATGGTGAGAGGGCTCAGTTCAGGGTCCAGCAGCACCTGGTGGCCATGGCCATGGTGAGAGGGCTCAGTTCAGGGTCCAGCAGCACCCTCAAGGTGATGGGGTGGGAGTGCCCAGCTGGTCCCCAGTGCTGGATGCAGTGCCCTGCCACTCACAATGATGTCTCCCCCCTGCACGAACTGCAGCCGGGTCTGGAAGATGAGGATGTCCAGCAGGTAAATGAGGTCACAGAGGTAATCCACCAGCAGCCAGTAGTGGATGTTGGCTGGGGTCTGGTAGGGGAAGGCCCAGCGGACAGGGATCAGCCAGCAGTTCCAGTTCCAGGCCATGACCACGAAGAACAGCCACAGCACGTACATCAGATCTGCACACAGGGAACAGCACCACCATCAGCTGGAAACACGTCCCTGCTCTGGGGGAATCCTCCTCACAGAGGGGTTTCCATCCCTGGCCTGCCCTCAGCACAAAGGAAAACCTGCCAGAAGTCTCTTGGTGACAGTGTTTGATCTCCAGCACAGAGTGAACACCCCTGGTCACAGAACACACCACATTTTATCAGAAAGCTTCTTCTAACTTTGCTATATTCAGCTATATTTGCTTTTGCTCTGCTCTCACAACTCCAGCTTCCCTGTTTTTGTTTCTCCCCTCCAGCTGTGCTGAACTGGTGGCTGGCTGCCTGAGCCCAGAGGCTTCCAAAGGATTGAGGAATATGAGAGACTAAGGAAAGAGCTGGGCTTCTGTGAGGTGGCCACACAGAATCTTCTTCTGTGATTTTAATTTTTTGGGGGGATATCCACACCACAGGGAAAGCAGAATGCCCAGTCCTGCTCTTGACACCCACAGCTGGAAGTATGGAGGAAGGCCTGTGCCTTGCAGAGGAATTTAAAAGTCTGAGCTTTAGTGAAAAAGCTAAGCTGCTTCTTGCTTAGTTTTCCTCCCCTCTCATCACCCTCTCTCCCCCAGTCCCTCCAGGTGCCCCCAGTCCAGGCTGTGCCCCATCACTCACTGGTCAGGGGGTCAATGCTGCTGGGGAACTGGTAACTCTTGAGGTGCTCCAGCCAGGGCCGGCGCTTGAAGGTGCAGCACAGCATCTCACAGTAGTGGTCATCCCCCAGAGGTTTGTCCCCCTCCAGATCCCCTCCTGGGGCAGGCGCTGCTGCTGCTGCAGGTGCTGGCTTGCTGGGAGCTGGGAGAGGCCACACAGTTATTTCAAAGTGCAGAAAAAATAATCTTCTTGCTGCAGTTTTTCTTAAGGTGTTTAAACTGTTAATAAAACAGCAGCCAGAAAACACAGCGTGTACAGGGACCCACCAGGGAAACACTCCCAGCCCCACCTGGACTCACATGCCACGGGACTCTCATCATCTGAGGTGACATCAGAGTCAATGAGCTTCTCCTTCACCTTCTCAGTCCTCTCCTTGAAGAGCCTCACCAGCTCCTGCAGCCGGGTGTTGATGATGGCACTGCTCAGGCTCGAGGCCGAGCCGATGCGCTCGGGCAGGCTGGGGGACACCAGAGGGCATTGCATGGAGGTAGGGAAGGGCAGGGCAGGTTATTGGGGTCACAGAAACCTGGAATGGCTTGGGTTAGAAGGGAAAGGAAAGGCCAGGGCAGGTTATTGGGGTCACAGAAACCTGGAATGACTTGGGTTAGAAGGGACCTTAAGGCTCATCTCATTCCAGCCTCTCTGCCATGGGCAGGGACACCTTCCACTAGACCAGGTTGCTCCCAGCCCCATGACCCAGTCATTATTCCCATTCTTTAACCTGCTGCATCTGAATTAGGATTTACCTGTGTTTATTGGGGTATTGTGTACTGAGAAGAACACAAACTGGCATGGCTCCCTCTCCCTTTGGTATCCCAAAGGATATTTGGGGTATTTGCTATTTCCACCCAAGCCCCAGGATGTGAACCCCAGGATGTGAACCCCTGGCTGATCTGGAGCGCCTGGGCCCATTTCTCACCTTTCCCTGTGCTCCTGGTCCCAGCCCAGCCCTTGGCTGGAGGATTGGCTCACCAGCCCCCTGTCCAGAGCATCCTCTGGGAGCAGTCGCCTTCTCCTGCAGACACAAACACAGACACCAAGGCTTGGCTTGGCTCCTCTCCTTCCTCTTCCTCCTCCCAGGTGTGACCTGTTTTCCATTCCCCCTTCTCCTGCTAGGGTCAGTTTACCCTAATTTTTGTGACATTGCCTGGAGTAGTTGGGAGTGAGCCTCCTGCTCCTTTCCTGCTGGAGCTCTGCTCCTCCCTGAGTACCAACCAGCCCTTGCAGCCACCTGGCCCATTTTGCAACTCAATTTGGGTACCTGGCAAGATGCACAGAGGGCAGGCATCATCCTGTGCTGGCCCCCAGGGCCACAGCTCCACAGCACTGCCCTTCAAGGGGCAAGGAAAGTGCAATGCCACAACACCCAGAGCTTGTGTCCTAACTGAGCTGGGCCGCCCTTTGGCACAGATGGGTTTCTCAGGTGACTTCCTTACATGTGAGCACAAAAGGTGTCAGAAGGGAAGCTGAATATGAAGGTAGCAGTCCCAGCAAAAGTCTAGAGAGGTTTGCAAACCTGCAGCCAAGCCCAGAGCTCCAGCTGTGATGAGGAAATTGTCTCCAGGCACCACAAGTGCTGCTCCCACAGAATGTCTCAGTGCTGTGTGTGGAGCAGGAGGAGGAGGATGCTGAGGGAGCATCCTGCCAGCACCAATCTCCCAAAGGAATGGGAGTCAAATGGGATTCAAATGCTGTGAACCCACCAACTCCAGCCTCTCTGCTCCCAGGTGTGTCCTGCTGGGAGGTGCAGCATGTGAACAAGACTGATGAACCTTCATTTCCCAAGAAATGGGCCCTGCCAGAGCCATGTTATAACTCCAGGCTGAGGCCAGTAGAAGGGATTTAGAGATAACTGCTCAATGCAGAATTATGTCTTTTTTCTCTGGAAACACCAGCAGGACATGGGCATTTCCCTTCTGCCTCACAATAATTAATTTTTATTTCTTTATGAAGGAGAACAGGAGTTCCTTGCTTTTAAAAATACCCAATGTTGTTTTGGGGTACTCCCTGGAGACCCAGCAGAAAGGTTTATGTGCTCACATGTGTAAGTGCAAATATGTTTAATGCTGTCTGTGTTTTCACTGCAGGTATTTTACACGAAGCCTTGGGCTCTGCTGTCCCAGTATAAATAGCTGTTCAACAGACCAGATCATTGACATTTTTGCCATTTTTTTTTACAGTTCAACAGGATTGTTGACATTTTTGCCATTTTTTAGCTGTTCAACAGACTGGATTGTGGACATTTTTGCCTTTTTTTTTTTGCTCCTCCAGGAGCAAAAACTAAAAGATCCAAAAGATCCAAACTATTAGGTGAGAATGACTACAGCGCCTGGTTTACAGCACAGAAAATAATCCCACTTTAGCTTTCATTTTGAATCCTCTGCAAGGGTGAGCCTCAAAAAAATCATAGTGCAACCACAGAAAAAAATCCATCAGCTTCCTCCAGCCTAAATTTATAAGCTCAGTTTTAATCCTCCCTCTCTCCAAGCATAGAATCACTGAATGATCAGGGTTGGAAGGGACCTTAAAAGATCATTTAGCTCAGGAAGAGAAACCTTCCAGCTAGGCCATGTAGCTCCAAGCCCCATCCAACCTGGCCTTGAACATTTCACAGGATGGGGCTTCCACCACTCCTCTGGAAGCTCAAACTCAGGGGGGACGTGCTGCAAACCTTTGCAGCAAAAATACAGGAAGAAAATGGATTATTTTAAAGATGCAGGCTCATATCCAGCACATAGACTCTCTGTGCTCTGAATTTGGGAACAGAGACAAATGGTATTTCCCCATGGCTTGGGGATCCAGCCCATCTCCAGGAGGACACACACACAGGGCTGTCCCTGACCATAAAAGCATTAAACAAAATTTAATTTAAAAATGCAAACAAGAGGAAAAGCTTTGGCCATCTCCTCTGCTGTGCACTGGGGTGACACCCACTGCACACACAGCACTGTCCAAACCTGCTGGGAATGAGCATCTCCACGTGGATAAACTTGGATAATAAATGTTCTTGTGCTGACAGCCTTGGGGGGCGCTGGGACCACTGGGCAGAGCTGTACCTGGGGGATGCTGTACCTGAGGGATGCTGTGCCTGGGGTTTGCTGTACCTGGGGGATGCTGTGCCTGGGGGATGCTGTGCCTGGGGTTTGCTGTACCTGGGGGATGCTGTGCCTGGGGGATGCTGTACCTGGGGGATGCTGTATCTGGGGGATGTTGTACCTGGGGGATGCTGTATCTGGGGGATGTTGTACCTGGGGGATACTGTGCCTGGGGGATGCTGTACCTGGGGGATGCTGTGCCTGGGGGTTGCTGTGCCTGGGGGATGCTGTGCCTGGGGGATGCTGTACCTGGGGATGCTGTACCTGAGGGATGCTGTACCTGGGGGATGCTGTACCTGGGGATGCTCTACCTGAGGGATGCTGTACCTGGGGGATGCTGTACCTGGGGATGCTGTACCTGAGGGATGCTGTGCCTGCGGGATGCTGTGCCTGGGGGATGCTGTACCTGGGGTTTGCTGTACCTGGGGGATGCAGCGCCCGGCACGGCCAGCAGGTTGGGGGCGCCAGCCGCAGGCAGCTCTCCATAGGTGCCGTGGATCTCCACAGCACGCTCTGGGCTGTCCACATCCTTGATCTCCACGGTGGGGGGGTGACCTGCTCCGTGGGGAAGGACAACAATGGCAGGTGAGGGGGCACAGGGCCCCCCTGCAGCCAGGATGGCTCCCCAGAGCCGCCCCCAGGCCCTGCAGCGTGTGGGAAGGACTCTCCTTCTCCCTCCCTTCCCTTCCCTTCTTGCCTGGCTCTCCTTTCTCCTAAGCATTTGGAGCACTTCTTTATCTTTTTCTTTTTCTTTTTTTTTTTTTTTTTTTTTGCCCAGTTTTAACAGTCTAAGAGCTGCCATCTGCTGCCCTTCTGCTTGCCCAGCTTGCAGTGATTGCAGCTACTTCATCTGTGTTGGGCTCCTGTGGTTTGGAAAACCATGGAAATGAGGATTCCCAGCTGCAGGTGCCATGCAGGAGCCCAGGATTTCCAGGGGCAAACCTGTCTCCCAGGGTGTAGAGATTGTCCTGGTTCTTCTGAATGTAAACACATGGATTGTGACAGCCCTGAACCACACAGTGTTGGCTTTCCATGCAGAATAAGGCACTATTACAATAAACATTTATGGCTTCTTTCTTCTGCAGAGGTAATAACTGCTCCCTGCCACAGGCAAGGTCAGAAGCAGGAAGGTTGGATGTTTGTGGTGGGTAAAGAAAGATGCCAGTGGCCCAAAGGAGAACTGGGGGCTACCTTGGCCAGACCCCACAGTCATTTGGCTGTGAAGTGTAATGTCTTCCTCAGCTATTCAACAAAATAAAATTAATTCCTGCAGGATTTCTTCTTTTCACACATCTGAGAGACCCCATGCACCTTCTCCTGCTTCACTCTGATGTGAGGCTAGGGGATCAGAGTGTGGCTGGATGAAATGCCTGAGAAAAGGCCTGTTTGGGTGGCAGAGTTAAAATCCTGTGGCATGTTAGGAAAAGCAGCAGAATTCGGCTTGCTGGTGAA